>NW_025813526.1:14816583-15416583 GCF_021976095.1 Xenia sp. Carnegie-2017
AGTGGAAAGAAGTTGACAGACTGTACCACAAATTTGAAAAGTTAAACAGGAACTTTCTTCGAAACAGTTGTGCAGACACTGATGAATCACTGGAAATTACTGATATTTCTTAAAATGAAGTGAGATGACAACCTTCACAAACGATTTTTTATGTCCACTAGGTAGTTAGTAGAAATAAAGGGAAGAACGCAAAATAGTTGGAGTACAGCAATCCAATAATGCATTGTTACATAAATTTCAACCTAGAAATAAAAGTTTATAAATGTTCCAGTTATTATAAAATGAAAGACTGATTCGATTGACATGTCATCAACGTTTTTCATTTATATACTTTAAATGTTTTTTAAAAATGTGAACGGAGATTTTTTAATGAAATATTCATTAGCTACTTATGTTATACTTCTGGTAGATTTATTAACCCAAGAAACAAATATTGATCATTTTTTTTCAAGTTCATACTCTTTAACAACATATAGATTTACTGTCACAGCAAAATTTGCAAATAAACAATGCTTTATATATTTCTGCAAAGAACTTACAAACAATGTTCATGGTATTATGATTAACGTTTTCGGATTAAAAGCTTAAATGAAACAAAATTTCAATCCTGATTGGTTAAGAGCAATGCACTTTCGTTAAATACTAGTGCTAAGATATGAAAACACCGGTGAAAAAACGAATGCCAAATTATATATTAAAAATGCGTCAACTGTTTTCAAACAACCAATGATCTAGGCCCATCAAAATAAAAACATTTGAAATGCAGGAGCGTTACTTTTATTGTAAACAAAGCAATTTTAATGGCTTTAAGTATATTTTCTTTTACGTTTATCACTGCTAAAAATAGATATCTTGTTCTGGCTGTTATTGTTATGGAAGCTTTGGTGTTGTGAAAAATAATATTGTGCGAATTGAAAAAATACGTGCCGGCCGATAACTTGCCGCTTGAAATGTACCTGCGCTGAAGTTAAAATCCCTTAAATAAGCAGTCATATTTCTTTGAAAATATTAATAGTCTTTGTAAAACTTACTCGTGCATGTTTTCCCAAGTGCACTCAAAACCATGCTAGGTATACAGACTAGTTTTAGTCACTTTGAGGCTCTCAAGCGGAGAAACTTTGCTATAATGCAAATATTCATGCTAAGTGAAAAAATTCATGGTAAGTGCAGAAATTCACGCTTTTAAAATTCGCAGGGTGCCATTTAGACCTGTTGACTAGAAACTGATCTGACTGGGTATAAGCTACATAGGTGTCAAAAATGAAGCGTAATTATTCCTGGTACGCAAAGGGTTTACGGAGTTTTAAACTTGCCAGGGCTTTTTATTCGGTGTCGCAAGTGGGTAGCCACAGCGAGCCCACAGGTCGAGCATAACAAATATCTACATTAGCTATTCAGTACTGCTAGAATTGCTATATTATATTAAAACATCTATTAAAATTACAGCATCATTGCGCCAAAAGCAGTAGATAGCTGTCAGATGTGTAATTTCTTTATCGAGTCAGGTACGAAGCATCAAAATAGGCCATTGTGACAGCGGATATCAATATAAATATGTAATGTTGGAATTGGCCACTTCTTGTTGTCATACGATGAGCATGTGTGCTGCATTTTACAATATTGGAAAATTCACTAAATTTTGGCAAACATATTATGTTGATTTTTTAAAGATATAAAAAATTTGCAAGACAACAAAAGTGCTCATGACGTGTTTTTTAGCAGACAATATTATAGTAGTTTATACGATTTTAAAAAAATTTGCAACTTATTTTATAAATGAAAAATTTTATGTTGATGGAGAGTGAGCCTCTTAAATTTGCGGATTTTAAACATAACTTCCTATGGACCGTGAGTATAAAAAGACTGGTGATTAACGAAGAAAATGGCTTGCGTGAAGTCACATCGGGAGGGCATTTGTTATGGTCGATAACGTTTTTATTATAGCAACCCAAAGGTAAAACTTTTAAACGTTTGCTAAAAATTTTTGATAAGGTGCCACACAGATGTGTCGCGTTTACATGTACAAACCAATGATTTCGAAGAAAGAGTTTGCTCTCCGTAGAATCGCATAGGCAAATGACACAGACCAGAAGCTAATAATCGTAAAATGCTTGGTTGATTATGTAAAAAACGCAAAATTATTTGGAAAACTTCTGCGACTTTTCAAATTGCTTTAAGCATTTTATACGGATGACTTTGTGTGCCACTTTACTTGTGAGATTAAAGTGGGTAATTTTGACAGCCCGCTGCTTGTAGCTTCAAACTTAAAAGGGTTATTTAATTAAATAGAAAAGCGGTGAAGCTGGCTTTGAACACATTTAAAACCACTTTAAACAAGATGAATTTGAATAAACGCGTCTGACAAAAACAAATTAGCGAAGGTTTGAAAAATGTTTTGTATTGATATGTTTTCATAATACTTCAATGAATAAAAAAAACTATTGAATTCGTTTTTTGCATTATATCAAGAATTATTCAGACTTCGGACAATGTTATCCACCTCAGTTTCGCTTCGAAGATAACAATGACTTCGGTCTGAATAATTCTAGACCGAAGTCATTGTTATCTTCATCCAATAATTGCTTATTAACCCTTTTATGAAAACTTCAAATTAAAAGACTCCTAATATGTTATAGAATTGAAAAATAAGAGACATTTTAACTGACAATCACGTCGGTAATACGAATTAAATTGCTGGAGATGAAACAACTATTGAAAAAAACAGATAGTAACACAGTGACAAACAAGATTAACGCATTTGTAGGTGGTTTGATAGTGGTTTCGCAGAAATATGAGAAAAAAATTTCACAATTTACAGATGAATCATGCACTAAATATTTTCTAAAATCAATCAGCAATTTTACACATACTAGTGCAATATTAGACTGTGAAAAATATATTTGTGTAAATGATATTACCTTTGTACGTTTGATATCATATGCAATGCCTTCTTGATATGTTGTCTCCGTCTTCTCTTACTTTTCAATTGTTTCATGTCCTCACTGCCGTTTTTATAAGCATCAGTGCGCTTATGTAAACAAACTTTTCTTTCTACCTGCGAATTGGGAATGTCTTAAATTTTGCTAATGGCCTTTTATTAAAAAATACGTGTCGCAAGTTACCACTCAAACGCGGAAATGAAAAGTAAAACATACGTGTGTTATTGTTGATAAGTTTTATTTCGTTTGTGAGACATCATTTTAGAACTTTTGTTGATGACTATGCATAAGCTTTATAGAAGGATATTATGTAGCAAATGTCTTTCGTTTCGTTTATGCGACATCATTTAGGGTATAAATCTGACATATCCTTATCAAAATTCTAAATAAACTATCTGAATGAAAAACTGCTGATGTTGTAATCATATGACACTTATTCTTAAAATAGTTTCTTAAAGAACACGAAAACAACACCTAAATTTTACTTGCTTACTTATGTAGAAAAAGCAAAAACCGTGTTCACTACGACCATTTATAACATAGAATGACAAAGTCATGTGATACACAATATCAATTTTCGTAATTGCTGTTCACAATTGTAAAAGTTCCTCAAACTATGATGCCATAAATGTATAAAAATTAAGAATTGTCATCCTTCTTATTTCACGTAAAATTTCCACATTTGCATAAGGTTTTTTTGAAATTTCCTAAATGAACTCTTAAATTTAAGACGTGCTGGTAGAGATGGGATTCGATCCCATGCCACTTTGATGACTGGCACTTACAACCAGTGCCTTAAACCACTAGTTTGGGGAAAAACAATTATGTCAATTATACAGAAACTTTTTTTGTCAAGCGCCAACACAATATGACACCAAACGCTGTTATTTCGCTCGTCGATTGCTTCAATTTCATTGTATCGTCCTCTATCTTATATGGCCATTTGTTAAACTGATCAGCTGTCGCTTCGGAAGTTAAAGGAGCGATTTCTTCTGGTGTGATTTCCTCGCCAAATAACGATTTGAACAGCCCATTCGTTTGCATCAAAGCCGTAAATTTTGTACTCCATGCTGTATAATATTCAGCATTTGCCACTTAGTTGTTTGACCGTCCATCTTCAGGAACCTGGGTACATAATATGTTAGTTTCTGATGGCATTTTTACGTTAATTGAAGAAGGAAAAGTTATCTTTGATTAGTGCCAATGCAACATGGTTGTAGTAGAGCACAATAATAACTATATAATGACACGATCGTTTATAATACGTCCTGATCTCGTGACATCCAGCTAACATCATCCCGTGTCCTTAGGCATCAACAATAACAATAATTTTAGCTCCTAAATTTACAAATATATATCAAAAAATGAAAAATTTGTTTTAAATATTCTTTCTCTCTTATATCCTTCATTTGGGCTTGATGGATATACTTAGATATGTATCAGAAACTATGTAAAAACTTTTATATCCAAAAGGCAACAAATTTCCAAGTTAAATCTTTATAAGTTACTGACTACACAGTTGTTATTTCAGGGCCTTGCAATGAAATCAACTATATATGTTGCAACTGAACCGTTTGGTAGTTAGCAATTCTTGAATGTTTTACTGGTCCTCTGCATTTGTCTGCTATGATTTGCATTATAGTTTATATTTATAGCTGTCGTTTTCGGGAACCATCTACACTTGCTAAACTAAGCATCACTGGAAATAATGGATATTTCAAGGTGCATTTAAAATTTAGCAATCTTCCTGTCTTGGCACGAAAAGCAAAGATCTTCTTCAAAATACCACTTATCGCTTTATGATTGCATTACCTCTCAGTAAAATAAAGTATATGAATCCACAACCAGGAGATTAAGAGTTTATGCTCTACCGACTGAGCTAGCCAAGCTTGCTAAAGTGATGACATTCAAATAGTGAAGACTCGTATGTACAAATTTGAACGAGAACTAAGTCATTAAATGAAAACATGAAATTTAATGCAGTGACTTCATTTGTGACCTCTGCACATAATTCCCTGACATCGTATGGTTCTGAGAACTGGCAGTGTTATGTCATCTATACAATCCCAGCATTGGTTAAGTGAAGCACCTCTGATGTGGAGTGCATGTGAGAAGAGTTCAGTGTTCATCAAATAAATGCTGTACCCAGTCTCCGATATAGGAATCCGACTGCCAAGATTCCTATATCGGAGAGACTGGCAGGAACATAAATATAAGACTTAACGAACACAAACGAGCTATAAAGAAACAGGACAAAACCAATGACATCACGGACTGACAAACCACAACATTGACTGGGACTCGGGATAATGTATTACTTACAGCACTGACTATGGACAACGACTTTCATTACAAAGTTAATAGGTTAACTTAGAAGAAAAACCCCTGATCAGATCACAACAACTACCACCATCTTAAAAAGGACCCATTCACAATACAAAAAAAACAAGCAACTAACACTATTTCTACTAATGTTGTCGAAACGTCAGTCTACATCAATACCGACAGTCATTCTCAGGACTCTACTAACCTGGACGATCTACACCAACAAACATATAAAAGATATCATATTGTCATATAAATTTTCAATGAATACAGTAAGAGATATCAGAGACACTCATATATGTTAATAAGAAACACTTATATGTGCCAAAGCATCTTAACTTTTTTTATACTATTCATGTTAAATTGCTATGTTGTTAAGTAAAGACACTACAGGACAGTTTCAATATTATTTGGAATCAGGTATCAATTCATTTTTTCCGAAATTTAGCATTCACTCCCTCTCAGATTATAATAGTGTCATAAAAAACGTAAATATAATTTAAGAACAAACGTCTGAAAGACGAAGTGCAGGATAGTTTGCTTTGGATATGAACAGAAAAAAGCTAGGTGATGTACAAAGTTATACAGGATTGATGTTATTGCAGTTGCTAAAAAAAAGTGAAAAACCCAAAGTATCCTGCTGGAACAGTGGAGACCATGGTATAGTGTGCACAATTCAGTGTCCCTTCTCTATAATCATTATTCTTTGATATTACTTATTATTTTGCATTCGTAAATAGATATGAAATATTGAGTTTCTACACGATAAAAATTTAAAATTTTCAAATAATTTCTATTTAATTGATGGAAGATAAACTATGTCAAATAAATTGTATTTAAAAACCTCAAAATCATTGATTTTCAGTAAAATACCTCTCAGCTCGTAGTTTCATCGTGCTCAACATTCAATCTTCGTACACGCTTGCGCAGAATATAAAAAGAACAACTCCGACTGGGGGATTGCTCATACAATGACATTGGTTATTCAAGCTTAGTTTCTAATACTGACCTAATAAAGTTATGTAAGCATAGAATAATTATTTTACAGAATGCTCTTTCAAAATTACGTAGGCAATTATTCCAGCCGTTTAATTAGGATTTGTCACTTGTTTCGAACATTTAAATTTACATGACGTCATTATTGAACAGCGAATTCTAGAACATTTTGGCTTAAGAATCTGTTTGTGTTATCTAAAGGTTCGGAAGTAAAAACGACTCTAACGACATGCTCCACCAATATTGTCAACCTTTGTGTGCAGCACAACCTGTGGAGGGCAAAAACATCTAATTTTTCGCACAAGAGACCCTTCTGTATAATCGTTTTCTATGCGATTCTATGCGTGCAAGTATAAAGATCTATTGTTATTTTCCTCTGTGAAAACGTCCAACTGATGATGTCAAAGATTTTTTGAAACTATTATTACATGATTTTTGACAGGTACAATTCGCTAAAGAAAAAAAAACCAAAAAACAAAAAGCTAATTAATCAATTTATCAGAAGAAACTTATTGGTCAGACAAAAATTTTGTGTTTGACTTGAAAAGCTAAGTAGCTGTAGTTACTTGAAATTTTTATGTCAACAACGTCCAATTTAACTTTTTTTTACAATTTGCTTAACTTAAAAGTCGTACATTGTACTTATCAGTTCGAATTTAAGTGTTCACCAAACCATAATTGTGTTGTGGCATTTTCTGATGATGCACAACGATGTGTAGTGTCATAGCAAACATAATATCCAAAATTATCTTCTCCTCCATAACCATCACTATTGCCACATCCTGATGATTGGAAATTCTTCAGATTGCATATATATTTAACATGGGTATTGTCTGTATGAAAAATATGTTCGTCATCTTGCCAGAAAGGAATGCTGCAATTTGTACAGTTGTAGCCTTTGATATCGATAAAACTGACATTTAGGCAAACGGCAGCGTTATTTTTCTGTTCCAAAATTGGTACTTTTTCATGGGTTGCAACAACCAAATCTGTTTTATTCCAGTCTTTGTCACCGTATGAGCACGTGATACGCCATAACGTGTTTCCGCCTTCTTTTATACTCATCATTGCATCAAATGAAAGTCTGTGATCTTCCCATGTTTCATTTGTTTCATTTCGAGGAAAGTTTTTGTAAAATGGTTCATATTCATATCGAGCACGTAATTTAAAGCTGTATAACATAACCAATGTCCAAACATGCGCAGAATCAAACTGACAGCAAACTTTAACCATTTTACTTTCATTTGCAAAAATTTGATACCAACCATTTGAACGACCAAGAAAATTTTGACAAGACTTTGCTTTCTTTTCACAACGTTTACCTACAAATCCTTCTTCACATTCGCAAAAGGCGCGGACTTCACTCGAACTTGAGGTTGATAGTTGACATTTTCCGTTGCTATTTCAGTAATTTGATGGAAAACAGCAATCTATTTTCACATGACATGTGCCGTGAGGGTAGCTTAAATTATCCTAAAAAGACAGAAAACGTATACATGTTATGATTTTGCAGATATAGGTTACCATTTTTAGTATTTATGTACCTTAACGGGACAATGAGATGCAAACAACTGTATTTACAATTTGTACGTGTATACTTAAATGCATAAAGAAAAAAATATAATTTTAACGACGTTCACGACTTATTTATATAATCACTTTGAGAGGCGGATATATTGGGCACTAAAAAAAAATTATTGCAGCGCAATTTAGACTCTATTTACATTCCTACGCACGTAATAAACAAGTTCATTGGTTAATGAATCACTTTGCTTTTGCTAATGATGAATGGAAAGAAGCAGCAATTTCTCCACCTTAATACTATATTGTCTACAATTGTTGATGTATATACTTAACAACACGCAGTTCCATGACAACAATGCTACACATATTTTCTAATAAAAAAAGGAAGATTAGCTCATGTCATAATTTGAGAGGCAGTGTAGGAAATTCTTGATAAATTCAAAGCTTTTGCAATCCTTAAAAAATTTTTCAATTGAAGATCGGGCTATAATTTTGCTCACAGCATTTTAAATAAGTTGTTTCTAAGATTGCAATGCTCACAGTTGTTTTTTCTAAACTTAGTTTCTAGTAATTGATTTGGATGCTAGTCTTTACAGCCCTACAGCAAAAACAACAAAATAACAAGAACTCCTCATTTAACTATTTTATCATCCAGCAATATCGCTCAGGCAGGGACATTTTTATTTTAATGTAATTTTTAACTTTTTCTTCAATATTTTCATTGTGAAATGTTGACGTTGACTTTTCTCATTGTTACTTGTCTCGTCAGTTATGGTGGAAGAAAGAAGTTGACTCGCCGTACCACAAAGTTGAAATGATAAACATGAACAATCTTTTAAACATTGTTCTAGACATTCATCAATCTTTGAAGAAGTGATGTTTCTCATAATGAGGTCTGATGGCAGCGACCCATGGCGAGCATAAAGTTGGACATTGCCATTCATAAAGATAACATCAGGTAGACATAAAAAGTCGATAAAGAGAATGCAAAAAAACATTTCATATGAATGTCTATCTAAAGAAAAATTAGTAAATTAGTATACGATAGATAAATTACTGATATGTCAAGAAACCTTTTAAAAATTTCTATACACTTTAATGTACAATTACATCAAAGTGAAGTTAAAATAAACGGATAGCGCGAAAATAACTTTTTTTAAAGGTGGTTTACAAAAATCAAACTTACATTCAAATAAAAATGCGCTCATCGAATTGCATAAACACATTAATAAAATGAGTATAAAAAAATATGTGACATATCAAAATAAATGTCAAGTACTGTTTTAATTAGCTACTTATTATTGTCAAACTATGAGCACGTGTGTATTTGACTATCTTGGGAAATTCACTAAAGCTTGAGAGACATATTATGTTGATTTTTTAAAGACGACAAAAAAATAAAGTTCCTGCGATATATTTTAAAGCAGACAATGTTTTAATAGTTTACAGATTTTTAAGAAAATTTGCAGTATATTTTATAACTGAAAAGTTTTATGTTTGTGGAGTTTGAGCGAATTTTAATTTACGGATTTTAAACATTTTTTTCTATTGACCGTAAATATGAGAAGGTAATTAACGATGACGAATGGCGTGCGTGAAGTCACATCCAGGGCGTATTGGATAACGTTTGTATCATATCAACGCAAAAAGATATAAATTTCTTAAACGTTTGCGAAAAAAATTTAATGATAGGGTACCACATCTATGTGGCACCATAAGTAGTATAATTTACTGCATTATTATGTGTTCAGTGAGAAAAGATGCCAAAGGAGTATTAAAGATATTGTTTTGATGAGAGACATTTAATGATTTGCCAAAATTTACTCGTAGACAAGCTATTAGAAATTCAACTACCTAATACACTAAAAGTTCTTTCCGATCTTGCGTGCTGATCATTTTTGACACGTTTTCCTAACTGTTCTGGATTTTCTTTTAACCATGTTTATGAAAACATCAAACTGAAAGACTCATCAATATGTAATAGAATTGAAAAATGAGAGACGTTTTAACTGACAATCTCTTCGGTAATGCAAATTGAATTACTGAATTCCTGGAGATGAAAAAAAAAGGTAGTAACACAGTGACGAACAAGATAAACGCATTTGGATGTGGTTTGATAGTGGCTTCTAAGAAATATGCAAAAAATATTTTACAATTTATGTGTAAACCATGCACTAAATATTTTGCAAGATATATTGGCAAACTTATACATACTAGCGCCATATTGGGCTGTAAAAATATATTTGTGCAAATGATATTACCTTTGTACATTTGATATCATATACAATGCATTCTAGATATGTTGTCTCTATTGTCTCTTACTTTCCAATTGTTTCATGTCCTCACTGCCGTTTCTATAAGCATCAGTGCCCTTATGTAAACAAACCTTTGTTACATCTGCAAATTATGAATGTTTTGAATTTTGCTAATTGCCTTTTATTGGAAAAACACGGGTCGCAATTTACCACCAATTTGAGGAAATGAAAAAGTAAAACATTCGTGTTTGATTGTGGCTAACTTGTATTTTGTTAGTGAGACATCATGTTCAGGGGCGGATCTAGGATTTTTCAAACATCAGTCGTAAAACGTCGAAGGCGCTCCGCACCTGGGGGGGTCTGAGGCATTCTCCCCTGAGAAATTTTGAATTTTAGAGCCTTGAAAACGCCATTTTCAGCGTTTTAGAGAAATACAAAATGTATTTGTGGGCATCGTTTTTGCGTAAAAACAACACATTTTGCTTACGTTTTTTTCAAAAAAAAAAATTGAAGTGAACAATACTTGAATGTTTTGCCAAATATTTAGGCTCATTATCATGCCAAATATATGGCTCATTAGCATGTCTAGGAACGTAAAATTTATTTTACAATAATGCTATTCAAAACAGATATAGTCTTTAAAATTTCTACCAAGTTGTCAGGCATAGACCCCCTAGAGACCCCATTCAAACCTCTATGTTATGAGTTTAGTTGTTAGAAATTTGGTACTACAAGTGACAGTTCATAGATATAGCAAAGCTCAGACTTCAAACCATGCAAGTTTATTGTAACCCTTTACCCATCTCCACATCAGTGCCAGCAAATTCACCTTTTGAGAAAAAACTCAAAATTTTTTTCTGCCAAAGTTTAAGCAAAAATTATCAGAGTGAAAATTTGCAGTTAAGGACAGCTTAATGCCATAAATGTTTATTAGGCATTTCACTAGACTATTATCTCCTGTAAGTATATGCAAGGTGTGCTATATAGCAATCACTAGTAGCATTGTATTATCAAATACAAACAGAATGTAACCAACATGTCTTTAATTATATAATTACATGAATGTTAAAATAGGTTCATGTGTCATGCTTACTGGTTATGATAAATATCTTTTCATATGATCAAAGCTCGTTTAAATGTAAATCTGAAATAATTTAGTTTAGAAATTATAATGATCATCAGAAAAATTACCTAGTGATCATGAAAAATACTTTGCTGTTTTGCCAAATTTCAAGGTTTATCTGCATACATAGAAAGACATTTTTACTTTATAGAAAATGCTTTTCATACATCAATAGCCCTTTGGAATTTATGGCAAACAATCTGGTATGAGCCGTAGATTAACACACCTTTACATCTCTACATGAGGTGTTCAGTTAGAAAAGGGGACAATATGTGACATGGGACAACATTTCATGTATGTGAAATACTCAGGTTTAATACCATTCCAGTCAAATTGTCAAAATAAAAAGCTTCATGGATCAGAAGACTCAAAATCACAGGTTATAGTAAACAGCTTCTCATGTAATCAATGTTAGTTTTCTCAAATCTTAAACAATATGTAGTATAACTGCCGCGAACATTTGTTTATGATAAAGTAAATAATAGTATGGCGCCTTATCGCCACAGATTTTTTGTCCATTGAAATATATTTGCAGGAATGTTGGATTTCGCTGCCATATAACGGCCACGATTCCCAAGCACTAAAGAAATCATAGTTAAAAGTCCTTCATCAACAACAATTTTAGAAGCATCAATCTGCTTACCATACGCCATATTGACATAAATCGCATCACACACTCGCATAAATTGACTTTGATATATTACATTCATGCATACACTTCACTTGTCCTTTACTTACGATTTTGGATGTAAATTTCTGCTGATAAAACTCAAAACAATGTTGGCTTTCTTTTGAACATCAATGACTGAAATGTCGCTCGCGAGATCGTCTTTGCCAAGCATTTAAAATTTATCCATAAATTTTTCACCCTCTTGAAAAAATTCACAGTTTGGACAGCAGCATTCATGTCAATATATGAATTTGTAAAAGATTTCCATAAATTCCATCTGATTGTAGTTTAGTTTCTATCATGCTTATAAAAATTACTATGAAACGATCAACCATTCAATTCAGACAGTGAGCTAGACTATGTTAGTTCAGTTGGCTATCAGTCGAAATCCGTCAAACCAATCACAATAAAGCAAAAATTCAAATGAACCAATTGTAAGATAGCAATTGGACTCCCTTATACGTCCGGCCACCCTTATTATCAGTCGAGACCATTCCAGACTGTCCACTGATCTGGCTATTGACCAATAAAATAAGCGTTTTGGCGTTCATAGACTCCTTTATCCGTCGAACCAGTCAAGCCACCCCGCTTATCAGTCGGTTATTCCAGGTCAATTAAAATTCAACTGATCTGGTTACCAACGAGATGTTCATTGGATTAATAATAAATAATGCGGGATTTTTATCACGAAGTAAATGCGATAAGAAAGTAAGAATAATTAATGAATTTTTAATTAATATGAATAGGTAATTTTTGAATTTCAAACATCAGTCGCGCGACGGATTTGACATACTCTAGATCCGCCCCTGATGTTGGAACTTTTTGGATGATGTTGCATAAGCTTTATAGAAGGATATTATGCAGCAAATGTCTTTATAGCAAAGATTGCATCAAAGAATAAATGTATTTATATGTAGAGTGATATTGATCTATTTGAAATTAATTTACTCTGACGCAGATACCTGTATTGCCTTTATCAAATATCAATACTCAAAGTTCACGCTGTATGTGCAGAGATCACCGACAACTATATGATCTGTAAAGGATTGTTTTATCTTCATCTTAGTCTTTTGAACGTGCTTCAGTAGGAAAATGTACAATTTACGAAAATAATTGAAAATATATTAGATGTAAGCCAAATGTCAGTTTTCTACGTCATTAATATTAATTAATATACTTATGAAGCTCAGGAATACTATACAAAAAAATCAAGACTATAATCATACATCAGTGGTAATAAAAGTTGAAATAGTTTATATATTGATATATTATTATATTCAAGGTATGAATTGTTATTGTTGATACATAAGAACATAAGAGTGACACGTAACCAAAACGTTTATCGAAAAATCTCCAGTTATTTGGGAGTCTTATATCGAACAACCTCTCGTTATTAGTGAATCGGCCGAGTTGTATTGTCAGTTATCTAAATGCTATTTTTTTTAAATAGCGCAAAACTCCATTAAAAGTTTACAGGTTATAAGCCCAGGATATTAAAAATAGACAGTCAAACAATTAAGTGGCTTAGTTTCAGTGGAAATGCGAAAGATTATACAGCATGGAGCACAAAATTTTGTAACTAGCTATAACTACAAACTTACGCTTTTCATTTTTTCTTCGTTTTTTAAACATCTTGTATTATTCAATGAGTCGGAAATTTGGGAAGAATTGAAAAAAAGCAAAGGCAGTTGTAACAAAAAACTCTCTGTGAAAACTTTGTACCGTACCAGGGGCGGATCTAGGATTTTTTAAACATCAGTCACAAAACGTCAGAGGCGCTCCTCACCTGGGGGGGGGGTCTGAGGCATTAACCCTTGAGAAATTTTGAATTTCAGAGCCTTAAAAATGCCATTCTTAGCGTTTTAGAACAATAGAAAATATATTTTGTGGGCATCGTTTTTGCGTAAAAACAACACATTTTGCTTACGTTTTTTTCAAAAAAAAAAAAAATGAAGTGAACAATACTTGAATGTTTTGCCAAATATTTAGGCTCATTATCATGCCAAATATATGGCTCATTAGCATGTCTAGGAACGTAAAATTTATTTTACATTAATGTTATTCAAAAGCAGATATACTCTTTAAAAATTTCTACCAAGTTGTCAGGCATAGACCCCTAGAGACCCCCATTCAAACCTCTATGTAATGAGTTAAGTTAGAAATTTGGTACTACAAGTGACAGTTCATAGATATAGCAAAGCTCAGACTTCAAACCATGCAAGTTTATTATAACCTTTTACCCATCTCCACATCAGTGCCAGCAAATTCACCTTTTGAGAAAAAACTCAAAATTTTTTTCTGCCAAAGATTAAGGAAAAATTATCACAGTGAAAATTTGCAGTTAAGGACATCTTAATGCCATAAATGTTTATTAGGCATTTCACTTGACTATTATCTTCAGCAAGGTGTGCTATATAGCATTCACTAGTAGCATTGTATTTGCATATACAAACAGAATGTAACCAACATGTCTTTAATTATATAATTACACTAATGTTAAAATTGGTTAATGTGTCATGCTTACTGGTTATGATAAATATCTTTTCATATGATCAAAGCTTGTTTAAATGTAAATCTGAAATAATTTAGATTAGAAATTATACTGATCATCAGAAAAATTACCTTGTGATCATGAAAAATACTTTGCTGTTTTGCCAAATTTCAAGGTTTATCTGCATACATAGGAAGACATTTTACTTTATAGAAAATGCTTTTCATACATCAATAGCCCTTTGGGATTTATGGCAAACAATCTGGTATGAGCCATAGATTAACACAACTTTACATCTCTACATGATGTGTTCAGTTAGAAAAGGGGACAATATGTGACATGGGACAACATTTCATGTATATGAAATGCTAAGGTTTAATACCATTCCAGTCAAATTGTCAAAATAAAAAGCTTCATGGATCAGAAGACTCTAAATCACAGGTTATAGTAAACAGCTTCTCATGTGATCAATGTTAATTCTCTCAAATCTTAAACAATATGTAGTATAACTGTCCAATGATTGAATGATCATGATCATAAACTGAAAAGCCCCAAACATTTGTTTATGATAAAGTAAATAATAGTATGGCGCTTTATGGCTACAGATTTTTGTCCATTGAAATATATGTTCAGGAATGTAGGATTTTGCTGCCATATAACAGTCACGATTCCCAAAGCACTAAAGAAATTATGGCTAAAAGTCCAGCGGAACAACAATTTTAGAAGCATCATCTGCTTACCATACGCCATATTAACATAAATCACATCACACACTCGCATAAATTGACTTTGATATATTAAATTCATGCATACACTTCAGTAGTCCTTTACTTACGATTTTGGATGCAAATTTCTGCTGATAAAACTCAAAACAATGTTGGCTTGCTTTTGAACATCGATGACTGAAATGTCGCTCGCGAGATCGTCTTTGCCAAGCATTTACAATTCATCCATAAATTCTTCGTCCTCTTGAAAAAATTCCCAGTTTGGAAAGCAGCATTCATGTCAATATATGAATTTGTAAAAGATTTCCATAAATTCCATCTGATTGTAGATTAGTTTCTATCATGCTTTAGAAAATTACTATGAAACGATCAAACATTCAATTCAGACAGTGAGCTTGACTATGTTAGTTCAGTTGGCTATCAGTCAAAATCGGTCAAACCAATGACAGTAAGACAAAAATTCAAATGAACCAATTGTAAGATAGCAAGTGGACTACCTTATAGGTCCGGCCACCCCGCTTATCGGTCGAGATTATTCCAGATCTTGCACTGATCTGGGTATTGACCAATGAAATATGCGTTTTTGGCGTTCATAGACTCCTTTATCCGTCGAACCAGTCAAGCCACCCCGCTTATCAGTCGGTTATTCCAGGTCAATTAAAATTCAACTGATCTGGTTACCAACGAGATATTCATTGGATTAGTCATTAGTTTTCAATAATAAAAAAGCTGGATTTTTATCACGAAGTAAATGCGATAATAAAGTAAGAATAATTAATGAATTTTTAATTAATATGAATAGGTAATTTTTGAATTTCAAACATCAGTCGCGCGA
The DNA here is from genome assembly GCF_021976095.1 of Xenia sp. Carnegie-2017. Classification (NCBI taxonomy): domain Eukaryota; kingdom Metazoa; phylum Cnidaria; class Anthozoa; order Malacalcyonacea; family Xeniidae; genus Xenia; species Xenia sp. Carnegie-2017. Next base: position 14,832,467 of record NW_025813526.1, read on the forward strand.
CGGATTTGACATACTCTAGATCCGCCCCTGTACAGTACTAGAATTGTCACTTATGGGTTAAAAAGTTCTCTCCAGGTCCCTAAATTTAAAAATGGTTTTTGAAATTCTCTCGGTGTAACAGAAAAAACATGTTCCCTTTTATTGGTGATGCATGCAAGGTTGGACAATCGATCTTCCTTCATTCTGCTACGCAAATAGCTTTTATACGTTTTAAACAACGAAATGACTTTCCTTGGATGCGGAAGAAACAGGCAATGTTAAAATATGTCTTAGCAACATATATTTATTTATTACTGAACGCTTACACCATTTGTGAGTTTTGTTCTATTTATACTACTACTAGTTGCAATTAATGAAAGACGTGCAACGTTAAAACTTATGTACCTTAACGTAACAATATAATGAGAAATGCAAGAATTCCGAAATGTGCAACAGTCCAGCAGAAAAGCTTGTCTGATTTTCGTAATCTTCATACACATGACATTAAAATCAGTAATTTTGAGGTGCTTGCATCAAATATGGCCATATAAATTTCCGACAACCATCCAAAATTTTCCGACAGACACATATGCAAGGATGTCGGAGGAAATAAGGAATTTAATTAGTAATGAGAATAATTTAAGATGCTCATTACATGCTACTAATCTACTACAATATCAGTAAGTAATAGATTTTCAAACGTAAACCTTTTTTAGGGTTTATCCCTCGTGACATTATTTTTTTAGGGGGTTAAGCGTTCTTAAGCCCCCTTTCAGCACTTATGTATTTAGCTGAGAATATGTTGTTTGAGCACATGCAAACGCATGGAAAGTTTTAGTCGAAATCGCACACTTTTAAATAAATCTAAAACCAACTTTGTTTTTGTTACTTTTTGACTTCATACCTTAAGCATGCAAACATTTAAGCAGTTCACGTAATCATGCTTGTGAAAAGTCAGTTATGACTTAAACTGAAGTTTGAAGGCAGTTTAAAAACAACAGGTTAAGAATTCATCAAACAAGTCCTGGAAAACCAACCAAACCATCTAAGCATTTATAAAGCATTTTTAGGAGGCAAACAACGTTTTAGTTTTAATGAATAAATTTAAGTTAGTTTCCGACTTCTTTGCTAACAGTTTTTTTTTGTTTAACATGACAAAGAGGTGAAATTGGATTGTTGACAAGGTATGTTCAAAGACTTATGTGCTTATTAAAGGTGAAGTTCTTTAGTTGATGAAAAATTTTACTTAAATTTCGAATGACAAACAATCAATATGCAATTTATGTTAAAATAGCGTTAACAAGAATATTGGGGTTTTTTTGTTAATTGAACTTAATATGTTGACCAAACCATAGTTCTGTTGTTGCAATTACTCACAATGAGCAACGATGTTTACTGTTATAACAGATGACAACCACATTCTGTTTTATACATGATATTTAAAATAATCTTCTCCTCAATAAACATAATCATCGCTCTAACCAGATAATTGAAAACTCTTCTTATTTTGAAAAAAAGGAATGCTGCAATCTTTACAGCTGTAGTCTCTGATATCGATAGAACAGACATTTAGGCAAACTGGTACTGTAGTGAACTCTTTTAAAACGGGTGCATTTTCATGGGTTGCAATTACTAATTGTGCTTCATTCCAGCCTTTCTTAACGTATAAAAACGTGATACGCTATAACGTAATTCCATTATTTTTTATACCGATAATTGCAAAAAAAGGCAAAAAAAGCAAAAGCAAACCGACAAAAAGGCAAATAAAAGGCATCACAATGTCAAACCGACAGTAGACTTTGACAATTTCGCTGTCTTTTGTAAATGATTTATACTAGCCATTAGAAGAAACCGAATAATTTTGGCAAGACATTGCTTTTTTTTACAAGGTTGACCAACAAATCCTTCTTAACATTCAAAAAAGGAACAAGTCTTACTGTGTAATGTGCTTGATTATTGACACGTACCATTGTTATGGCTATACGATGACCTTCGACAGTAATCCGTTTTTATATGGAAAATCTTTATACAATAATTTAACTTTAACTAGAAAGTGAAAGAAAATATATGTCCATAAAACTGACATTCTCACGTTTAAAAGAATATAGTTTTTAGCGCTGTATATAAATATAAATGTGTTGGTAAATGATGAAATCTGTATTTAATTGAAATTTAAAACGGTGTTGAATGTAAATTAATAAAAAATAGAAATAATGTTTTAAAAAACAAGCTGTTTAGTTATTTGTTTGATTTTCTGGTGTTTTCCCTCTAATTTAGAGACATAAATATCTTGCCACAATTAATATCCTCGTTCGTAAATTTTATAAACGTAAAATTAGATAAAGCCAAATGATGTTTTTCTACTTCAACTTAAAACGTAATTTAATTTTGAATTTGTTTTTTTAAAAACGCAAACGTTTGAGATTTTTTGAAATTGACAGACAAACACTTTCCTATTCATTTAACACTCCTGGGGTGGATCTGGGCTAAGTTAAATAAGTCACATGAATTACGTACAATTTGCAAAAAAGCGCAAGTTCTCAAATGAGTTTTGATAGTTCAATTAATTTTGATAGTCATCCGAAATTTGATAGTTAATGTTCTAAGAGATTGCTCCACTATAGCAGCTTTTTCTGTAAGCGTCTAAAGTTAGTTTTCTTTGATTTATGGTTGAAATTCATGTTTTGCATTAAAAAAACAAACAATAAACGAAATTTTAACATTACTGTATATATTACTAAATCTTGTGCGTTGACTAAAAAGTTGAGAAGTTGGGTAGTCTGACTTGCATAAATAAATATCATATTATTTTTATATAAACCTTGTATCATTTATTATTTCACTTATACTGAAGATGGCATCATGAGATGTCGAATCATGTCTATTTTAAAAAAACTTGTCGTGCATATTAAATGCACATTAGCAATAGTGCTTTTACGGAATACACATTTAATATACACGACAACTTTTTTGAAAATAAACATGTTTCGACATCTCATGATGCCATCTTCAGTATGAATGAAATAATAAGTGATACAGGGTTTATATAAAAGTAATATGATACATAAATTAGAACAATAAAAAGGAAATAAGATAATATAATGAGGAGCGTCCGAGCGTATTATAAACTAAATATTGTATTGAATTTAAAAACTTGAACATTGAGGTCAGGGTTAGTTTTGTTAATATGGAGTGCTTCTTTGATTTTAAGGGTGAATAAGGTGTCGGCAGTGTCGATGATTTTGAAACAAGAGGGTGAATAGTTGGTTTTGCATGAGTGTGATTTAAGAAGGTGTCGGTAGATGTGAGAGTTTTTGTCTGTTGTGGTATGTTCCCTGATTCTGGTGGATAAATGGCGCGAAGTTTCGCCAATGTATCGGGAATTACATCCCGCGCAATTGAATTCATATACCACCATAGATTTAATTGAATCAGGGATCGGGTCTTTAAATGAAAAAAGGTTTTTGATTTTGAATGATGTGAAAATCAGTCGAATGTCAATATCTGTACAGAAGCGTTTCATAATGTTTGTAAGTCTGCGTTGTGTGTGTCGTGAGTAATGTCCGATGTATGGTAGTTTGAAGTATAGAGTTGTTATTTTGGAATTTTCATTTGTGTTGGTTGTGATCGTCGTGTCAGGAGTTTTGGTGTCTAGGTTGAGGTTGTTGCTATGTTTGTTGTCGAGATATCGTTTTACGGTTCTGTTAATAAAGTGAAGTGGGAAAGAGTTTCGTAAGAGAGTGGATGTGATGTTTTTTATGTCTCGTTGAAAGCCATTGTTCGTATTGTTAAGTTTGTATGCTCTGTCGATTAGTGTGCGTATAAGTCCGGTTTTGTATGAAAGTGGTGTGAAACTAAAATAGTTCGTCAGAAGTCCTGTGTACGTTGGTTTGTGGTATGTAGATGTTGTACAGCTGTCGTGAGATTTTGTTAGTAAAATGTCAAGAAATGGCAGTTGATCTTGTTGTTCAGTTTCGAAAGAAAATCTAATGTTTGCGTGCTGTGTGTTAATGTAATTATAAAACTTCATGGCCTCAGTTTCGTTAGTAAAAACACAAAAAATATCGTCAACGTATCTGCGGTAAAATAGTGGTTTAGTGTCGTTGTAGTTGTTTAGCCAGTTTCGTTCATGTGAGCCCATGAAAATGTTAGCAAGTATGGGTGCTAAGGGAGAGCCCATCGCAACACCGTCCGTCTGGTCATAAAATTTTCCATTAAATAAAAAATGCGTCTGTGCTGTTGCTATTAAAAACAGTTGTGTGAGGTCAGTCCTGTTTATACTGAACGTGGGGTTGTGAGTGAATATTAAGTCGATTGCTAGGTTAATGGTTTCAGTAAGTGGTATGTTAGTAAATAGGCTTTCAACGTCGTAGGAGATGAAGAATTTGTGACAAGAAGTTGATGAGTTGAAAGATGAGAAGTCGTCGAGGAAAGTGAAAGAATCTTTAGTGGAGTGGTCATCTGGTATGAGTGGTGTTAGTAGAGAACTAAGATACTTAGCTAAATTATAATTGTATGCGTTGATTGATGAAACTATCGGTCGTAGTGGAGGCGATTGTTCTGGTTCTCGTTTCTTGTGAAGTTTCGGTAAGCCATAGAAGCGTGAGGGTTGAGAACCTCTGGGGAAGATATCATTACAAACTTTGTTGCTAATAGAGTCTTTCTTTAGAAGCTTCCTTAACAGTCGTTTTAGTTTGGCTTCACGTGGTAGTGTGACGTATTCTTTGAGTGGGGTAAACTTTGCTGTAGTGTTAATGATTTTAAGGCAGGAGTTACGGTACATTTGACGATCCATGATTACAACGCCGTTGCCTTTGTCCGGTTTGAGAATGATAATGTTTGGATTGTTGCGAATGTTTTTAAGAATGTGATGTTTTTTGAAGTCAGCTGGTGTCGGGTGATAAGATGAGATGTACGAGTGAGCGATGTGTGACAGCTCTGTTTTGAGATGCGTGTAGTCTTCTTGATTGCGAATGTTGTGTTTTATAGTTTGGTGGATTTTTTCGAATGTTGCCAGAATGTCGGTTGAGTTGAGTCGCAGTGGTTTAATGCTGAAGCCAAGGCCATTTTTCAGGAGTTCTAGTTCTTCGTCTTTTAATTGGTGTGATGATAAATTGGTTATCGTCTCATTGTGTGTGAATAATAGGGTTCTGTTCCTCGTGAGATTACTTAGTTTTTTCCGGTGTGTGGCAATTGCCTTTTGTAGGTATTTGGTAATATTTTTTTCTAGAGCTTTGTTTATAATATTCCAGTCGAGAGAGGATAGATTATTCTTTAATTTTTCTGATATTTTTGTTACTTCATTCGATAACTTCCTTTCTTCCTTTGTTCGCTTTTTGATTGCGCTGCGTAATAGTCGTCTGCGTATCGCAAAGCTATCTTGGTTGTTGACATTTGGTAGTGGAAAGCAGAGAAACTTTGGATAAACGCCGAGTGAAAGACAATCTTTAAGAAACTTAACATCTAATTCTGCTTTCCGTTGTTTGGTTTGAAGCTTTTCAAACTTCCGCAATTCTGATAAGGAAACCTTTCCTTCGTATTTTTGTGCTATGTCGTAAATAATGTTTCCATAATTTCGTAAAAGCACTATTGCCAATACACATTTAATATACACGACAACTTTTTTGAAAATAAACATGTTTCGACATCTCATGATGCCATCTTCATAAGTCCGGTTTTGTATGAAAGTGGTGTGAAACTATTTTAGTTTCACACCACTTTCATACAAAACCGGACTTATACGCACACTAATCGACAGAGCATACAAACTTAACAATACGAACAATGGCTTTCAACGAGACATAAAAAACATCACATCCACTCTCTTACGAAACTCTTTCCCACTTCACTTTATTAACAGAACCGTAAAACGATATCTCGACAACAAACATAGCAACAACCTCAACCTAGACACCAAAACTCCTGACGACGATCACAACCAACACAAATGAAAATTCCAAAATAACAACTCTATACTTCAAACTACCATACATCGGACATTACTCACGACACACAACGCAGACTTACAAACATTATGAAACGCTTCTGTACAGATATTGACATTCGACTGATTTTCACATCATTCAAAATCAAAACTTTTTCATTTAAAGACCCGATCCCTGATTCAATTAAATCTATGGTGGTATATGAATTCAATTGCGCGGGATGTAATTCCCGATACATTGGCGAAACTTCGCGCCATTTATCCACCAGAATCAGGGAACATACCACAACAGACAAAACTCTCACATCTACCGACACCTTCTTCACACTCATGCAAAACCAACTATTCACCCTCTTGTTTCAAAATCATCGACACTGCCGACACCTCATTCACCCTTAAAATCAAAGAAGCATTCCATATTAACAAAACTAACCCTGACCTCAATGTTCAAGTTTTTAAATTCAATACAATATTTAGTTTATAATACGCTCGGACGCTCCTCATTATATTATCTTATTTCCTTTTTATTGTTCTAATTTATGTATCATATTACTTTTATATAAACCCTGTATCACCTATTATTTCATTCATACTGAAGATGGCATCATGAGATGTCGAAACATGTTTATTTTCAAAAAAGTTGTCGTGTATATTAAATGTGTATTGGCAATAGTGCTTTTACGAAATTATGGAAACATTATTTACGACATAGCACAAAAATACGAAGGAAAGGTTTCCTTATCAGAATTGCGGAAGTTTGAAAAGCTTCAAACCAAACAACGGAAAGCAGAATTAGATGTTAAGTTTCTTAAAGATTGTCTTTCACTCGGCGTTTATCCAAAGTTTCTCTGCTTTCCACTACCAAATGTCAACAACCAAGATAGCTTTGCGATACGCAGACGACTATTACGCAGCGCAATCAAAAAGCGAACAAAGGAAGAAAGGAAGTTATCGAATGAAGTAACAAAAAATATCAGAAAAATTAAAGAATAATCTATCCTCTCTCGACTGGAATATTATAAACAAAGCTCTAGAAAAAAATATTACCAAATACCTACAAAAGGCAATTGCCACACACCGGAAAAAACTAAGTAATCTCACGAGGAACAGAACCCTATTATTCACACACAATGAGACGATAACCAATTTATCATCACACCAATTAAAAGACGAAGAACTAGAACTCCTGAAAAATGGCCTTGGCTTCAGCATTAAACCACTGCGACTCAACTCAACCGACATTCTGGCAACATTCGAAAAAATCCACCAAACTATAAAACACAACATTCGCAATCAAGAAGACTACACGCATCTCAAAACAGAGCTGGCACACATCGCTCACTCGTACATCTCATCTTATCACCCGACATCAGCTGACTTCAAAAAACATCACATTCTTAAAAACATTCGCAACAATCCAAACATTATCATTCTCAAACCGGACAAAGGCAACGGCGTTGTAATCATGGATCGTCAAATGTACCGTAACTCCTGCCTTAAAATCATTAACACTACAGCAAAGTTTACCCCACTCAAAGAAGACGTCACACTACCACGTGAAGCCAAACTACAACGACTGTTAAGGAAGCTTCTAAAGAAAGACTCTATTAGCAACAAAGTTTATAATGATATCTTCCCCAGAGGTTCTCAACCCTCACGCTTCTATGGCTTACCGAAACTTCACAAGAAACGAGAACCAGAACAATCGCCTCCACTACGACCGATAGTTTCATCAATCAACGCATACAATTATAATTTAGCTAAGTATCTTAGTTCTCTACTAACACCACTCATACCAGATGACCACTCCACTAAAGATTCTTTCACTTTCCTCGACGACTTCTCATCTTTCAACTCATCAACTTCTTGTCACGAATTCTTCATCTCCTACGACGTTGAAAGCCTATTTACTAACATACCACTTACTGAAACCATTAACCTAGCAATCGACTTAATATTCACTCACAACCCCACGTTCAGTATAAACAGGACTGACCTCACACAACTGTTTTTAATAGCAACAGCACAGACGCATTTTTTATTTAATGGAAAATTTTATGACCAGACGGACGGTGTTGCGATGGGCTCCCTTAGCACCCATACTTGCTAACATTTTCATGGGCTCACATGAACGAAACTGGCTAAACAACTACAACGACACTAAACCACTATTTTACCGCAGATACGTTGACGATATTTTTGTGTTTTACTAACGAAACTGAGGCCATGAAGTTTTATAATTACATTAACACACAGCACGCAAACATTAGATTTTCTTTCGAAACTGAACAACAAGATCAACTGCCATTTCTTGACATTTTACTAACAAAATCTCACGACAGCTGTACAACATCTACATACCACAAACCAACGTACACAGGACTTCTGACGAACTATTTTAGTTTCACACCACTTTCATACAAAACCGGACTTATACGCACACTAATCGACAGAGCATACAAACTTAACAATACGAACAATGGCTTTCAACGAGACATAAAAAACATCACATCCACTCTCTTACGAAACTCTTTCCCACTTCACTTTATTAACAGAACCGTAAAACGATATCTCGACAACAAACATAGCAACAACCTCAACCTAGACACCAAAACTCCTGACACGACGATCACAACCAACACAAATGAAAATTCCAAAATAACAACTCTATACTTCAAACTACCATACATCGGACATTACTCACGACACACACAACGCAGACTTACAAACATTATGAAACGCTTCTGTACAGATATTGACATTCGACTGATTTTCACATCATTCAAAATCAAAAACCTCTTTTTTCATTTAAAGACCCGATCCCTGATTCAATTAAATCTATGGTGGTATATGAATTCAATTGCGCGGGATGTAATTCCCGATACATTGGCGAAACTTCGCGCCATTTATCCACCAGAATCAGGGAACATACCACAACAGACAAAAACTCTCACATCTACCGACACCTTCTTAAATCACACTCATGCAAAACCAACTATTCACCCTCTTGTTTCAAAATCATCGACACTGCCGACACCTCATTCACCCTTAAAATCAAAGAAGCACTCCATATTAACAAAACTAACCCTGACCTCAATGTTCAAGTTTTTAAATTCAATACAATATTTAGTTTATAATACGCTCGGACGCTCCTCATTATATTATCTTATTTCCTTTTTATTGTTCTAATTTATGTATCATATTACTTTTATATAAACCCTGTATCACCTATTATTTCATTCATACTGAAGATGGCATCATGAGATGTCGAAACATGTTTATTTTCAAAAAAGTTGTCGTGTATATTAAATGTGTATTGGCAATAGTGCTTTTACGGAATAATAATGTTTAGTTACTCTCAAAAATTGTTATTTTAGCGTCATAAATATATGTAATCTTTCATTTTTTTACACAATGTAAGAATCTTCATTGTAAAAATCATCTAGTAATAATCTTCTCAAAGGGAATTCTAGTCGTACATTTTTACAATTACTTATGTAAACACTTTGTAATTTGATCTTTTATTGCGGCAAAGTGTAACTATACTATTAATAATGATAATGAAAATTTATTTAGTTTTTGTTTACATTATATACAATTGCAAGTCTCTCTTTTAAAGATAACGTGCATATGGCTATATGATTATATTGTAGTAATTAAAGTAAGTCTTCAGTATATACGTGTTTAATAAAAGTGTTTATTAAAATCTGATAAGATCTGCCATTGTCCATTCTTTTTTTGACAGCTAAAATGTAATACGTTTATCTTATGGGAATATTTTTCTCACACATTTACTTACATATTTTTCATGATTTTTATCAAAGCTCAAGCTATCGAGCAATTGCATAAAGTATTAAAATCCTTGTGGAAAACCCCAAATGACTGATAGAAAGGTTGACAAATATCAGTTTAAAAAAATTCTTATAACGAAGCTATTAAACATCTATGGAAATCTACAAACATGCACTCCATCATCCAATACGATCAATTTCCATTAACCAAAGAACCTACAATAATTGTGTATAGAGCTATAACATTTCTGTATAAAGCTATAATATTTGTGTATAAAACTAAATTTCTTTTTAAAATTAGTTGTAAGGCTTGTATATTTCTGGGCTTTACTGTTTATATTTTCTCTAAGGTTTGTCTCGTACCCAACATTAGTTTCGTAATATATATAAGTGATTGTCAGTGGTTAAGCCAAAGTCATCCGGACAAAAGTCTTTTCCTGAAATTAAATGAATTGGATATGATGGAAATCTCCATAAAATTTTGCACTAACTTAGAAGAAAGATTATTAACAAAAAAATTTGGTATTGAGTCATGTCTCCAGATAAATCAATCAATTAAGATATAAACTGCAGCCAGCAAATATTTGAAGTAATTATTCCGTGTGCAGACAAATCGGTCAGTCTAAGGTCGAAATCCCCCCATTTATTCATATTTTTACAGTTGAGAAAGAGTTGTTTATGTATCGTATGACAAAATTAAAATGTTTTTTGGTAGTTTAGATTGAGAAATACATCATTTTTCATTTGTTTGTGAATATTAAAACTTCGGTTTTCCGGCTTCGCGGTTTTGAAAAACTTTTATTGTTAAAATTTAAAATTTTAGAATTTCGTAGGGCTAAAACTCGCCTAAAACTTTGTGAAATTTATCTGCGACAGCTGTTGTTGCTATGTATAGTATCATAAAGATTCAGAATACGCAAAATCTTTTTTTGTGTTAATGGCACTTTAACAAGAAATACAGTGAGCTTTCATCAACAGCTGATTCCAAAAGGCTCTCGTATAATACAATTTAAAAATAGAAACATAAATCTGTTAAGTACAACGTAAGACAAAAATGTGTGTAAAGCGCGGGCCACACTACCGTCGAAATGCAACGAATTTCGTGACGAGTCGCTCGTCAACGAGCCGTCGTGACGAGTACATGTGCCACATTGTAAGGATTTTCCGTACAAGCATGGACGATTATCAGCGCAAAAAGAAACTTCTATTATTGAAGAGAAAAATTCTACTGCTTCTAATTTCTGCAAAACGACGTACATACAAAAGAAGGTACTGGGTACATCCCATAAATAAAAGGCAAGAAGAGAAGGGCTTGTATGACACGTTGTTGCAAGAGCTTCGTCAAGCTCAATTGGTCGCAACTTTCAGTTCCCGAGCAACATCCTTCCAATTATTTTTCTTTATATTGCGTGTATCTTTATAGTCAGGATAAATTTGTCCCACAAACATCGCCTCTCTCTCACTAGCTCAATTAAAATTTCTTGCCAATCCGCCATTTTGCCACAGCAAAGTGAAAGCAAACATTAGTCATGTGATTTTTTTTGTCCAATCAGAGTAGATATGCAACAATTACTCGTCACTCGTCGACGATTTCGGTGTGCATGCTCAACGGCGACGAATTCGTCCATATCGTCATATTTTCTCGTTGACGAGCGACTCGTCACGAAATTCGTTGCATTTCGACGATAGTGTGGCCCGCGCTTAAACTGTTATCATAAATTATGGATGAATTCATATCAGTCATAGCTGCAATGCAAATAGGTAAGGTAGTTCAAAATTGCTTTATTAGCTATCGTAGCTTAACTTCAATATCATGTTGCTTTTGGAATCTTTTATCTGCAATTCTTTGGACATGCGTGCTGTCACCATTACCTCAGAAAACAATTAATTGTTGTGCTGTCGCATTATCTGAGGATGAGCAAGGATGTTCTTCGTTATAACATATATAATATATAAAATTATTTTCTCCTCCATAACACCATCACTGCCAAAATCAGAATTTTAAAAATTGAGGGGTTATACGATTTTCCCGTACAACTTCATTCATATATAGTATACATTATATGTCCTACACTTTCTAATATGTAATTGGGTTGTTATTTTACAAACATGAAGAGCATCAAAAGTCCTTCTTTGACAAAGAGGATCTTTTAAAGAGCAGTCTAATCTTTTTCTACCAATAACCCTAGCACTTAGTTCTAAAGGCATATTATATGTTGTCCAAAACCTCTATGAATGAAGAACAATTTTGAGAAATTTCATATTTGATTTATGCGCTTCCTCTGATAAAAGGTGCTGGTTGAAAAAGTTTTGTGATTTAAACATACCGCTTACTCATGTTAAAAAATAAAATTGTGGGTTGTGACATTTTATGCACCTCTATATTAAATAACTGTGCAATTAGAGAGAATTTATTTGAAAAGGAAAGGATAAAATTATAGTGTTTTACTCTAAAGGTAATATATTTTTATTTTTGCAGATTTGCCTGTTTTTCTATCCCTATGTAGTTTATGAAATATTTATGTGTACATTGTAAATTAACACTAGCAACGATAAACTGACTATATGAAATCCTGGTATGAAATATAATTGATTAAACATTTAAAATGAATTTTCCTTAGTAAGTAGTTTTAACTCTTTCACGTTTTTATGTAAACAAAGTTTAGTTTGGTAAGCTCCTTGAAAAGGAAGTCATCATTTCTATTCATCAATATACTTCATTTTTTTTTGTAAGTTCTTTGAAAAGGAAGTCATCGTTTCTATTCATCAATATACTTCATTTGTTGGCCAAACCACAGTTGTGTTGTGGCATTATTTGATGATGAGCAACGCTGTTTTGCGTTATAACATTTATAATATCCAAAATTATCTTCTCCTCCTTCACCTGTACAGGAAGTTGATTTAAAATCTTTCTTATTGCAGTAATTTAAAGCTGATGAACTATCTAAATGGAGAATTTCGACATCATATTGCCAAAAAGGAACGCTACAGTCTTTGCAGTTGTAGCCTCTAATATTAATATAACTGACATTCAGGCAAACTGGTGGTGGTGTAATGAACGTTTGGAAAATTGGTGCATTTTTATGGGTTGCAATAACTAAATCTGTTTCATTCCAGCCGTTCTCACCATATGAGCACGTGACACGCCATAACGTGTTTCCGTCTTCTTTTATACTCTTCATTGCGTTGAAAGAAAGTCTGTGATCTTCCCATGTTTCATTCATTTCGTTACGAGGAAAATTTTTATAATAGGGACGATCTCTATACTGAGCACGGAACTTAAAGCTATGGGACATAACCAATGTCCAAACATTCATGGAATCAAACTGACAATAAACTTTGGCCATTTTAGTTTTATTTGTAAATATTGTATACCAGCCATCAGAAGGACCATGAAAATTTTGACAAGACATCGCTTTCTTTTCACAGCGTTTACCAACAAATCCTTCTTTACATTCACAATAGTTACATGTCTTAGGGTACGGAGCATCTGATTTTTGACACGTACCATTATTAGAGCAGTACGATGAAAACTGGAAGCTTTCTGTACAATATTTTGACTTGAACTAGCAAGAGAAACAAAAACATAAAACGACAATCTTACTTTAAAAGTAATTAATTTTTGTGTTTTGTTAAACATAAAACAAAGAAAAATCTAAAAGGGGAAATACCTGGAAAAAAGTACCTTTTTACTATAAATTTTCATGCGGCTGGTTAATTGCGATTACAAATCATGATAAAATTTTAAAAAATCTACGTTAACAACTACGTTTTTAGGTATGGTGATGTGTATTTACGTTGAAGTACATTGTCTCGGCTATATAATTGCCACAATTTATCACTAATATGTATAAATCAATTGTTTAACTTTGTTGATATTTTGAAATTTCAACGTAAATAACAAAATGCAGAATTTCAAAAAAGACTAGCATTTCTTCATAAATACAAGGTGTTAAAAACATGTTGATGAAATATGTGAATTTTGCATTAAGACGTTTGCAGCTTAGATATTTATTTGATTTTTTGGCGTCTTTCCTCTAATTCAGAAAGATAAAGGCTTTGCTACGTACAAGACAATAGCTCATCAACTTTACACTCGTCAAGGGTTGAATTTGCTTTTTCCATAATGCAAACGCACAATATTTGTTCTAACTGACTGACAAATTTTTTCCTATTCATTGTAATCGAGATATTTGTCGAACTAAGCTTACTACAGTTGGTTTTTCTACGTTAGAAAATCTTTGTTGCAGTAGACGCCACGCTTTTGCTCCGTCTCCGACACCATCTGGCGACAAGCAGTCATGTCGAATGTATAAAAGGCTGTTGTTGTCAAGAGCTAATGCAATATGACACCACACCGTGTTGTTCCTTTCTTTGATTTCGTCAATTTGTTGATTTCTCAATCGTACTTTCGTCTCCCATTCGGCCCTTTGCTCACTTGTAGCGTCGACTGTTAACGGTGTAACTTCTTGAGGTAAGATTTCTCTCCCAATGAGAGCTTTGTACAAACCTTTCGTTTGCATGTATGCAGTAAATCTTGTGCTCCATGCCGGGTAGTTCTCGGCTGTTCCATCGAACACAAGCCACCTAATTGTTTGACTATCCATAAATACGGTCTTGTACTATTTCTGTACTATTTCGGAGCTTTTTCTGGGCTATTCCTTTGCTATCTGGGCTACTTCTGAGCTTCCTGGGCCCATAACCTGTTAGATTATGAACTTTATTCAAAAAGAGGAGTCGTATTGATTTTACAACAACAATATATATATGTACATGTGTAGGAAGTATGTAAGATCGTACGATTGTCACGTGTCCACTGGTCTGTATCTAATGAACTGAATTGACATTAACTTTAACAAATGAAATACTTTATGTTATATTGTATCATGTTAACACCCCCACTCAGACTCAGCTTGCTCATGATGAGTCTGCTATGTGGTTAACTAAATTCCTAAAAGTGTTGCTCGATGTTTTTCTACTTTGACTCGAGATAATGACTTTGTAAGAATGTCTGCTGTCATTTCTTCGGTTGGAACGTAACTGATCTTTATTTCCTTGCTTTGTACTCTTTCTCGAATGAAATGTAGTTTCGTATCGATGTGCTTTGATCGTTTATGCATTACGGGATTGTGACACATCTTTATACAAGATTGGTTATCTTCTCCAATGTTGGTTGGTTTCTTCATTGGGTAACCTAAATCTTTCATTAGTGCTCGTAGATATATTGCTTCTTGTACAGCTGCCGCCATAGCTTGATATTCGGCTTCTGTTGACGAAAGTGCTACAGTTGCCTGTTTCTTCACTTCCCAGCTGATTGCACCTCCGTTCCCTTCAAATTTGAAGTAATATCCTGTAGTTGATTTTCGATCATTGAGATCACCACTCCAATCTGCGTCTGAATCACCAACGATATCGAGATTGGAATTCTTCAAGAATGTTAATTGTAAATCGATAGTTCCTTTAAGATATCTTAATACGTGCTTTGCTGCTTTCCAATGTGAAATATCTGGTTTATCTAGGAATCTCGATAGCTGATTAACAATGTGAAGGATATCTGGACGGGTTTGTTTACCAATAAATAGTAATGATCCAACTAAACTTCTGTATAACTTCGCATCGACTAACTTCTGATCGTCGTTGCTTTTGATTAGCTTCAGATTTACTTCTCCAGGCGTTGCTGCTGCTTTACAATCACTCATATTGAATTGTTGAAGAACAGATTCGATGTATTTCTTTTGGTCAACGGTAATCTTGTCGTGAGATCGTAGAATTCGCATTCCTAAGAACCAGTGCAGTTTGCCACGGTCGTCCATCTTGAAATTTTTGCTTAACATTGCTTTGATGTGATTAACTGCTTTTTCACTCGTACCAGCCACTATAATATCGTCTACCCAAACTAATACGTATGAGTATGTTCCATCTTCTTCTTTTCTCACAAATAAACAATAATCGTTGCAGCTACGTTTGAATTTTTCTTTAATAAGTAGACTAGCCAGTGCTTCATACCAATTCTTTGCCGCTTGTTTCAATCCATAGATTGATTTGTTTAGCTTGCAAACTTGCTTTCGTCCTGATTTTGCTTTCTTGGTAAAACCTTCTGGTTGTTCTAGATAAATTTCTTCTTCTATGTTGGAGTGAAGGTATGCTGATTTAACATCCATCTGGCCAATATGTAGACCTTTTTGTGCTGTCATTGCGAGCAGTATTCGAAAAGTTTCGGGTTTACATGTTGGAGCGTAAGTATCGAAAAAGTCTAAGCCTTCGACTTGAGCATAACCCTTGGCTACATATCTTGCTTTGTATTTGTCGATTTGACCATCTGCTCCATACTTTACTTTATATACCCATTTTCCTGGTAAGACTTGTACATTCTCTGGTTCGTTGACTATTGTCCATGTGTTATTGTCCATTAGTGAATCATATTCTGCTTTCATCGCTTTTCTCCAGTTTTCAGCATGCGGTGTATTAATTGCTTCATGATAAGGCTTGGGTTCTTGTACACTTTCTTCATTAGTTGTGTTGAACGTATAGTATAATCCATACCTTTCTGGTGGTCGCCGATTTCTGCTTTCTCTAGGAAGCCAAATTTCTTCCTCTGGATTTTCTTCATCTTCTTGCTGATGTTGAACAGCAGGTATCGGTGCATTATTTTCCCCCACTTCATCTTGAATCGGTTCCTTCGTTTTCTCATCTTTCGAACGATCATCGTCGAAATCCATGTTGGGGCTCATAAGATTTGGTTGTTCTGGATTTATCGTATCTTTTGCTGAAAAAGGTTGAATTTCACTTTCTTTGAAGACAACATTGCGTGCTTTGATGACTTTCATCGATTCGAATTCTTGCAGGATGTAAGCTGTGCTTTTGTCATCGTAACCAATAAATTTTGCTTTCACAGATCTTGAATCCAATTTCTTTAGGTTGATCTTCCGTTTCATGACGTATGCTGTGCAGCCAAAAGTGCGTAGATGATTTAATCTTGGCGTTTTTTCTGTGAATAGCTCGAAAGGACTTTTACCTTGTTCACTGTTGGCAGTAACGGTGAGATTTCTGATATGAGATGCTGTGGATAAGGCTCTTACCCAATAACGTTTTGGTAACTGTGCTTGGATTAATAGACATCGTCCCATTTCAACTAGAGTTCGATTATAGCGTTCGGCAACTCCATTTTGTTGCGGGGTTTCGGGTACTGTAAATTCCTGCTTTATTTTTGATTCTATGCAGTAAGCTTTGAATTGCTTCGATGTATACTCTGCTCCATTATCGCTTCTCAATTTTCGAGGTAATCCTGATTCTGCTACGTACTCTTTAAATTTTTCGAATGCTTGTGCTTTCTTGCTCATGAATTTAACGATTGCATACTTTGAGTATTCGTCTACAAAGGTAATTGCATATCTGCATCCACTGAGGCTAGGCACTTCAAATGGACCAAGAATATCTGTGTATACCAATTCCCGTGGTTTCTGGGACTTATTGTGGGCTTCTTTAGGTACAGGTTTGCATGATTGCTTTCCAAGTGCGCATGTTTCACACATTTTCTTTAATTTGTCTTCGCAGTTAACTGTGCGTTTGACATCATCTTTGTTCAAATGTCCGAGGCGTTGATGCCACAGTTGAAAATCTCCTTTCATTTCTCTTTTATTCTGGTTGCTTGTAATGGAATTACAGGAACTGGATCTTTGGAATACGATCTCTAGATAAAATAAACCTGCATTTTTGGTTAGGGCAATTTCTGGACCATGATTTAACATCAACTTTGCTTCACACTCTTTGAATACGAACTTATGTCCAAATTTGACAGCTCGGTTGACAGAGTAGGTTGACTTCATAATTTGGCACATAAAGGACGTTTCGCAGTACCATCTCTACTTCTTCTCCATCGTTCAATAAAGCTTTACTGGTACGTCACCAATACCTTCGATAGGTGTTAATTTTTCCTTTGGATCCTTAACATTTTAGTATTGCATGGTTTTAAGTTGTCGAATAGTTCCTTTTTTGTAATGATGTGATCTGTGCAACCGGTATCAATGATGATATAATTCAATCTTCTACTGTCACTATTTATTTCAGTGCCACTGTTCATGCATTGAGAGTATGATGAGAATGAATTTGGTCCTCTTGTTGGAGGTTCTTCGGTTTTATTCTGACTCCTACATGCTCTTGGTAGATGTCCCTTTTTCTTGCACTTTGAACAGAAAGCTGAACTTCTTTTACTACATTGCTTGGCAAAATGACCAGGAGTCCACAAACATAACAAGTTCCTTTTGCTTGATTGGGGCTTTGTTTTGCCTGATGCATTTCCAGAATGCATTGCTATTGCGCTATCTTCTCCTTGGTTTCTTTGGATCCGACTATCCTCGTAATTCTGTAGTCGAGTTCTCAGTTCTGAGAAGTTAGCTGCTGGGTTGAAACTTTCTTGAACCACGAAGTGTTCAAATTTTCTGGAAGTCCATTAATGACTAGAGCATTAAATAATGTTTCTGATATATTTTCTCCGGCTTCAGTGAGTCGAGACATTAATTCTTGTGATCGTATGAAATATTCGGATAACTTTTCACTTTCACCTAATTGTAATCGAGATATTTGTCGAACTAAGCTTACTACAGTTGGTTTTTCTACGTTAGAAAATCTTTGTTGCAGTAGACGCCACGCTTTTGCTCCGTCTCCGACACCATCTGGCGACAAGCAGTCATGTCGAATGTATAAAAGGCTGTTGTTGTCAAGAGCTAATGCAATATGACACCACACCGTGTTGTTCCTTTCTTTGATTTCGTCAATTCAGTTCATTAGATACAGACCAGTGGACACGTGACAATCGTACGATCTTACATACTTCCTACACATGTACATATATATATTGTTGTTGTAAAATCAATACGACTCCTCTTTTTGAATAAAGTTCATAATCTAACACATTCAACACTCAACCTCAATGCAATAGAAGTTAGTTGTAGTACTTTGCATAAATAAAGTCTGGAATATCATCAGCCCTATAAGAATGTTGAGGGAAACAGTGTAAAATTTAAGTACATGTCTACTGCTATAGCTATTAGCACTTGTGAAATTTTTCACATGTAAAGTGTATACATATGGGAATGTGTTTATACAAAAATTATGTTCATATGTGAAATATATTTGTTAGTAAAACAAGTTATATATGAACTCATTTCACGTAGAACGTGTTTCAATTTCATATATGAACTTGTTTCACGTGTGAACTTTTCTCTTGAGACATTAAATATTACGAAGTTGAACAGAATTCATTACGAAATTTAAATATACGTAAATGTAAATAAGTATGCCCATTATTTAAGGAGTCTTTGCATTAAGCCCCAGCAGTGTTGTGTAAAACCTCCTTAGGTTAGTATATAGAAGAGATAATAAATATTTAATAAAACTTTTACAACAGAAGTAAAAGTAAAAGTTTAAAGATATTTTCTTAAGAAAGCAACAAACGCACAAAACAGTATTTTACGTCAACGTTCGTTTATCCTAGTATCAATATTTTGTTAAGCAATATATTTGTTCACAAGATTTATATACATATCAGTGCCATGGCTAGATCACTAATCGGGGAGGTGTTTCTTCATATGTTTAATAATGCCTCTTGTTTTTTAGAAAGCCTAGTGGATTGCAAATGAAATCAATCCTTGCATTTCCTAAAATAATATACATACCCTAAAACCCAATCAACGTTCTACCGACGGTCCTATTAATATGACAAAAAAATCTAAAAAATAGCAACGCGAAATTCCTAAATTAAGGCTTGCAATGTTTGTAAGGACTTGTGGAACAAAAGTTGGGAATATTTTTTTCTAAAGAGTATATTTTTGTTTCCGAATGAACATTTTAAATTAATTCATGCATGCACATAAACAACATTACTAACAAGAAATTTTAACAAATAAAGCTAAAAAAATGAAAAATTTTGTTCAACTTAACAAAATTTTGGGATATTTGGCAGAGTAAGATACGCAAGTTTAAGCATCCAATATCATTGCAATTGCCTTTGAAAGTTTGAAAAGAAAAATTTTTCATTATCAGTCCCTTAATTAGATAGAAATATGAAGACGAATACTTAGAGTGATTTGATTTTCTACCATAATGGAAATATTATTAGAGAAATTGCTGAGTAACGTCGATTTTTTATTTTCAAAATGCCAGACGTAATAATATTTTTACCTCAAAAACTCACCTCGATACTAGACATGTTCATGGTAAAATGAATACATTGATCATCTTCTTCTAAAGATCTTTCATTTGTGTTAGTGGAAAGAAGTTGACAGGCTGTACCACAAATTTGAAAAGATAAACAGGAACTTTCTTCGAAACAGTTGTGCAGACACTGATGAATGCTGGAAGTACTGATATTTCTTAAAATGAAGTGAGATGACAGCCTTCCTAGGCGATTTTTTATATCCACTAGGTAGTTAGTAGAAATAAAGGGAAGAACGCAAAATAGTTGGAGTACAGCAATCCAATGATGCATTGTTACATAAATTTCAACCTAGAAATAAAAAGTTTATAAATGCTCAGTTATTATGAAATGAAAGACTGATTCCGATTTTTGACGTGTCATCAACGATTTTCATTTATATACTTTAAATGTTTTAAAAATGTGAACGGAATTTTTTTAATGAAATATTCATTAGCTACTTATGTTATACTTGCTTGTAGATTTATTAACCCAAAACAAATATTGATCATTTTTTTCAAGTTCATACTCTTTAACAGCATATAGATTTACTGTCACAGCAAAAATTTGCAAATAAACAATGTTTTATATTTCTGCAAAGACTTACAAACAATGTTCATGGTATTATGATTAACGTTTTCGGATTAAAAACTTAAATGAAACAAAATTTCAATTCTGATTGGTTAAGAGCAATGCACTTTCGTTAAATACTAGTGCTAAGATATGAAAACACCGGTGAAAAAACGAATGCAAATTATATATTAAAAAAATGCGCTCAACTGTTTTTCAAACAACCAATGATCTAAGAGCCCATCAAAATAAAACATTTGAAATGCGGGAGCGTTACTTCATTGTAAACAAAGCAATTTTAATGGCTTTAAGTATATTTTCTTTTTACGTTTATCCGTTGTAAGACGTTTCTGGACGAAAATATGAACACTGCTAAAAATAGATATCTTGTTCTAGCTGTGTGTGTATGGAAGCTGTGGTGTTGTGAAAAATAATATTGGGCGAATTGAAAAAATACGTGCCGGCCGATAACTTGCCGCTTGAAATGTACCTGCGCTGAAGTTAAAAATCCCTTAAATAAGCAGTCATATTTCTTTGAAAATATTAATAGTCTTTGTAAAACTTACTCGTGCATGTTTTTCCCAAATTGCACTCAAAACCATGCCATTAGGTATACAGACTAGTTTTAGTCACTTATGAGGCTCTCAAGCGGAGAAAACTGCTATAATGCAAATATTCATGCTAAGTGAAAAAATTCATGGTAAGTGCGAAATTCACGCTTTTTAAAATTCACAGGGTACCCGCAACAGACCTGTTGACTAGAAACTGATCTGACTGGGTATAGCTTCCATAGGTGTCAAAAGTGAAGCGTAATTATTCCTGGTACGCCAAGGGTATGCGGAGTTTTAAACTCGCCAGGGCTTTTTATTCGGTGTCGCAAGAGGGTAATACCACAGGGAGCCCACAGGTCGAGCATAACAAATATCTACATTAGCTATCCAGTACTGCTAAATTGCTATATTATATTAAAACATGTATTAAAATTACAGCATCATTGCGCTAAAAGCAGTAGATAGCTGTCAGATGTGTAATTTCTTTATCGAGTCAGGTACGAAGCAACAAAATAGACCATTGTGACAGCGAGATATCAATATAAATATAAAGTAATGTCAGAATTGGCCACTTCTTGTTGTCATACGATGAGCATGTGTGCTGCATTTTACAATATTGGAAAATTCACTAAATTTTGGCAAACATATTATGTTGATTTTTTAAAGACAATAAAAAATTTGCAATACAACAAAAGTGCCTATGACATGTTTTCAAGGAGACAATATTATAGTAGTTTATACGATTTAAACAAAATTTGCAACATATTTTATAAATGAAAAATTTTATGTTGATGGAGTATGAGCACCTTAAATTTGCAGGTTTTAAAGATATCTTCATATGGACCGCGAGTATAAAAAGACTGGTGATTAACGAAGAAAATGGCTTGCGTGAAGTCACATCGGGAGGGCATTTGTTATGGTCGATAACGTTTTTATTATAGCAACCCAAAGTTAAAATTTTTTAAACGTTTGCTAAAAATTTTTTTTGATAAGGTGCCACACAGATGTGTCGCGTTTACATGTAAAAACCCAATAAATTCGAAGAAAGACTTTGCTCTCCGTAGAATCCCATAGGCAAATGACACAGACCAGAAGCTAGTAAACGTAAAAATGCTTGGGTTGATTATGTAAAAAAAAAACGCAAAAAAATTGGGAACCTTCTGCGACTTTTCAAATTGCTTTAAGCATTTTATAAGGATGACTTTGTGTGCCACTTTACTTGTGAGATTAAAGTGGGTAATTTGGACAGCCCACTGCTTGTAGCTTCCAAACTTAAAAGGGTTATTTAATTAAATAGAAAAAGCGGTTAAGCTGGCTTTGAACACATTTAAAACCACATTAAACAAGATGAATTTGAATAAACGCGTCTGACAAAAACAAATTAGCAAAGGTTGGAAAAATGTTTTGTATTGATATGTTTTCATAATACTTCAATGAATAAAAAAAAACTATTGAATTCGTTTTTCGCATTATATCAAGAATTATTCAGACTTCGGACAATGTTATCCGCCTCAGTTTCGCTTCGAAAGATAACAATGACTTCGATCTGAATAATTCTAGACCGAAGTCATTGTTATCTTCATAAAATAATTGCTTATTAACCCTTTTATGAAAACTTCAAATTAAAAGACTCCCTAATATGTTATAGAATTGAAAAATGAGAGACATTTTAACTGACAATCACGTCGGTAATACTAATTAAATTTGCTGGAGATGAAACAACTATTAAAAAAAACAGATAGTAACACAGTGACAAACAAAATTAACGCATTCGTAGGTGGTTTGATAGTGGTTTCGCAGAAATATGAGAAAAAAATTTCACAATTTACAGATGAATCATGCACTAAATATTTTCTAAAATCAATCAGCAATTTTACACATACTAGTGCAATATTGGGCAGTGAAAAATATATTTGTGTAAATGATATTACCTTTGTACGTTTAATATCATATGCAATGCCTTCTTGATATGTTGTCTCCGTCTTCTCTTACTTTTCAATTGTTTCATGTCCTCACTGCCATTTTTATAAGCATCAGTGCGCTTATGTAAACAAACTTTTCTTTCCACCTGCGAATTGGGAATGTCTTAAATTTTGCTAATGGCCTTTTATTAAAAAATACGTGTCGCAAGTTACCACTCAAAAGCGGAAATGAAAAAGTAAAACATACGTGTGTTATTGTTGATAAGTTTTATTTCGTTTATGAGACATCATTTTAGAACTTTTGTGGATGACTATGCATAAGCTTTATAGAAGGATATTATTTAGCCAATGTCTTTATAGCAAAGATTGCATCACAGAATAAATGTATTAATATGTAGAGTGATATTGATCTATTTAAAATTAATTTGCTCTGACGCAGACGCTCCTTTATGACTTAAAAAGTCACTTATCTAAATGCAAATTTCTTTTTTCAATTAACGCGACAGTTCTATTAAAAGTTTATAGGTTATAGGCCCAGGATATTGAAAATGGACAGTCGAACAATTAAGTGGCTTAGTTTCAATGGGAATGCTAAACATTATACAGCATGGATCACAAAATTTCGTAACTAGTTACAACTCCAAACTTACGTTTTTTATTTATTCTTCGTTTTTTAAACATCTTGTATTAACCAACGAGTGGGAAATTTGGAAGAATTGAAAAAAAACAAAGCAGAGGCAGTTGTAACAATAAAACTCTCTGTTAAAACTTTGTTAGATAGTAAAATTGTCATTTATTGTTTAAAAAGCTCTCTCCAGGTCTATGCATTTAAAGCTATCTTTTTAATTTCGCTCAGTGCAATACAAAAAACATGTTTCCTTTTATTGGCGATGCATGCAAGGTTAAACAATCGATTTTCCTTCGATGTGCTACGCATATAGTTTTGACACGTTTTAAACAACTAAATGTCCTTTCGTTGGATGCGGAAAAAACAGACAAGGCTAAAATAAGCCTTTGCACGTATAGCTATTTATTACTGAACGCTTACACATTTGTGAGTTTGTTCTATTTACACTAGCAGGTGCAGTTAATGAAAGACGTACAAAGTTTAAACTTAAGTACATTAACATAACTATATATTGAGAAATGCGTAACTTCTGAAATGTGCAGCAGTCCAACAGAAAAGCTGGTCTGATTTTTGTAATCTTCATACACATGACATTAAAATCCGTAATTTTGAGGTTCTCGCATCAATTATGGCCATTTAAATTTCCGACAAACAATTTTTAATGAATAACTTTTATGAATAAATTTGCGTTACATTCCGACTTCTTTGTTATTAGTTTTTCTTTTGTTTAACATGACAAAGAGGTGAAAGATAGGTTCAAAGACTTATGTGCTGATTAAAGGTGAAGTTGTCTTGTTAATGAAAAATTTTACTTAAATTTCTAATGACAAACAATCACTATACAATTTATGTTAAATTAGCTTTAACAGGAATATTGGGTTTCTTTTTTGTTAATTGAACTTAATACTAAATGAAGATATGATCTTCGCACTTTGCTGGACTATTTAAGCAAAGTGCGAAGATCATATCTTCATTTAATTTCAAACACCGCACTGCATATTACATTCTTTATATGAACTTAATACGTTAATCAAACCATAGTTCTGGTTCTGTTGTTGCATTTCCTGACAGTGAGCAACGATGTTTTCTGTTACAACATTTAGATCACAATCACATTCTCAGTGGGGTAGCTAGCGAAAAACATTTGGTCGGGCTCACGAGGCCCACCATGGTTGGCGCCGAGCGAGAAAATTTTCCGAATTTAGACTCCCTAGAACGTCGGAAACGGCTATCTTAGAAAGCAAATGCGTGTTATTTATGCAGGAAATAGAAACATTTTGGTTAATTTAAATTGCCGAAGGATCTTATAGTAAAGCAAAGAGACAGTTCAAAAATAGTTGCAGATATGTGATTTACTTTCTCAACACCACATACATAAATAGATACCTATGTACATCTTGTAAAGAAACTTTGTCAAAAGAACCGAAAAAGGCTCTTTTCGATTTGTCATCAACAACTATCAAAAGTTGTGATGCCGTTGATTGTCGTGCTGAAATGACAATCATCATTACCTTAAAATGTTCCCGGAAAAATTCTCACATGCCATGGACGTAAGACATCATCGCTTGCTATCAGCCATATATGAATACCTATTTGTATAAGAAAGCAAGTCTTCGTGGTTTTTCAATGAACTTCTTTACTACCTCATCATGCAATGTGTTAGTGTCTTCTTTCTCTGACAGTATGTCTTTGTGAATGGAAATCCTGCAAAGAGAACTAAAACGTCCTTGGCTCATAGTATTTCTAAGATAATTTCTTACCGTCTTCAAACAAGAAAATGACCTCTCAAATGAAGCACTTGTAATTAAAAAAACCCCATTTATCTTTAACAGTTTTACAACTTCTGGAATACTAGATTGAAGATGGAACTGAAAAATATATTTCAATAGTTCATCGCATGAATCACGGTGAAATTCTTTATCTCTGTAAATAAAACAAAGTTGGCCAACTAGCATTGGTATGTCAAACATATCACCCTAACCTCGTTTAGAAGATTTATCTTTTCTGAGGGCAATTCAACTTTTCACATCTTAAACACCCTAGGGTTAACAAGGTCTAAAACTCTAAAACGTTCCATATCCTGAAATCGCTCAGTCAGCATAGTCACAATTGTGTCAAGAATTTCAAAATACATTTGTTTGTAATTATGCCGTTGGTCAAACCTGGTTACTGGTAGTCCCACTTTCTCAACAGCCAGGTTGTACACCTGACAATATTCTGTATCATTTCTCAGAGAAGCAACAAAGGCCTTGAATCTCTCAAGCCTACTCATTCCATAATGAAAGTCAGTGTCCTTGTCTTGCAAGATAGAATAAAGTATGGTTGACTGCTCAAGAATTCTCTGGAAAACAAGTACCAAGAAACAAAACAAGAAGCCATTAAGGTAGCCAAGTAAACCAGTAACCTTACTTAACGTTTCATCATCCCAACCTATTGTATTATCAGTAAGATTTTCAAATATGTCTATCAGTTTCTCATAGTTGGAATGCAAGACATTGATGGCATGAGCCCTATAATACCATCTTGTGTCACCAGGACTAGGAAACTCAAGCCTATGGGATGATAGTAAAGCTTTTCGTTTGGGGGAATTGCTAGTAAAGGTGCAGAAAGCACTAACATTAACAAAGAAAATCTTAACAGGTGAAATGGAGGATGCAGCTTGACATAATACTAGATTTAGTCTATTGGCAGCACAGTGAACAAATTGAGCATAAGGATAATCCTGCTGAACTTGAGCTTGAACACCATTGAGATGACCAGACATAACAGATGCACCATCATAAGTCTGTCCAATAAATTTCTCTTTCACATTATTATATTGACTTAACTTACCCTTAACCACTGATCATATTGCAGTTGCAGTCCTATAACAACTAACATCGACAAACCCAAGCTGTCTTTCATTGACACTTTCCCCTTTGTCCATTCGAACAATTACACTCAATTGTTCTTTGGTAGAAACATCAGTTGCCTCATCAACCTGTATACTTAAGAAAGTGCAGCAATCTATTTCCTTTAAAATCTCATCCTCTATTATCTTATAAAGACAATCAATCAAATCATTCTTAATATCAGGAGAGACTCCAGTAAGCTGCCCTCCCCCAGCAAGGTGGGTTTCAGCAAGCCTTCCATGTAATCGCCTTTCATAAACAGAATCCATCTTGGCAAAACTTTCAAGTAGCTCTCTATAATTTCCTCTATTCATGCTGCGACTAGATTCATCATGCCCCCTAAATGCAAGCTCTTGCCTAGACAAGTATAAAACAGCATCTGTTATGGTTTTCAACATTTCCCTAGTTTGCATTACCTCCTCGTTATGACGCTGAATCTCTTCACGTCTGGCTTGTGACATGAGACAGTCGACACGAGGCTGAAAAACATAGGTCTTTCAGGTCTTGTAAGCACCCATGTGCGATTTTGCCTTCTCATGCTTCTTGCAATCGGATAGGAAATTCGTTATGTTTTTGAATCTCGTCCGTTTTTGAATCGGGCCCGACCAGCCAGACCGCTAGCTACGCCACTGCACATTCTGTTTTATATATGATGTCCAAAATTATCTTCTTCTCCATAAACCCCATCATTGTTATAACCAGATTATTAAAATTGTTCAGATTCTCTCCATTTAAGCCATGGCTATTGTCTGTATAAAAAATATATTGGTTATTTTCAATAAATGGAATGATGTAATCTTTACAGTTGTAGTCTTGGATATCGACATAACTGAAATTTAGGCAAACTGGTACTGCAGTAAATTCTTTCAAAACTGGTGTATTTTCATCGTTTTCAATTACCAAATCTCTTTCATTCCAGCCTTTCTTACCGTATGAGCACGCGATAGGCCAGAACATGTTTCCATAATTTTTTTACAGATTATTGCATGAAATGAGACTCTGTGATCTTCCCATGTTTCGCACGATTTCATTTCGAGGGAATCTTTTATAGTATGGTTTGTATCTATGGTAAGAAGGGAATTTTAAGTTATACGGCGTAACCAATGTTCAAGCAATCACAAAATCAAACTGACAGGAGACTTTGACAATTTTGTTTTCTTTTCTAAATGATTTATTCCAGCCCTTGGAGCAAACGTAATAATTTTGACAAGATATTCTTTCTTTTGACAACGTTGACCAACGAATCAATCTTTACATTCAAAAAAGGAACAAGTCTTACTGTACGATGTGCTTGATTCTTGGCACGTACCATTATTTTAGCTATACGATGACCTCTGACAGTAATCCGTTTTCATATGGAAGCTTTCTATACAATAATTTGAATTTAACTAGCATGTGAAAGAAAATATATTTCCATAAAAGTGACATTCTCACGTTTAAAAGAATATAGTTTTTATTTCTGTATATAAATGTAAATGTATAGATAAAATGTTT
The DNA here is from genome assembly GCF_021976095.1 of Xenia sp. Carnegie-2017. Lineage (NCBI taxonomy): Eukaryota > Metazoa > Cnidaria > Anthozoa > Malacalcyonacea > Xeniidae > Xenia > Xenia sp. Carnegie-2017. Next base: position 14,860,429 of record NW_025813526.1, read on the forward strand.
AAATCCGTCGATTATTAATAAAATTTCAAATGGTGTTAAACATAAATTAATGAAAAATTGAAATATTGTTTTGAAAAACAAGCTGTTTAGTAATTTATTTGATTTTCTGGCGTTTGTCACCAATTCAGGGACATAAATATCTTGCCACAAGACCATAGTTCATAAATTTTTTACAGATAAAGAAGATAAAGCCAATTTTGCAGTAATGGACTTATATATTATTATAATATGTTCAGCTTAGTAATAATTTAGTATTAAAACTAGTTGAACTCATATTTTTGATAAAAAATTTGTGCATGTTTTTAGGTGTAAGAGTTCTTTATATAAAATTTATAAACTGATTTAGGGTATTTTATATAGTTGTGACTTCCAAAACCTTTTACATTGGTGTTTGTTTGATAACTCTCTTTTTACCACTTTGAGGTCAATGACCGCGCAATTGAGCTGTTTGCAATTGCTGATTGTCACTGTAGACATCTATGTCTTATTTTAATTTACGATATAGTCATGAAATTTTTCTTTTAGATCTATGTTTGCATCATTGATGTGAGTATCATTTAAGACTATAGACTCCCGATAATGGGCGTTTTTCTAAGTTTCTGCATGACAAACCTGTAGTTAGCTGTAGTGGTAATAGGCTGTGTAGTTTTAGTTGCTTATGGCATTAGGTTTTGTAACATCCAGCACCCTATATTTGTACTATTTGGACTTTAATTCCTGTTCAGATTAATTTAAGCTGTTATTTATCAAAAGGTTAAACAATAATCTACAATGTCAGCAGTGGCGTAGCTAGCGGTCCCGCTACTCCCGCCCGGCGGGAGTAGAAATTTCCAAAAAAAATAATAAATATTCTATTTGAACATAAGATATACATTATTTCACGAGCAATTTGTAATATTATGTTTTATTCGTTCATATTTACGCTTTTATTAGGTGGTTCGTAATCGTATAACAGCAAAATCTTAAGATTTGTTATGTAACCTAGCAACTGCCTTTTCTCGCACATTGCATACTCGCGCGATTCTCCACGTATTCCGCCCATCTTCAGAGGGCGGAACATACAATATAATTCTATATAAGAAGTTTTGAATTCTGGTTGGCTAAGGGACTTGACGCATGCTCAAATCTGCTGTTTTTATAGTCGAACTCCCGCTATTTTAAATTGGCGGAGGTTGTAATTAATTGACCTTTTAATACGAGTACAGCGATTAGTGATTATCAAATTACGTGTCATTGTCGGTATTAATTTTCCATTGTGTTTACTCTCAAATTGCTATTTTGTATTTGTGTATGACACAATGGCTTCAAGTGCGACTGCGATTTGCTCAACAGATGTTGATTTAGTAAATAGCTTATTAGCTAAACCGTTCTCTGCTCGATCGTCGGTCGAACAGAATGTTATCGTTCATGAACGGCCTACTCCTGATTTAACTATCCAAAATAAGGGAAGAGCATTTCAGAGAGATTGGTATGAGGCGAAGGACTGGCTGTGTGGCAGTACAACCTTGCAGAAAGTGTTTTGTTGGCCATGTCTAATGTTTCCCCCCAAAACATCGCCATCATGGACTAAGAATGGCTACAACGATATGCGGAGTATTATGTCTGATGCTAAGAAGCATGAAAAATCTAAATCGCATTTGACTGCATTTAAGACATGGAAAACGTATGGAGGTAGTGAACGAATTGATTGTCTTATGTCCCTCGCTAGAAGAAATGAGATTCAGCGTCACAATGAGGAGGTAAGACAAAATCGAGAAATTTTAAAAACTGTTACTGAGGCCGTGCTGTATTTGTCAAAGCAAGAGTTGCCATTTAGAGGTCACAATGAGTCCGAAGGTAGCTTGAACAAAGGTAATTATAGAGAGTTGCTCGAATGTTTTGCTAAGTTTGATTCTGTATTTGAGCGTCGACTGCACAGTAGACTAGCAGAATCTGATACAGTTGGTGACAGAAGATTTACTGGAGTCTCCCCAGAAATTCAAAATGGTCTTATCAGCTGTCTTGATTCAATTATTGAAGATGAAATCAGAAAGGAAATAAATGATTGCACATTTATGAGTATTCAGGTTGATGAAGCATCTGATGTCTCCACCAAAGAGCAGCTAAGTGTTATTGCTTGGTTTGACAAAGCAAGTGAAATTATGGAGAGGCAATTAGGATTTGTGGATGTAAGTATGAACAGAAATGCCACAGCAATATCACAAGTTGTCAAAGATAAACTTGGTGAGTATTCTAATATAAAAGAAAAACTGGTTTTACAAACATATGATGGTGCTTCTGTCATGTCTGGCCATATCAATGGTGTTCAAGCATTGGTTCGACAAGAGTATCCTTTTGCTCATTTTGTTCATTGTGCAGCTTATAGATTGAACCTGGTCCTATGCCAGTCAGCCTCATCAATTTCTCCTGTTAAAATCTTTTTTATTAATATAGCTACATTCAGCACATTTACAAGCAATGCCCCAAAAGAAAAGCTTTTCTCACATCTAACAACCTTGAGTTTCCTGCCCTGGTGAAACAAGATGGTATTATCGCTCTAGATTAATCAATGTATTGCACAAAACTATGAAAAACTTTTAGATATTTTTGAGGGGGTACTTGAACAACCAGCTGGGTGGGATGATGAGTCATTAAGTAAAATAAGTGGCTTACTGCAATATCTTGATAGCTTTCTCTTTTGTTTTCTAGTGTGCGTTTTTTACAGGATTTTAGAACAGTCTACAATTTTGTATTCCATTCTTCAAAATAGGGAAACCCATTTTAACTATGGCATAAGCAAGATTGACAATTTCAAGCAGTTTATTGTGTCACTTCGCACAGATCAAGCTTTCACCGAGTTTTACCAAACTGCACTAGAAAAAGTAGGCCCACCAGCAACCAGAGCAGATAGTAGATACAATTACAAACAGCTTTATTTTGAGATTATTGATTCCATTAAAGGCATGTTAAGTGAACGATTTCAAGATATTAATCAGTTCGAGTTTTAGACCTTGTAAATCCTAAACTATTTACTACATGGAAGGGCATAGTTCCACAGGAGAAGATCAATCTTCTCAAAGATAAGTATAGTCCTCTTTTGACATCCAAACTTTGGAGAGTCAACTTTCCTTCATTTACAACGACAAGGACTTTCACAAAGAGTGCAGTAATGAGGTTCTTAAATACATCTTCAAATATAATCTCCAGTCGAGTTTAGGTCAAGTGGTAAATTTGTTAAAATTGAATGGTGTGTTGGCAGTGGCAAGTGCTTCAGTAGAGATCGTTTTCTTGCTTAAAAGGGTAAAAGCTATTTAAGAAATAGAATGGGTCAAGGTCGGCTTAGCTCTTTGTGTAGAATATCTATTCACAAAGATATCATTGAAAAGAAAGAGGAATCAGAGGTGTTGCATAACGAGGTGGTTGAAAAATTTGTAGAAAAACCCAGGAGGCTGGCCTTTCTTTATAAATGATGAGCATAGTATGTGTTTTGATATTTTTTCGTATAATACATGGTACTTCATTGAGAAAATTAAGCATAACTTTAAAGAATAAAGCAATCCCTGTCTACTTGCCCCAATCTAAACAAGTTTAAACTAACAAGTAGAATGCTAAGAAAAATCTCTCTCTATGCACTTTAGAAGTGTCGTATACTATATTATTTTTTGTGCTAATACAAATTTCTTCTGTTTATGCAGGGGCAGTGATGAGTAAATTATGTTTTAGGGGACAATTGTCTCCTGCGTAACGTTTCTCTGAGCCACCTTTAGTACCTTTTTAACTAGTTGCAGTTTCAACGATTGCCACATTAAGAATGCAGCTAACAAAAATGGGTTTTTATAAATTATTGTACAACAAATAATTCGCCCTCAAAATCGCAGGAAATGCTTTTTCCAAGGCTCTGGATTTCAAAATTTTCCGGGGGAGCATGCCCCCGGACCCCCCTAGTGAGGTCGCGCCTCCGGCGAGAGATGGATTGGCGGGATTGACAATTTTTCCTAGCTACGCCACTGAATGTCAGCAGTAATAATTTCAGCTTGGTTAACAATTTTACTTTGTTATGAATGTTTACTAACTTTATTTTTTATCATTTAAGCACGAGATTAAGTGCATTGTTCTCTGTATTAAAAGATGTTAAGAGAAAATGTAGTCTCCAAATTTTTTAAAACATTTATAGCTGGGACTTGGTGCAAACTATTATTTTTACATTTTACTTATGTTTCTTTAATTACTCATCCAGGTTCTTCAAATGTAACCAGGAATGAAAAGTTCAATATGAACTATGCTACTGGCTATTGAGTTTCCTTGGCTCGTTGTATGGTCAATAAAGCTTATTCGCATTCTTAAAAGACAGATTTGGACATTTTTGTAAAGCCTATTAAGAAACTTCCAGTCGTAAAAGAATGTTGGCAGTCACTTGCTTCAAAACCATGCAATTTATTTGACTGGTGCCTTAAGCAAGCACTTAAGACCACTCGGCCACACTACCTTACTGTCAATCGCGATTTGATTGTAAAAAATTCGCCTATTTATTTTGGTCTAAACATGTGAATGCAAAAAATTTTCCTGCAGGTCTTGGTTTTTCATAATTAGGATGCTAGGTACTGCAAAAAAGTGCCAGCAGCTTATGCATTTACTACAGAATGACGAAAATCAACTTTGATGGCAGCATTATTGACAATATTCTGCAATGTCTTCCTTAAAAAAACATATAGAAACCACATGTATTTTACAGTACTGTTTTATGTGGACTTATACAGCTTATGTGTTATTACATGCTTCTTGAATGTATGGATATTTATATGCCACATGGTGTTCTGTGTGAAATAAAAAGTCACATGTATTTCATCTGAGTATTGATGTTTTACATGGGAAATATATTTGAGAAAATACAACCGACATGTTTCCACATAGTTTCATATGTGCGAAATTTCAATCATGTACAGTAAACATCTGAGTGTATGTTTTACACGCAGATCACATGTGAGAAAATACAGAACACATTTCTTCGATTCTCTATGTTAATATAAATATTACATAACCTGATTGTATTTTAAATAAAATATATCATTCGAGAACTGTTGGTATTGTAACAATAAGATATTGAGCTTTAAGATAGTTCATTAAAGAACTTGGAAACAACATCGATCTTTTACACGCTACTCGCATATGTAGAAAAAAACGAAAAAACCTCTTTTATTATTTGGCGAGCGTCACTTCCTGGATAATCGCTCCCTTTTATTACCTTGAAATTGATTTAGCCCCTCCATTAGTTTTCCGTAATGGACCACGGTCAAAAACGTGTTATTTTACAGTTAAATGTAAAAATACTTTGTAAAGAAAACAGAAAAGATAAAAAAAAACCCAAAAAAACTCATTTATGAATGCAAGTGGAAAGTAAAACACTAGAAAAAAAGTATAATTAACTAGACCATACAAAGTAAAACGACTTATTTTTATTGAGGAAAATTTAAAAGGAGAAAGCCAACCCATACAAAACAGAAAGGACGGGAAAAAAAAACAAGTTTTGTTCTTTGCTCTATGTTCTCGGTTTGTACAAAAATAATTCTGTTCGATATTTCTCAATAATAACCTCGTGCTGGTTTAATAAGGACATAATAATAAATTAACTTGTTTTTTGTAAATGCTTCTTATAATTTTAAAAGTTCATCAAAATTTATAATACACGCTTGTTATAAAAAATAATTAATGATTTATATGGCATTTAAAGAAGTTCGTTCAAAAAACCTGCAATTTAAATTTTTATTTAGTTTTTCATAAGAAAATAAATTGCGAAATTGGAATATTAATGGAAACTAACGCTAAAACATTTGACAAATTACGGGTACTATATAAAACAGAAAAATTAACAATTATATTTTTCTGACGGACAACTAACAAAAAGCTTACAGGCAATGTACTATGTAAAACAAAAAAAAAAAAAATTAAAAAGTCCGTGTTCCCAATGGAAAATTTAAAAAAATGCAACTTTTTTGAAATGAAACCTGATCTTTTCTACAAGAACCAGATCAAATCATTGGTAAGCAACTGTTTCCTGCACTTATTTTTTTCGGAAAATCTACCCAGTTTGCAAACTATATCACTGTTACATACGTCTACACAAGGTGAGTTATTTTGCTCATGATTTTGTCATTCAAGCTTATTTTCATACCTAAACAAGTTAGTTAAATATTTTTGCAAACCTAAATACAAAGCTTATATTTTTGACACGGATTTTTGTAGTTTGGGTTATTTTTGTAAATCTGAATAAAAAAATCGTAATCGGTTGAGGTTCTGGCAGTGATGGGATTCGAACCAATGCCAATTATATGACTGGTGCCTATAACCAGCGCCTTAGACCACTCGCCCACACTACCTTACTATGAATTTAGATTTTCACGATTTTCATTAGTAGGATGCTAGGTACTGCAAAAAAATTTGCAAGCAGATTATGCTTTTACTAACAAAATGACTAAAATCAACTTTGACTGCAGCATTATAGAAAATTGTCTGGAATAACTTCCATGAAAAAAAACATAAAGAAACCTCGTGTGTTTCACAAGTGGGTTTTACGTGGACATATGCTATTTATGTGTTATTACATGTGTTTTAACTATGGATACTTATCTCACAAATGATTCGATGTGTAAAATAGAAATTCACATGTAGTTCATAAGAGGATTAATCGTTGACATGCGAATTACACATGAGAAAATACAACCCGCATGAATCCACATTGTGTCACATGTGTGAAATAAATGTATGTTTTAAATGCAGATCACTTGTGAGAAATAACAGGTCTCCTGTTTTCTCTATGTGAACATAAATCTGATATACCTTGATCACATTTTTAAATAAAATACATCATTGGAAAACTGTTGGTACTGTTGGTACTGTAACCTTAAGAGACGAATCCTTAAGATGACGCATTAAAGAACGTGGAAACAAAACCCATCTCCAACTCGCTACACTTTTATTTAGAAAAAAACCCGAAAAAACTTATTCAAAACTTTATATTAGTTCCTAAATTTGTAAAACCTTCTGATATTGCATATTTATTTTGCAATGGCAGTTCACAATCACAAAATTTTGTCAAAACATTATGCCATAATTGTCATCCTTTTTATTCACGTAAATTTCCCACATTTGCCTAAGGTTTATTGCAATTTACGGAATAAAATCTTAAATTTAAGACTTGCTGGAAGCAATGGGATTAGAACCCATGCCACTTACATGACTGGTGCTTAAAACCAGCGCCTTAGACCACTCGGCCACGCTACCCCTTTGACCCCGAAGATGACTACCGCTAAGGTGTCGAAACGTCAGTCAACAACAACAAAAACAGTCCTTTTCAGGTCTATACCAACCTGGACGATCTACATTTACAAACATGTAACGATACTCCCGTGTTCAAACCATTTACTTTAATTAACAATATCTTGTGAAAAAAGCCCTCAAAATATAAAAAGCCTTTTAAAGACAATCAATCACGAACCAAAGTTTTGAAATAATCTTTTTTATTATATGGCTAGCTTCACTTCTAGCAAAATGGTGTGCTCTTATTGCCTCAGAAACGTTTTTGCTTGTCCATTATTTTCCGTTGTAGACCCACGTCAAAAACGCGAAAATTTACGTTCAAATGTAAACACATTTTGTAAATAAAACATAAAAAATAAAAAAAGACAAAAATCAATTATGAATTTAAGTCCAAGAAAAAGAACTAGGAATACAGTTTATTGATTCTGGCTATATATATTAAAAAGATTAATTTTTACATGCAAAAACTGGAAAAGGGAAAGCCAAGCAGTAAAAAAAAGCAAGGAAGACAAAGAAAACAAGCTTTGTCGCTCTTTCTACGCGCTCTGTTTTTACAGAAGTATCTCCTTGTGATATTTCTCGGTAACGAATTATTAAGTAATGAGTCATTTAATTATGTTACATTTTAAACGTGCAATATGCATTTTTGCTTAGTTATAAGAAAAAAATTTAACCCAATATTTGAATATTAGATAAGGTTGGAATAAACGATAAAAAATTTTATAATCTATCTTTTAAAACGACAATTAATAATAGTTTTAGAGGTCATATGTACTTTGTAAAACGAAAAAAATTCACCAGTCTGTTTTTACAAGAGATAGTTTTCAAAAAAATTGAACTTTTTTAAATTGAAATCTGATCGTTTGCAAGGCTTACATCACTATACAAAAGATATTTTTGTTTGTGCAAGGTGAGTATTTTGCTCGTGGTTTTGACTATTCTCATTTATAAACAAATCAGTTTTATATTTTTGTAAAGCTGATTAAAAAAATTCCATTTTGAAAGGATTTTTGGCAGTGATGGGATTCGAACCCATGCCATTTACAAGAATAGGGCCTTAAACCAGTGCCTTAGACCACTCGGCCACACTACCTTACATACTATGTGGATTTGTTAGTTAAAAAGATATCCTGATTATTTAATTCTAACTGGGGAATTAAAAAAAAATTGTCAGCAGATAATGTTTTTTTCAAGGTAAATTTTTAGGTACTATAGAAATGTGCAAGACACTTCTGCTTTTTCATAACAGATGGCAAAAATTATCTTTGATTGAAGCTTCATGGACAATATTTTAGAATGTTAGCCCTGGTGGAAAAAATTCATAGAGTCAGCATGTGCTTCACAAGTGGGGTTTTTGTGAATCTATGGGATTTACTTGTCGTTACATGCGTTTTGCGTTTGGATAATTATTTAACACTTATAGCAATAATTCCAAGTCATTTTCACTTTCACTACTTGTGTCTTCTAAGCTCGTCATATGATTCAACATAAGGTCAAAATTTGATTGAAGTCTTCTCTAAAAAACTGTTCGTAATAAATAAAGAACTTACTCACATGCTAACATTAAGTGTGTTTAAATAAAAACATAGAGAACAATTAAAAAATACAATTTATTTTAAGTAATGTCAAAGATGTTTGCTTTTTGGCCTCATTTATTATTTTTGTGCCAGGACAATACGTAGTTTGCGGTAAACATCAAACTAAACTATTTTTACATTTAGATGTCAAACTTCAAACTCTAATCTATAACTGTGGCTTGTGGTTTGAGGATTGACAACTGAACCCCAATCTGTAACTCTGTATTATTATATTTAAGATATGTTATTTTTTAAAATTGAATTGTGTACCCGTTTTGAGACGACTTCGTCATCAATTGAAAGTTTAAAAGAAACTAGCGTAACGCTTTCTTAGAATTGCCTAAATATATGTGATAAAGAGAGCATATTATGTAATAAATCACCCAACGTGGGTTTCGAACACACGACCATGAGGTTAAAAGTCTCATGCTTCACCGACTGAGCTAGCCGGGCTCTGTGAAAATGAAGGACAATCAAATAGTTAATACTTGTTGAGACAAATTTGAAAGAGAACTAAATCATCAAATTCATAATAGGAATAAAATGCAGCGATATCTTTTGTGACCTCTGTTCATAATTCGTTAACTTCGTATGGTTGTCTGAATTCATAGTGTTACGTCATCTATAAAACCTCGACATTGCTCAATTGGAGCGTCTCCGTTGTCGATTGCATGTGAGAAGATTTCCTGGTCCATGGAAAGATGATCTAAGGATGATGGCACATGGCTGTAAAAGTTCTAAATGTCATATGTAAGTTGCAGAAAAAATGGGTTGTTATTAAATATGCCTTGATGAGAGATCGCTTTTTATGGCTTTTTGTAAAGCAACTAGCAAAATTAATCACCTCGGCAAAAATATACTTAGTTCTTGTTCAGTCATTCCAAATAATATATCCAGATCACAAAATCTGCTTATATAAGTCATTCTTCTCAACATAATTATCAGAGCTTCAAAGTTCCTTGAACAACAATTAATAACACAAGCCGCCATTTTCGCGTCTCAGAAAATGGCCGCCACGCCGTGATCAACGCGCAATGCATCTTGGTTGACACACCTTCTTTAATGGTGAAATCAACGGTAAAACATTTGACAAATTATGGGTACTATATAAAAAACAACAACAAACTAACAGTTATATATCTCTGACGGACAATTAACAAAAAGCTCACATATCAATGCACTTGTAAAACAAAAAAAATTAATTAAAAAGTCAGTGTTTCCGATAGACAAATTAAAAAAATGCAACTTTTTTGAATTAAAACCTAATCTTTTCTGCAAGAATTACATCAGATCATTAGCAAGCAACTGTTATTCCTTTATTTATTTTTTTTCGGACAAAGTACCTGCTTTGTGAACTATTTCACTGATACCTACGTTTTCGCAAGGTGAGTTTATTTTGCTCGTTGTTTTGTCAGTCATGCTTTTTCTCTTTCTTATAAAAGACAGTTTTGGTTATTTTTGTAAATCTAAATACATTAATAATACCTGGTTTTGGTAGCGATGGTATTCAAACCCATGCCAATTACATGACTGGTGCCTAAAACCAGCGCCTTACACCGCTCGGCCACACTACCTTACTATCAATTTTGATTTGTTGTAAAGTAAATGCTTTGAACCCGGGAGTATCGTTACATGTTTGTAAATGTCGATTGTCCATGTTGGTATACCCATGGGAAGGACTGTTTTGTTGTTGTTGACTGACGTTTCGACAACCTTAGGGCTTGGTTCTGTCGGTAATGGCAGTACGTCCGTGGTGTTTGTAATGAGGGTTTTTGTACAAGTAAGTGCCAGATTAAGTGGAATACTGGTGAACAGTGATTTCACATCAAAAGACACTAGTATATAGTTGTCTGGTATTTGTATAGTGCACAGTTTTTTAATGAAAGTTTCAGAAGACATTATGGAGTTACTAGAGCTCTGCCTCACCTCGACTTACTTCCAATACAAAGGAACACACTACAAACAATTACATGGGACAGCAATGGGCTCGCCCGTTTCTGTTGTAGTTGCTGAAATTGTAATGCAATCTATAGAGGAACGGGCACTCATGACTTACAAACATGCACTACCTTTTTGGTTTCGCTACGTAGATGACACAATCACAGCACTACATGCAGACGAGATTGATGACTTCCATACTCACATCAACAAACAGAACAGCCACATACAATTTACCAAAGATGTCGAAGAAAACGGAACTCTTCCTTTTCTCGACTGTTTGGTGAAACATGACAATCAAAAACTAGGAACAACAGTTTATCGCAAGCCAACACATACTGACCGACTACTAGACCAATCATCTTACAACCCTACATCTCACAAAGCCACCACAATCAGAACATTAACAAGACGTGCACAAATCATATGTGATTCACCGGACGCTCTACAAAACGAAAACAGCTATCTCAAACGTGTTTTTGACAAAAACAACTATAACTCAGACTTTATCAAACGCAACACTTACAAACCCAACGAACCTAACGAAACGAACAACTCACTGACAACAGCAACGATACCTTACATCAAAGGTACGTCTGAGACTATCTCGCGTATCTTACGACCATACAACATACGTGTCGCACATAAACCAATCACAACATTACGACAAGTACTAACGAACATAAAGGACAAAGAACAACCCAACAAACGACAAGGTGCAGTTTACAAAATAAACTGCTCCGACTGCCACGCCTCCTATATCGGGGAAACTGGCAGGAACTTAAACATAAGACTTACTGAGCACAAACGAGCTACTAAGAAACAAGACAAAACTAATCACATTGCCGAACATCACCGAATCACAAAGCACAACATTGACTGGGACTCGGCAAAATGCATCACTTACAGTACTGACTATAGACAACGGCTTACATTAGAAAGTTGGTATACCAACTTGGAACAAACCCCCCTGAACAGATCACAGCAATTACCGGCACCTTACAAACGACTTATTCACAATACAAACAAACGATCAACTAAAAACATTACACTTCAAACTAATTCACAATGACAATACACAATTGACACCCACAAACTACAACTAAAAACGTCATACCTAAATCACACATCACAACTAAAAATAAAATATTTCACTTCACACTAATCCACAATGACAATACACATTTCCTGCACATTTCCTGTACACACAAGACAATGACGTAAGAACCAGACAACAAATACGGCTAACCTGACGTTTACTCCTCATTTGACTCTGAAGATGACTACCGCTAAGGTTGTCGAAACGTCAGTCAACAACATCAAAAACAGTCCTTCTCAGGACTTTATTAACCTGGACGATCATCATTTACAAACATATAATATTTTAGAATGTTACCCCTAATGGAAAAAACTCATAGAGTCAGCATGTGCTTCACAAGTGGGTTTTTTTAATTATGTGATTTACTTGTCATTATATGCAGTTTGCATTTGGATAATTTTCTCACACATGGTTAAATAAAAGAAATGTAAAGTCACATGTCATTTATATGTGGATTATTTTTGACATATGATTAATATTTGAGAATAATGTGGCCTGGATGATGGACAAGCCAGTGCAGCAGACAGCCGTTCCCAAGCCCGGATAAACACAGAAGGTGGACGCTGACTGGAAAGAGCAGAGAAATAGCAGACATGATGAAGAGGAGGAGGATCGACATACTATGCTTACAAGAGACAAGATGGACTGGTGGGAAATCAGGAGGGAAGGCAAGAAACATCAGAGAGAGCAACAAGCTGTACTACAGCGGAGGAGTAAAGCCAAAAAATGGAGTAGCTATATGCCTGAGTGAGGAATGGCAAGATAAAGTGATTGAGACCCAGAGAAAGTCCGATAGAATCATAACTATGAAATTGGCAACACCTGACAAGACGTTCAACATCGTGACTGCCTATGCACCTCAGCAAGGCTGTGAAGAAGACGAGAAGCAGAGATTTTGGAACCAACTTGAAGAAGTGACCACCAATGTGAAGGAAACAGAACAGCTGATTGTGGCAGGAGATCTCAATGGGCACATCGGAAGAGAGAGAGAGTAGAGGGATTTGAGAGATGGCATGGAAGAAAGTCAATCGGAACAAGAAATGAAGAGGGAGATAATATCTTAGACTATGCAAGGAGCAAGGACCTCGCAGTGGTAAACACATTCTTCACACAGAGGGATGGAAACACGTACACATACAAAAGTGGCCTTAGACAGACCGTGATAGATTTCATCATGATAAGGAGAGATGACCTAGGCGATGTTAAAAATTGTAAGGCTATCCCTGGTGAGGAAATTGCACTGCAGCATAGACTGGTTGTGATGGATTGTAAGATCAAGAAGAGGAGAATAATAAGAAGAGAGGGACCGAAGAAGACCAACTGGTGGAAACTACATAATGAGGAAGGAGATGAGCTGGAAAGTAATATCACAGAAATGCTAATGGAACAAAGCATGGTGGGAGATTGGAAATGGAATGAAACATACCCCAATATACTAGAAGCAGCAAAGGAGATACTGGGAGTTAGTAGAGGTGGGAAATACATAGAAAAAGAATCCAGGTGGTGAAGATCCTGGTGGTACAAGAGGCTGTGAAGAACAAGAAAGAAGCTTTTAAGAGATGGAAGAGATCTGGTTTGGAGGAAGACAGGGAGACTCTGAGAGAAATGAACAAGATCAGTAAAGAAAAGTGTGCGATTGTTAGAGAGAAAGGTCAGGAACAACTATACAAAGATCTGGAGCAAAACGGACCGAAAAGAATCTACAAGTTAGCTAAAACTCGACAGAGAAGAGCAAAGGACATTGACAAGATCACTTTTGTCAAGGATGAGCAGGGAAAGATCGTGAGCGAAGATGAGAAAATCAAAGAGCGATGGAGGGAATATTTTGATAGACTTTTGAGCACGAAGAACAACAGGAAAGAACTGGACCATCTTGAACAAGTCCATGGGCCAGTACCAGAGATTACGGAAGATGAAGTGAGAAAACAACTCAAGAAGATGAAGAGCATTAAAGCAAGAGGAACGGATGAACTCCCCATCGAACTAGTGAAGAAATTGGGAAACACAGGAACAGAGTGGATGACATCATGCTTCAGAGAGATAATGAAGACAGGAATACCAGAAGAATGGAGAACAAGCAGAATAGTGCCCCTTTACAAACAGAAAGGTGATCCCCTAAGCTGTGGAAACTATCGAGGCATTAAACTCCTCTGCCACTCACTTAAATTATTTGAGAGAGTGATAGAGGCGAGACTGAGAGAAATAGTGAAGATAAAGGACAACCAATATGGATTCCAACGCGGAAAATCAACTACTGAGCCGATGTTCTGTCTGCGGATGCTGCAAGAGAAGTATAGAGAATTCAACAAAGAGCTACATATGGTTTTCGTGGACCTTGAAAAGGCATATGATACAATCCCGAGGGAGCTAATATGGTACTGTCTAAGGAAGCGTCAAGTCCCGGAGGCCTATATTGAAACCATCAAAGATATGTATAAGCGCTCTACCACTAGTGTCGCAACGAACGTTGGTGAGACTGAGAAAATTCAAGTAGAGGTCGGGTTACATCAAGGCTCTGCACTAAGCCCCCTACTGTTAATTATCATTATGGATGTAATCTCGGATGACACGACAGAGGACACACCTTGGAGTATGCTGTTTGCAGATGATTTGGTCTTGTGTGATGAGAAGAGAGAACATCTGGAAGGAAGACTAGAAGATTGGAGAAGAATATTAGATGATAATGGCTTGAAAGTTAGAAGAGCCAAGACGGAGTACCTCCCACCGATTGGCTGCATAGGAAACATCAAGCTAAGAGAATATGTTGGACCCGGAATTACAGATCTACCAAAGTGCGAGACATTTAAGTACCTCGGGACCACCATCCATCAGGATGGCGGTTGCAAGACTGAGGTTGAACTACGGATTAGCAGGGCATGGAATAAATGGAGAGAGTTAACGGGAGTGCTCTGTGATAAGAAGATGCCGAAGAAACTGAAGATCCAAAAACGGTGATACGCCCAGTCTTCTGTATGGGAATGAAACATGGCCTGTTACAGACTACCTAGCAGAGAAGATCAGTGTATGCGAGATGAGAATGCTACGCTATTGTCTTGGAGTCAGCCTGGGGGAGCACAGAACAAATGAAAGCATAAGAGAAGAAGCGAATGTCATGAGTATACTGGAATTGATGAGAAGAAAAAGACTGCAGTGGTTCGGAAATGTGTGCCGGCGTGAAGAAGATGTAGACATTCGGAGAGTTTATGAGATGCAAGTGGAGGGGAGACAGAAACGAGGACGCCCAAAGCATCGATGGAAGGATACCATCAGGAGAGACATGCAGCTATGTGGTGTCAAAGAAGAGGATACCCAGGACAAAGCAGCCAGGAGAAGTCTGATAGAACTGGGTCTACGGCAAAGACCCGCTAACCGAGCAGGACACAGCGGAGAAAGGTGACCAAGGTGACCATTAATATTCGAGAATAAATAATGGCCTGTTTTAACATAATTTCACATATGTGAAATTCAAATCATTTACAGTCACATCTGAATATATGGTTTACACGAAGATCACATGTGAGAAAATAATGGTCACTTGTGTTACCTATTTTGATTTAAATCTGACATATCCTTATCACAATGTCAAAAAAATGTCTAAATGAAAAACTGTTGATGTTGTAACCATAAGACACCTATCCTTAAGATATTTTATCAGAGAACACAGAAACACCACCTAACTTTTACTTGCTAATTGCTTATTTAAAAAGATACGAAAAACCGTGTTGAAAATGACCATTTACTAGATAAACTAACAAAATATTCTGATATAGAACATCAATTTTAAAAAAGCAGTTCAAAATTTAAAAATTCTTCAAACTATGATGCCCTTAATGTACAAAAATTATGAAGTCATGTACTAATATTTTAATGTTTATTTGCGTTATGTCTTTTACGTTTTCTTAAATAAATTTCTAAAACCAAAACGTACTGGTAGCAATGGCAAAAGAACTAGAAAAACAGTTTTTTAATCCAGACAATATACTTTAAAAAGATTTAGTTTTTGCTGACGGAAACTTGAAAAGGGAAATTGATCGCGTAAAAAACAGCAAGAACGAAGAAGAAAACAAGCTTTGTTTCTCTTCTTACGCGCTCGGTTTATATAAAAGTATTTCTGTGTTATGTTTCTCTGTAATGATCTTGCGCTCGGTTAATAATACCATAATAATAGATTAACTCTTTTATTAAGGCTGCTTACACTCATATAATTAATAAAAAATGCAAGACACCATTTTAGTATAAAATGTCTTTTAATAAAATAAACCGAGAGTATATGAAGTACACGAAGTATATTTTGTATATTGAAGTATATAAAGTGTACTTATATATATGATGTTTTTTTACTTTTTCATCCCGTTTGGGGATAAACAATTATGTCATTTATATATCAATATATGAATAATTTGCTTTCAGAGTTCTTTCTCCCTTTTTTTCATTCGCTTGGGCTTGATGGATATATCTTGATATGTATTAGAAACAATGTGAAAACTTTTATATCCAAAAGGCAACAAATTTCCAAGTTAAATCTTTATAAGTCACTGAGTACACAGTTGTTATTTCAGGGCATTGCAATGAAATCAACTATATATGTTGCAACTGAACCATTTGGTAGTTAGCAATCCTTGAATGTTTTATTCGTCCACTGCATTTGTCTGCCATGATTTTCATTATAGTTTATATTTATAGCTGTAGTTTTCGGGAACCACCTGCTCTTGTTAAACTACACAGCATTGGGAATAATGGATATTCCAATGTGCATTTAAAATTTAGCAATCTTCCTTCTTGACATGAAAAGCAACGATCTTCTTGAAAATACCACTTATCGATTTATGATTGCACTACCTCTCAATAAAGCAAAGTATATGAAATTTGTTTATTAGAATTAAGTCTAGGAGTGGCATCGACTTCGTCTCCAAAACATTGTCTTCCTTTCTTTTGTTGTGTCTTAGACGCACGCGCATTTTGCGAGATAGAGTGACGTTGGGATTATTACTAAAATGGGAGGCGACAACGTAAATGGTTTGAACCCTGGATTATTATTACATGTTTGTTAGTGCTGATCGTCCAGGTTGGTATAGTCCTGAGAAGGACTGTTTTTGTTGTTGTTGACATTAATTACCGCTCATTTTGACTCTGAATATTACTACTACTCAGGGTGTCAAAACGTCAGTCAACAACAACAAATACAGTCCTTCTCAAGACTATACCAAATTGGACGATCGACATTTACAAACATGTAACGAAAGACGATGTTATTAAGATAATAGAGTAGAGATGTTGTAGTTCTTGTTGCATTGTGCAGTCGTTTTCTAGACAACTTTGTCATAAAATAAAAGATTCAGGCTAGCCAGGCTTGGTGAAAGTGCAAGACAATCAAAGACATAAAACTCGCAAATTGATAATTATGAGCAATGTCCAACGAGTAATAAGCAATGTCGTATTATTCTTGTTTTGTTAAGTCGTAGATGAACGCGCATTTTGCGTAATGGACCGACGTTGGGATTATCACTAAAAATTGAGGAACTGTTTTGGGATAATATCATTTTCGTAATGACTTTGCCATGAAATGAAAGTTTAAAAAAAACATAAAACGAAAGTCATTATTTTATTGAATCGCTCAAATAGATGTGCCAGAAAGCAGATAATATGGAATCAATCGTGCAACGTGGGGCTCAAACCCAAGACCAGGAAATTATGTGTCTTATGCTCTACCGACGGAGCTTGCCGGAATTGCGAAAATGTAAGACAATAAAATAGTGAAAACTCGTGTAGACACATTTAAACATGAACTAAGTCATAAAATGAAAACTTGGAATTTAATGTAGTGAGTTCATTTGTGACTTCTGCACATGATTCGTTGACTTCGTATGAGTCTGGGAATCGGCAGTGCTATGTCATTTTATAAGCCCAGCACTGGTTGAGTGGGTCACCTCCATTGTGCAGTGCATGTGAGAAGAGTTCTGTGTCCATCAAAAGAAGGTCTAAAGATGATAGCAGTCGGCTGTGGTGGTTGTAAATGTCATTGGTAATCGCATTTTTATGGGCTTTTTGTACAGCAAATAGCTAGTAAAATTAATAACCTTGGCAAAGATGCCACTTTGTTCTTGTTCAGTAATTCCAAACAATGTGACCAGATTGCACAATCTGCTGGTATATGTTATCTTTCTCAACATAGTTATTAGAGCTGTGAAACTGTTTGCAGTTTTCCACAGTAACAACGTATATTTTTAGTACTTTGAGAAAGAACAAATGTCACTCAAAACTCGTTTTGAAACCTAGAAATAGAAAATACTCAGGAAATTAACATTTAGTCTCTTGCTTTTAGTCTCTTTGCAACCTGCAAGTCTTCTCTGATAAAAATGTTGTAATAAATTAAGAGCTTTTTACATGCTATCTTTAAGTATGGTTAAATAGAAAAGAAAAAATAGAAAGCAATTAAAAACCAAACATTTCTTTTAAGAAATGTCATAAATGTTGGCCTTCTTGCCGCCATTTAGTAATTTTGTGCTAGGACAACATGTAATTTTTCTTTAAACATCAAACTAAAGTATTTTTTCATTGAGACGTCAAACTTTAATCCGCTAACCTATAATTGCCGCTTGGGTATGAGGTTTAAAAAGGGATAGCCAATCTGTAACTCTCTAATATTATATAGAGATGTTGTTTTTTCTAATTAAAATGCGCAGTCGCCTTGCAGACGATTCGTCATCAAATGAAAGATAAAAAAAACAAATACTATTATAGAATTTTTGCAGGTGTGTCTAAGAGAGCACAATAATATGGAATCATTTATGCGTGAATCATATGGAATCGTGAATAAAGTGTCACCCGACACGTAAATGAAGTGTAGCGTCGTCACTCAAACCCACGACCCTGAGATTAAGAGTCGCACCTCTGCCGACTGACCTAGCAGGGCTTTGGAAAAAGGATAATCTAGTAGTATATTTTTGGTACGTTGAGAAAAAGCAAAATCGCTCTTTGTCTGTTTTTTGAAATCTTGAAATAGAAAATATCGAAGAAATTAACATTCTTCTTGCTTTTAATCTTCTTGCCAAAGTCGTTAATATATAGCTTTTTAGCTTGCATACGTAAACCAATGCTCATTTTGAAATTCATTTATTCCCTGGACGTTGATATGGATACTCAATCGACGTTTTGGTATCAATACCGCGTCTAAAAGCAATAATTTAAGTCATCTTCACTTTCGCTACTCTTAAGCCGGTTTTCCACTAGCCACGTATCGTAACGTGTCGTAACAATACGTAACATGGCGCATGCGTACTTATGAATTTGATGGTCAATATGAACAAGCACGCATGCGTTATTTTACGTTTTGCTACGATACGTTATGATACGTGGCTAGTTGAGAACAGGCTTTAGCTCGTACTATGATTCAACATAACATCAAAAACTTGAAAGTCTTCTCTGATAAAAATGTTAGTAATAAATAAAGAGCTTTTTACATGCAAACTTTAAGTATGTTTAAATAGAAAAGAAAAAATAGAAAACAATAAAAAACACAGATTTGTTTTAAAAAATGTCAAATATGATTGCGTTCTTGCCGCCATTTTAAGTTTTTGTGCCAGGACAACGTTTGCGGTAAACATCAAAGTAAATTTTCTTTTAATTTAGACGTCAAACTTCAAACCGCTAGTCTATAACTACAGTTTGGGGTACGAGGTTTAAAAACAGAACGCCAGTCTGTAACTCTCTAATCTTATAGACATGTTGTCTTTTGTCTATGAATTGGAGACACATTTTGAGAGGAACTAAATCATTAAATGCATACTTGAAATTTATTGCGGTGAGTTCTTTTGTGATCTTTGTCAATGATTCGTCGACATCATATGGTTCTGAGAATTGGCAGTGCTGCGTCATCTATAAAACCTCGGCATTATTCAAGTATAGCACCTCTGTTGTGGATTGCATGTGAGAAGAGTTCTGGGTCCAACAACAGAAGGTCTAAGGATGATCGAGGACAAAAAAACCAACGAACAACAAAGTGCAGTTTACAAAATAATACGCTCCGACTGCCACGCTTCCTCTATCGGGAAGATAGGCAGGAACATAGGTAGAAGACTTAATAAACACAAACGAGCTACAAAGAAACAGGACAAAACCAATCATATCACCGACTGACCAAACACGATATTTACTGGGACTCGGTAAAATGTGTTACTTACAGCACTAACTATAAACAACGGCTTTCATTGGAAAGTTAGTATACCAACTTAGAACAAAACCCCCTGATCAAATCACAACATTTACAGCAAACTTACAAACCAATCATTCACAATACAAAAAAAAACCAAGCAACTAACACATTACTTTAGACTAATCCACATTATCAATAAACAATTGAAACCCGCACACTCACACATTTCCTTTATGCACAATAAGATGACGTAAGAATGAGATAACAAATTTTACTAACCTGACGTTTATTCCTCACTTGACCTGAAGATGACTACTGCTAAGGTTGTCAAAACGTCAGTCTATATCAATACTAACAGTCCTTCTCAGGACTCTTCTAACCTGGAAGATCCACATTTACAAACATGTAAAAGATATCATATTGTCATATAAGTTTTCAGTGAATACACTAAGAGATAGCAAAGACAACTTTTATTTGTTAATAAGGAACACTTATATGTGCCCAAGCACCTCAACTTTCTTTATATTATTTATGTTAAATTGCATTGTTGTTAAGTAACGGCATTGCAGGAAAGTTTCAATATTATTTGGAATCAGGTATCAATTCATTTTTTCTAAAAATTTAGCATTCACTCCCTCTCAGATTATAATAGTGTCATAAAAACACGTAAATATAATTTAAGAACAAACGTCTGAAAGAAGAAGTGCTGAATAGGTTGATATGAACAGAAAAAAGCTAGGTGATGTACAAACTTATAGAGGATTGTTGTTAATGCGGTTTCTAAGACAAGTGAAAAACACAAAGCATATTGCTGGAATAACGGCGACCATGGGATAGAGTGCACAATTCATTGCCCCTTCTGTGTAATCATTATTTTTTGATAATACTTTTTATTTTGCATTCGTAAACAGACAAGAAATAATGAGTTTCTACACAACAAAAATTAAAAAATTTCAAGTTATTTCTATTTAATTGATGGAAGATAAACTACGTCAAATAAATTGTATTTCAAAACATAAAAATCATTGATTTTCAGAAGAACACCTCTAAGCTCGTAGTGTCTACGTGCTTCACATTCCATTGTCGTACACGCATGCGCAGATCATATAAAGGAACAACTCAGACTGGGGGTTGCTCATACCATGACATGGGTTATTCAAGCTTAATTTCTAATACTGACCTATTAAAGTTGTGCAAGCACAGAATATTAATCATACGGAATGCTCTCTCAAAAATTACGTCGGCATTTATTCCAGCCGTTTAATTAGGGTTTGTCACTTGTTTGCAACCCTTGAATTTACATGACGTCATTTTTGAAAAATGAATTTTGGAATATTTTCGCTTAAGAAATGACTTCGTATTATTTTAAAGATTAGAAAGAAATGACGACTCTAACGACATGCTTCACCGATGTTTTCACCGTTTTGCGCAGCATAACCTGTGCCAGGCCAAAAACATTTAATGTTTCAGCACAAGAGAACCTTCTGTATTGTCTTTATTCTGTGCGATTCTGTGCGTGCAAGTATAAAGATCTATGGTTATCTTCCTCTTTGAAAAAAACAACTTATGATGTCAAAGATTTTTTTGAAACTATTAACTCATGCTTTTTGACAGGTACAATTCTCTAAAGAAAAAAACAAAAAACACAAAGCTTATTAATCAATTTATCTGAAGAAGCTTATCGGTCAGACAAAATTTTGTGTTTGACTTGGGAGGCAAAGTAGCTGTTCCATCGTTTATTTCAATTTTTTCAACATTCGTTTGTTCTTCAATCCGTATAATTAATTCAATATTTATGTCTACAGTAAACTTACACTAGCAAAGTAGAATTCTTGTCTCTAATAACATGATTGACTAAACATTTTAAATAATGCCTGTCTCTTCTATAAGTAGCTGTAAATACTTTTATGTCAACAACGTCCGATTAGAATTTTTATTAATTGGCTTAACTTAAAAGTCGTACATTGTACTTATCAGTTTGAATTCATGCGTTGACCAAACCATAATTGTGTTGTGGCATTATCTGACGATGCACAACGATGTGTAGTGTCATAGCAAACATAAAATCCAAAATTATCTTCTCCTGTCCCACCGCTACAGACTGATGATTGGAAATTCTTCAGATTGCACATAGTTTCATGTTGGGTATTGTCTGTATGAAAAATTTGTGCGTCATCTTGCCAGAAAGGAATGCTGCAATCTTTACAGTTGTAGCCTTTGATATCGATAAAACTGACATTTAGGCAAACGGCACCGTTATTATTCTGTTTCAAAATTGGTGCATTTTCATGGGTTGCAACAACCAAATCTGTTTTATTCCAGTCTTTGTCACCGTATGAGCACGTGATACGCCATAACGTGTTTCCGTCTTCTTTTATACTCATCATTGCGTTGAAAGAAAGTCTATGATCTTCCAATGTTTCATTCTTTTCGTTTCGAGAAAAACTTTTATAATAAGGTTGATATCTATATTGAGCACGTAATTTAAAGCTATAGGACGTGACCAATGTCCAAACATTCACGGAATCAAACTGACAGAAAACTTTAACCATTCTATTTTCATTTGTAAATATTGTATACCAGCCATCAGACTGACCATGAAAGTTTTGACAAGATTTTGCTTTCTTTTCACAGCGTTTGCCAACAAATCCTTCTTTACATTCACAAAAGTTACATGTCTCAGTGTACGGAGCGTCTGATTTTTGACACGTACCATTATTAAAGCAATACGATGAAAACTTGAAGCTTTCTGTACAATATTTTGACATGAACTAGCAAGAGAAATAAAAACATAAAACGACAATCTTACTTTAAAAGTAATTAATTTTTGTGTTTTAGACAAAAACAGAAAACAAAGAAAAATCTAAAAAGGGAAATACCTTAAAAAATGTACCTTTTTACTATAAATTTTATTGCGGCTGGTTAATTGCGATTAAAAATCATAATAAAATTTTTAAAAATCCTCGTTAACAAATACGTTTTTAGGTACGGTGATGTGTATTTACTTTGGAGTACATTTTCTCGGCTATTTAACTTCCACATTTTATCACTAATATGTATAAATCAGTTGCTTAACTTTGTTGATAATTTGAAATTTCAATGTAAATAACAAAATGCAGATTTTCAAAAAAGACTAGCATTCCGTCATAAATGCAAGATGTTAAGAACGTGTGGATGAAATATGTGAATTTTGCATTGAGACATTTGTAGCTTAGATATTTATTTGATTTTCTGGCGTCTTTCATCCAATTCAGAAAGATAAAGGCTTTGCTATGTACAAGACAATAGTTCATCAACTTTACAATTGTCAAATTTGACTAAAACAAATGATGTTTTTCTACCTCAGTTAATAATGTTATTTTAGGTTTGAATTTGCTTTTTCCATTATGCAAATGCATGATTTTTGTTTTAACTGACTGACAAACATTTTCCTATTCATTCAACACTCAACCTCAATGCAATAGAAGTTAGTTGTAGTTGTTTGCATGAGTAATGTCTGGAATATCATCAACCCACTAAGAGTGTTTAGGGAAATAGTGTAAAACTTAAGTACATGTATACTGCTATAGCTATTAGCATTTGTGAAATTTTCACGTAAAAAGTGTATACATATGGGAAAGTGTTCATAAGTAAATTATGTTCATATGTGAAATATATTTGTTAGTAAAACAAATCATATATGAACTCATTTCATATAAAACGTGTTTAAATTTCATATATGAACTTGTTTCACGTGTGAACTTTTCACTTGAGACATTTAACATTACGAAGTAAAAGTAAAAGTTTAAAGATATATTTTTAAGAAAGCAACGAACGCAAAAAACGGTCTTTTTAGTCAACGTTCGTTTATCCTACTATCACTGTTTTCTTAAGCAATATTTTTGTTACCAAGATTTATAAATATGTCAGTGCCATGGCTAGATCACTAATCTGGGAGGTGTTTCTTCATATGTTTAATAATGTCTCTGGTTTTTTAGAAAGGCTAGTGGATTTCAAATGAAATCAATCCGGTACAACTTCCTAAAGTAATAAAAATACCCTAAAACCCAATCAACGTTCTAGCGACGGTCCTATTAATATGACAAAAAAATTAAAAAATAGCAACGCTAAATTCCTCAATTAAGGCTTGCAAGGTTTGTAAGGACATGTGGAACAAAATTTGGAAATATTCTTTTCTAAAGTGTATATTTTTGTTTCCGAAAGAACATTTTAAACTAATTTACGCATGCCCATAAATAACATTACTAACAAGAAGTTTTAACAAATAAAGCTAAAAAGATGAAAATTATTGTTCAAGCTAACAAAATTTTGGGATATTTGGCACAGCATAGATACGCAAGTTTAAGCCTCCAATATCATTGCAATTGCCTTTGAAAGTTTGAAAAGAAACGTTTTTTCATTATCACTCCCTTAACTTAAATAGAAATATGAAGACGAATACTTAGAGTGATTTCATTTTTTACCATAGTGGAAATATTATTAGAGAAATTGCAGAGTAACGTCGATTTGTTATTTTCAAAATGACAGACGTAACAATATTTTTACCTCAAAAACTCACCCTTATACTAGACATGTTCGTGGTAAAATAAATACATTGATCATCTTCTTCTAAAGATCTTTCATTTGTGTTAGTGGAAAGAAGTTGACAGACTGTACCACAAATTTGAAAAGATAAACAGGAACTTTCCTCGAAACAGTTGTGAAGACAATGATGCATGCTGGAAGTACTGATATTTCTTAAAATGAAGTGAGATGACAGCCTTCCTAGGCGATTTTTTATTTCCGCTAGGTAGTTATTAGAAATAATGGGAAGAACGCAAAATAGTTGGAGTAGAGCAATCCAATAGTGCATTGTTACATAAATTTCAACCTAGAAATAAAAAGTTTATAAATGCTCAGTTATTATGAAATGAAAGACTGACTCCGATTTTTGACTTGTCATCAACGATTTTCATTTATATTTTTAATGCAGCAAAAGTTGAAAAACAGAAGAAAATTCTCAACATATAATGTACGCACTAAAAAATTATGTATATTTTGATTTTTCAAATCACTCATAAAATGCGTTGCATCTTGTACATTTTATAAGACGAAACTCTCATTGTTTATTTTTTTAAATGTTTTTAAAAATGTGCACCGAAGTTTTTTAATGAAATATTGATTACCTACTTAAGTTATACTTGCTTTTAGATTTATTAACCCAAAACAAATGTTGATGATTATTTTCAAGTTCATACTCTTTAACAGCATAAAAATTTACTGTCATAGCAAAAATTTGCAAATAAACCATGTTTTATATTTCTGCAAAGACTTACAAAAAATATTCATGGTATTATGATTAACGTTTTTTGATTAATAATTTACATGAAAAAAAATTCAATTCTGATTGGTTAGGACCAGTGCACTTTACGTTAAATACTAATGCAAAAATATGAAAACACCGGTGAAAAAACCAATACAAATTATTTTAAAAAAATGCGTTCATGACAGGTTTTTCATACAAACAAGTGATCTAAAAGCCAATCAAAATATTAGGTCAAAATAATCAAAATAAAACATTTCAAATGCGGGAGCGTTACATTATTGTAAACAAAGTAATTTCAATGACTTTAAGTATACTTTCTTTCTACGTTTATCGTTTGTAAGACGCTTCTGGACGAAAATATGAACACTGCTAAAAATAGATATTTTGTTCTTGCTGTGTGTATGTGGAAGCTGTGGTGTTGTGAAAAATAATATTGGACAAAATAAAAAATACGTTGCGGCCGATAACTTGCCGCTTGAAATGTACCTGCGCTGAAGTTAAAAATCCCTTAAATAAACAGTCATATTTCTTTGAAAATATTAATAGTCTTTGTAAAACTTACTCGTGCATGTTTTTCCCAAATTGCACTCAAAACCATGCCATTACGTACACATACTAGTTGTAGGCACTTATTAGGCGCTGAAGCGGACAAAAATGCTATATTGCAAATATTCATACTATGTGAAAAAATTCATGGTAAGTGCAAAATTCATGCTTATTAAAATTCATAGTCTACCCGCAACACACCTGTTGACTAGAAACTGATCTGCTAATAGACTGGGTATAGCTTTCATAGGTGTTAAAAGTGAAGCGTAATGATTCCTTGTACGCCAAAGGTATACGGAGTTTTAAACTCGCCAGGTCTTTTTCTTTGTTGTATAAGTGGGCAATACCACTGGGAGCCCACTGGTCGCGCATAACAAAATCCACATTAGCAATTCAGTATTGCTAAATTGCTATATCATATAACAGCATCTATTAAAAACGACGATTTTTTCGTAGCAAAAATGTTTCGACATTACGAACATGGCATCTTCAGTGCGAATAATAGTGTTACGAAATATGATACAGTATAGGAAAATATGAATAAAATATTTACATTGAATGGGAGTGTGATCTATTTAAAGGAAGTTTAAAACAGAAAAATATATATAAATAAATAAGTATTTACATTGGAAATGGAATAAATGAAATTAAAGATGTGCCAACCGATTGAGCTCAGAACGGTTTTATGTTCCTCCATTTTTTTCATCAAGTCCGTATCAATTTTCCTTAGTTGTTTTTTAACAACGCTGTTTGTAAAAATTTCTAAAGATTATTTAAGACTAAATAACTCTGAAATATGTTTAGCTCTAAATTAATTTAAAACGGGAATATATTTTCATTAACGTGTTCTGACCTAGCTTGAATCTGACACTATACAACGCACGCGACAAAGATACATGTTGAAAACTGCAGCGAGTTTGGAAACAAAACAAATGCGGCTGCCATCAACTTGTTTTGATATTATTCCTTTATTTTACAATGTATAGCAGATCTGCATCAATCAGCAAGGAAATTGCAGATATTCACACAAATCATTATAAGTAAGATAATCCACTGCATTATTTTGCGACCAGTGAGAAAAGTTGATAAACGTGCATCAGAAATTTGGCTTTGATGAGAAAAATTTAGTTATTGGGAAAATTTTTTTCTCAGATGACCTATATTGCAGTTAGATCTACCTAATCCATTAAAGGTTTTGCGGATCATGTGAACTGATCGTTTTAAAGACGTTTTCCTAACTGTTCAGTACTTTATTACTCCAGTATATTTTATACAATTTATTTTGCTTACATACCACGAAAAATGGACAAATAAGAGAAACTTTAACTTACAAACCCACCGGTATTAAAAACTGTACTGCTGGTGATGAAGGAACAAGTAAAAGCAGCTAATAACATAGTGTGACGAGCAAAATTAATGCATTTGAATGTTGTTTGACAGTGGTTTTTCATTAAACTGCGAAAAATATTTCACAATAGACAGATGAACCATGCACTAAATACTTTGTAAAATAAAACGTCAAATATATACACTCTAGCGCAATATTGAGCTATGAAAAAATGATTTATAAATATGATTTTACCTTTGTGAATTTGATAAATATATGTAATGTCTTCTTGATATGACGCCTCTGTCTTCTCTATCTTTCCAAGTGACTCGAGTCATCACTGCCATTTTTATTAGCAAGCCTTATGTAAACACAGTTTTCGTTCTAATTACGAATTAGGAATGTCTTTAATTTTGCTGATTGCTTTTTATTGAATGCTTTAAAGAATGATATAATGCAGAATATGTGTCTATGGCAAAGCTTGCGTCAGAGAATACGCGTACTTACATGAATACGAGTAATATATTGGTCTATTTGAAACAAATTTGCTTTGCGGGGGATACTTTTGTTGCTTATATAAATTATTGATAGTTTAATTTTTCACTGTACGTGCAGATAGTTTACCGACAACTATATAATCTGTTAAGTATTGCTTTATTGGCGTCTTCGTCTTATTAACGCGTACGTGCTTTTGTAAGAAAATATGCAATTTAGGAAAGTAATTAAAATTTATGTAAGCCAAATAACAATTATGTACATCATGAAATATTAAGAAACAACTTTCTTAGATCTATGTATGAATTTTTGTCATAGTTCTGAAGCACAGTAGCTAACACTATACCAACTTTACGACAATTATACATTAGCTATTAAGAAACTTTAAAAGGAACACCAAAGAGATATTTTTTCACAACCTTCTACTACTCGTAAATATTTTCATGAAATAAGCAAAATATTTGTATTTATATTCTCATTATCGAACTAATTCTTATCTTCATAATGAAACATAAGTCATGAATTATTAGCATTTTCGATTTTTACGTTTTCAAAATTTTGCACAAGTGATTGCGAAAGCAAAAAGTTGATATGATTTTAAACTACAAATATATCAAAAGTAAAACTTTAGCACAAAGGCAAATCTTTTGTTGGAAATCGACTTGGCCTTAGTTACCTTGTGCAGCTTGTTACACCTGGCGCATACTGTAGGTTTCTGCTTAGCAAAGTTTCATTTGTGGGGCGTGCTCTCGAGCAGGATTCTGTAATGTGAGGTGGACTTTTGTAAATTGTTTACTATTCAAGCTGCTCAACAAATTTTAACAAATATTTACATTGATTATCTTCTTTGCAGAGTTTGCTAGGTTTTAAACATTTTAGCTGATCTCTTCTTAGAGTTTAGACAGGCATCTATACAACAGTCTTACCATGTCAATATCGCAGTCATAATTTTATGCTATATTCAATATTTTATGAAAAAGCAGATTGTGCTTTTTTATGAAAAAACTACTACAGCATTAAAGGGCTGCCATATGATTATATGGATGGACAATTAAACAAATAGTCGGTGAGATAATGCTATATAAAGAAGACTTGGTAATTCAAAGTAAGAGATACAATTTAAACCAAAGTATCTGAAATAATTATCATATAAAGATTGCTACAAGTAAGTAGCAAGCTCGTCATTGTAGGTTAAGAGCGACCTTATTTCAGCAACGCAGCAAACTTTAGATGCCACATTTTATATGTATGTATAATTTGCCGAAGGCATAAAGAACAGCATTGGTCTATATGAAACAAATTTGCTCAGCGGGAGATACTTTTATTGCGTAAAGATACTTACATAAAGATCACGTCCACACTATAGAATATTTTTGCTTCAAAACGTATAAATTTTCGCGCTTTCTGTCTGCACTAATACCATCGAATATGCTTAGTATATTTACTAAACAGCTAAATATTCTCTTAAATGCGTTTTAGGATAAGGTACTAAAATGTGGATTTTTTAAAATGGAGACTTCTGAAAGCGATCATTTTATCTGCAGCGATTGCCACTTATTTCCCGGTTATAAACTGGCCAAATCGCGGAAATGCTTAATCAATTTGTGCTGACGCAAAAACAAAGGAGAGAATTGATACAAATGACTTCTGTTAAACGTGTACACGCAGTGTTGCCAGATCGTGAAAAAATTCACAGATTTGTGAACTTTTGCTCTTTTCGTGAACATTTTATGAACATTAAAAGTTTGTAAACTTTTTGTGAGCTTTTCAAAATTTCATAAATTTTTGTATTTTCATCATTTTCATCAAGTAAGCATAGGTAAATTATAGTTTAATGAAAGGGGGAAATCTTCATACCTCGACAATTCTTTCAAAACAACGACGATTTTTAAATTTCAAGATAATCCGATGTTTTCTGGTAATTTCCGACTGTTCTCGACAATTTTCCAGGTGTTTTGAGAATTTTCGGTTTAGTCCGTTAACTTTCGATTTTAAAGATTAGATGTAATATGAACTTTTTGCCATTTTTGTGAACTTTTGACGAAACCAAGCATGAATACTTTAAAATTTTATCTTGCAACACTGGGTACACGTCCATGCGTATGTGCATTTACATTGTGTTTATATTTTTTGTTGAGCTGTTTACAATTTAATAGGTCATCTTGATAGCTCGCTGTCTTTCATGCTGTTTTGGCAAGTGAGCAATGCATCGCAGAGTTTCGTTGCAATATTACCAGAAAGATAACCTGAGCATTTCCACATATTCACTTCAACAAGACTATAGCTTCAGGACAACATTATAGAGACTATATTTTAGTTAATCCATTTTCTCCATCCATAAAATTACATCACGATCAAAAATTTCTTGATAGGGAAGGCAATTAATCATTGTATGTTGAATCTAAGTTTATTGTTGTAAGACTTAGCCTGCTCAATAATATCTTCATATTTATATTCATATATGAAAGGATATTGGCACAGTGCCATGCTTAAGATGCTCTAGGCAACCATGTTGTCAGAAAATAAATCAGAACAAACACTGCTCCACATCATGGGTACTGTTTGGGGTGATCGATTCTTTGCAATCTACCGACTCAGTAAAATGTGTAAGCATAGTCGTTTGCAAATCGAAAAGATTGGCAAATTTACGATTTCATACAATAACAAATAAGTAGCAAACTAAGTTGAGTTTTTAACGGAGATCACATGAAGTCAATTTTAGTTTTCAATGTATTCAGTCATAAAGTTTCAAATGGCGATACAATACCAACCACCTCGTCTATCGGTTTTCTTGCCTCCATTATACCGGAACATTATGAGAAGCATGCAAACAGAGCTAAGTGCAAACAAATTGACGTCATATGGCTTCAAGGTGACATGAAGCGAATGGCTTTTGACATCAGTTTTATATGGAATTATCAAAATTTATCGTCTGTAAAAGTTAAAAAGTCTCTAAACTTTGTTTACGACCGTAATTTTACATTGAATTCTGTTCTCAAATGTAATCTGATTGCACCATTCGCACGCGGCAATATTGCATTACTTGAGCAATGTGACGTCAATTTGTTTGCACTTACAACTGTTTGAATGCTTCTCATAGCATTGTGGTATAATAGAGGCAAGAAAACTAACTAGACAAAGTATGACTGTATCACTGATACATACGTTTGCGCAAGGTGAGTTTATTTTGCTCGTGGTTTTTGTCAGTCAAGCTTATTCTCATTCTTATATAAGACAGTTTTGGTTATTTTTGTTAATCTGAATAAAAAATTCTAATGTAAGTAGGTTTTTGGAAACAATTGGATTTGATCCTGTGCCAATTACATGACTGGTGCCTAAAACCCGCGAATTAGACCACACGGACACACTACCTAAGATCTATTTATGGAATTAAAGAAGTTTGTCAGAAGATAATGTTCTTTAAAAGTAAATTGCAAGTAAAATTAAAAGAAAGTACTATAAATTGCGGAAGAAATTTATGCTTTTTCGTCACAGATTGCATAAATTATATTCGATTGAAGCTTCATGGACAATATTTCAGAATGATTTTTTTGAACGTATGTGATTTATGTGTTATCGTTAAATGTGTTGAACAATGTAATGTTTTCTTCTCTCATGAATTTCTTAAAGTCCCAATTAAAAAGTTCCGAGCCTTGATCCGTTTGAATGTGTATCGGCTTGCATCCTGATGATAATATCTTCTGAAAAGCGTTCACTAATGTATGATTTGTTTTTCAATGGAATAGCCCAAGCATACTTTGAAAAAACATTGAAGCTTCATGGACAATTTAAAGCTTCATGGACAATATTTTAGAATGTTACCTCTAATGGATAAAACTCATAGAGTCAGCATTTGCTTAACAAGTAGGTTTTTTGAATATATGTTATTTACTTGTTATTACATGCTTTTGGCATTTGGATAATTACCACACACATTGTTAAACAAAGGAAATAGAAAGTCACATGTTGTTTATATGTGGATTATTTTTGACATGTGACTTATATTTGATGATATACAACCTCATGTTGCAACATAATTTCACATATGTAAAATTCAAATCCTTTACAGTTCACATCTGAAAATGTGTTTTACACGCAGATCACATATGAGAAAATACTGGCCACATATGTTACCTAATTTGATAAAAATCTGACATGTCCTTATCACAATTCTAAATAAAATATCTAAATGAAAAACTGTTGATGTTGTAATCATTAGACACTTATCCTTAAGGTAGTTTCTTAGAGAACACGAAAACATCCCCTATCATTTACTTGCCACTTGTTTATGTAGAAAAATACAAAAAAAATGTTTAAAACGACCATTTATTGCATAAAGTGTCAAAATCTTCCAATACAGAGTATTTGTATTTGTAATTGCAGTTCACTATTTCAGAAGTCCCTCCAACTAAAATGCCCTAAATGTAAAAATTAAGAATTGTCATCGTTTTTATTTCACGTAAAGACTTAAATTTAAGACCTGGTGTTAGCGATGGGATTCAAACCCATACGGCCACGCTACCCACTTGTCAACAAAAACTTGTGAAAGAAAAACTCATGAAATTTAAAAGCATTTTAAAGACAAGCTATCACTAACCAAACTTGTAAGATAATCTCATTTATTATATTAAATAATCTTATTTATTATAGCGTCTCTTCTGGCAAAATGGCTGGCCTTTATTGCCTTAGAAAATATTTCACTTGTCCATTATTTTCCGTTATAAAAATTTACGTTCAATTTTAAACATACTTTGTAAATCAAAGATGAAAAATAAAAAAATTATAAATGCGAGTCAAACAGAAGAAGTGGGAAATGACTTTATTTATATAGAGTTTATAATTTAGAAATATTTAGTTTTACTGACGAAAACTAGAAAAAGGAAAGCCAATCCGTTTAAAAGAGCAAGGATGATTAAAAAACAAGACTTGTTTCTCTCTCTACGTGCTCAGTATATGCAAAATTCTTTCTGTTTAAAATTTCTAAGTAAGGACCTCGTGTTTGGTTACTAATTACCTACTAATAATTTAATTTTTTTCTAAATGCTGCTTACATTTATAAAGTTCATCAAAATATGCAAGACGCACTTCTTATATAAATTTTTATTTAATAACGACAAACAATTAAAAAGTAATGTGTCATTTACATACGTTAGGTTAAAATGTGCAATGTATGTTTTCATTTTGATATAATAAAAAATTTAATTCATTACTGGAATGTTAAATAATGGTGAAATAAACGATAAACAACTTGACAATCTAACTTTTAATACCACATTTAATTATAAAGTTACAGGCCATGTGTCATTTGTTAAACGAAAGAAATTTTAACAAGAGATATTTTTTCAAAAAAGTGAACTTTTTAAATTGAAATCTAATCGTTTTGCAAACAGTTATATCAATATATCAGTGATAATTACGTTTTTGCAAAGTAAGTATTTTGTTCATCATCAAATGAAAGATAAAAAAAAAAATTTCGTCACAGTATTATTGAATTACTTGCAAATGGATTCCACGACCCTAAGATTAAGAGTCTCATGCTCTACCGTCTGAGCTAGCCGGGCATTATGACAGTGAAAGATCATCAATTAGTATATTTTTGGTACGTTGAGACAAAGCGAAATCGCTCTTTGTCTCTTTTTTAAAATCTTGAAATAGAAAATACCGAAGAAGTCACCATTCTTCTCTTTTTTAGTCTCCTCGCCAAAGTCATTAATATATAGCTTTTTAGCTTGCAAACCTAAACCATTGCTCACATTTAAATTCATTTATATCGTCGAGGATGATATGGATACTCAATCGACGTTTTGGTGTCAACATCTTGTCGAAAAGCATTAATTTAAGTCATCTTCACTTTCGCTACTTGTGTCTTCTTAGCTCGTGCTATGACTCAGCATAAGGTCAAAAACTTTATTAAAGTCTTCTCCGATAAAAAATGTTTGTAACAAATAATGAGCTTTTACATGCTAATTTTAAGTATGTTTAAAATGATAAGAAAAAATAGAAAACAAAGAAAAAAACACAGATTTGTTGTAAAAAATGTCAAATATGTTTGCGTTCTTGACGCCATTTTAAATTTTTATGCCAGGACAACTTTTGCGGTAAACATCAAACTAATTTTTTTTTAATTTAGACTTCAAACGTCAAACTCCTAGTCTATAACTACAGTTTGGGATATGAGGTTTACAAACTGAAAGCCAATCTGTAACTGTCCAATATTATAGAGATGTTCTCCTTTGTCATTAAATTGGACACAAATTTGAACGGAACTAAAACATTAAGTGCATACTTGGAATTTACTGTAGTGAGTTCTATTAAGATCTTTGTACATGATTTATGGACATCGTATGGTTCTGAGAATTGGCAGGGTTATGTCGTCTATACAATCCAAGCATTTGTTAAGTGAAGCATCTCTGTTGTGGAGTGCATGTGAGAAGAGTTCTGTGTCCATCAAAAGAAGGTCTAAGGATGATCAAGGATAAAGGAAAACCCAACGAATGACTGCAACAATTCCTATATCGGGGAGACTAGCACGAAAATAGATATAAGACTTAATGAACACAAACGAGCTATAAAGAAACAGGACAAAACCAATCACATCACCGACTGACAAACCACAACATTGACTGGGACTATAAAAAAATGTATTACTTACAGCACTGACTGCAGACAACGACAAGCAACTAACACTACTTTAGACTAAACCACAATAACAATAAGCAATTGAATTCCGCACACTCACACATTTCCTGTTCACACAATACGATGACGTAAGAATCAGATAATAAATTTTACTAACCTAACGTTCATTCCTCACTTGACTCTGAAGAGGACTACTACTATGGTTGTCGAAACGTCAGTCTACATCAATACCAACAGTCCTTCTCAGGACTCTTCTAACCTGGGCGATCTACATTTACAAACATGTAAAATATATCATACTGTCATATAACTTTTCAGCGAATACACTAAGAGATAACAAAGACTACCCTTATATGTTAATAAGAAATACTTATATGTGCCAAAGCACCTCAACTTTCTTTATATTATTTATGTTAAACTGCATTGTGTTAAGTAGCGGCACTGCAGAAAAGTTTCAATGTTATTTGGAATCAGGTATCAATTCATTTTTTCCCAAAATTTAGCATTCACTCCCACTCAGATTATAATAGTGTCATAAAAACACGTAAATATAATTTAAGAACAAACGTCCGAAATAAGAAGTTCTGAATAGTTTGATATGAGCAGAAAAAAGCTAAGTGATGTACAAAGTTATAAAGGATTGTTGTTAATGCAGTTGCTAAGACAAGTGAAAAACCCAAAGCATCTTGCTGGAATGATGGCGACCATAGGATAGAGTGCACAATTCATTACCCCTTCTGTATAATCATTATTTTTTAATACTTTTTATTTTGCATTCGTAAATAGACAAGAAATAATGAGTTTCTACACGACAAAAATTAAAAAATTTCAAGTAATTTCTATTTAATTGATGGAAGATAAACTACGTCAAATAAATTGTATTTCAAAACATAAAAATCATTGATTTTCAGTAGAACACCTCTAAGCTCGTAGTGTCTTCGTGCTCAACATTCCATTGTCGTATACGCATGCGCAGATCATATAAAGGAACAACTCAGACTGGGGGTTGCTCATACCATGAAATGGGTTATTCAAGCTTACTTTTTAATGCTGACTATTATAAATTACGAGCACAGAATATTTATTATACGTAATGCTCTCTTAAAAGTTACATCGGCAATTATTCCAGCCGTTTAATTAGTGTTTGTCATTTGTTTCCAACCCTTAAATTTACATGACGTCATTTTTGAAAAATGAACTCTGGAATATTTTCGCTTAAGAAATGACTTCGTATCATTCTAAAGACTAGAAAGAAGTGACGACTCTAACGACATGCTTCACCAATATTGCCAACCGTTGTGCGCAGCATAACCTGTGCCAATCCAAAAACATTTAATGTTTCAGCACAAGAGACCCTTGTGTTTAATCCTTATTCTGTGCGATTCTGTGCGTGCAAGTATAAAGATCTATGGTTATCTTCCTCTTTGAAAAACCAACTTATGATGTCAAAGATTTTTTTGAAACTATTAAACTCGTGCTTTTTGACAGGTACAATTTGATTTTGCTAAAGAAAAAAACAAAAAAAACAGAAAGCTTATTAATCAATTTATCTGAAGAAGCTTATGGGTCAGACAAAATTGTGTGTTTGACTTGAGAGCCAGAGTAGCTGTTCGATCTTTTATTTCAATTTTTCAAAACTCGTCCGTTCT
The DNA here is from genome assembly GCF_021976095.1 of Xenia sp. Carnegie-2017. Lineage (NCBI taxonomy): Eukaryota > Metazoa > Cnidaria > Anthozoa > Malacalcyonacea > Xeniidae > Xenia > Xenia sp. Carnegie-2017. The sequence continues at coordinate 14,896,449 of NW_025813526.1, forward strand.
TCAATCCGTATAATTTATTAAATATTTATGTCTACAGTAAACTTACACTGGCAAAGTAGAATTCTTAGCTCTAATAATATGACTGACTAAATATTTTAAATAATGCCTGTCTCTTCTAAAAGTAGCTGTAGTTACTTGAAATTTTTATGTGATTAACGTCCAATTAACTTTTTTATTAATTTGCTTAACTTAAGAATCATACATTGTACTTATCAGTTTGAATTCATGCGTTGACCAAACCATAATTGTGTTGTGGCATTATCTGATGATGCACAACGATGTGCAGTGTTATAGCAATCATAAAATCCAAAATTATCTTCTCCTCCACTAACACCATTGCTACAGCCCGATGATTGGAAATTCTTCAGATTGCACATAGGTTCATTTTGGGTATTGTCTGTATGCAAGATATATTCGTCATTTTGCCAGAAAGGAATGCTGCAATTTGTACAGTTGTAGCCTTTGATATCGACAAAACTGACATTTAGGCAAACGGCATCGCTGTTATTCTGTTTCAAAATTGGTGCATTTTCATGGGTTGCAACAACCAAATCAGTTTTATTCCAGTCTTTGTCACCGTATGAGCACGTGATACGCCATAACGTGTTTCCGCCTTCTTTTATACTCATCATTGCGTTGAAAGAAAGTCTGTGATCTTCCCATGTTTCATTTGTTTCATTTCGAGGAAAGTTTTTAAAATATGGTTGATCTTTATACTGAGCACGTAATTTAAAGCTGTAAGACATAACCAATGTCCAAACATGCCCAGAATCAAACTGACAGAAAACTTTGACCATTTTACTTTCATTTGCAAATATTTGATACCAGCCATTTGAACGACCAAGAAAATTTTGACAAGACTTTGCTTTCTTTTCACAACGTTTACCTACAAATCCTTCTTTACATTCGCAAAAGGCGCGCACTTTACTCGAACTTGAGGTTGATAGTTGACATTTTCCGTTGGTATTGCAATAATTTGATGTAAGACAGCAATCTATTTTCACATGACATGTGCCGTGAGGGTAGCTTGAACTATCCTAAAAAGAGAGAAAACATATACATGCTATAATTTTGCAGATATAGGTTACCATTTTTAGTGTTTATGTACCTTAACGTGACAATGAGATGTAAACAACTGTAGTTACCATTTGTACGTGTATATTTACATATATAAAGAAAGAAATATAATTTTAGCGACGTTCACCACTTATCTATATAATCACTTTGATTGGCGGATATATAGGATACCTAAAAATTAATTATTGCAGTGCAATTTAGACTCTATTTACATTCCTAAGCACGTAATAAACAAGTTCATTGGTTAATTTATATTCTTTTGAAATCGAAAACCTATATATCGCCTTTTTTTGAAAGTAATTTTAATTCAAATGTGAACAGTTATAATTTCTTTCGAGGTACGCTGGATCCGCTAATGAATCACTTTGCTTTTGTTAATGATGACTGGAAAGAAGCAGCAATACCTCTACCTTAATACTATATTGTCTACGTTTGTTGATGTATGTACTTGGTAACACGCAGTTCCATGACAACAATGCTACATATATTTTCTAATGAAAAAAGGAAGATTTAGCTCATGTCATAATTTGAGAAGCAGTGTAGGAAATTCCTAATAAATTCAAAGCTTATGCAATCCTTAATAACTTTTTAATTGAAGATCGGGCTATAATTTTGCTCACAGCATTTTAAATAAGTTGTTTCTGAGATTGCAATGCTCACAGTTGTTTTTTCCAAACTTAGTTTCAAGTAATTGATTTGGATGCTAGTCTTTACAGCTCAACAGCAAAAATAAAACAAAATAACAAGAGCTCCTCATTTAACTATTTTATCATCCAGCAATAACTCTTACGCGTGAACATTTTTTATCTTAATGTAATATTTTTACCTTTTTATTCAATATTTTCATTGTGAAATGTTGACATTGACTTTTCTCATTGTTACTTGTCTCGTCAGTTATCGTTGTTGAAAGAAGTTGACACGCCGTACCACAAATTTGAAATGATAAACATGAACAATCTGTTAAACATTGTTCTAGACATTCATCAATCTTTGAAGTAGTGATGTTCCTCATAATGAAGTTTGATGGCAGCGACCCAATGCGAGCATAAAGTTGGACATTGCCATTCATAGAGACAACATCAGGTAGACATAAAAATTCGATAAAGAGAATCCAAAAAAACATTTCGTATGAATGTCTATCTAAAGGAAAAAATAGTAAATGCTGCGATTTATACAATACATAAATTACTGATATGTCAAGAAAACGTTTTAAAAATTTCTATTCACTATAAATTTCATTTACATATAAATGAACGTGAAAGTTGCTAAATGGATAGCGCGAGAATAACTTTTTTTAAAGACAGAGTTCCGTGAATATGGAGGTTTAGAATAATCATACTAACACACAGATAAAACACGCTCATTAAAATGAATAAATACATTAATAAAATGACATTAAAGAAAGTATGTGAGAGAGGGTGAATGCATGGCAGCATGTGACATGTAGTTTTTAATACTTAATTGAAGGCATTATGCGAGCCCGTATTTTGATGGCACGTTTTAAAATCATAAAAAATTTCTGTTATTGCGCTCAATTTTCTATTCTCTCGTTATTTTTACACGCAAATGTTGATGACATATGTTTTGTTTAGAATCAACTGCAAATAACTTCATTGCCTGTTTATATCAATTGCAATTGTATATGGGAAGGAATGAAGGGACGATTCAGTAGACGGGATGATGAATAGGATTTCGGCATTTATCAGTTAACACGGCACGTTTTTTTGACATGTTAAGACTCCATCCCACTTTACCAAACATTATTATTCTGACCTGCAATATTCAGATTCAAAATCTGCCAAAAATCTGATGTAAATGTTCATTAGAACGTGGTATTAAAATTGCAGGAGCCTGACGCCTAAAGCAGTAGATAGCTGTCAGAGTTTTGTACCAACATGTGTAATTTCTTAATCGAGTCAGGTACAAAGCATCAAATTGGGGCATTGTGACAGCGAGATATCAATATAAATATCAAGTACTGTCGGAATTGGCTACTTATTGCTGTCATACGATGCGTACGTGAGCTGCATTTTACAATCTTGGAAAATTCAGTAAATTTTTTCAGACATATTATGTTGATTTTTTAAAGACAACAAAAATTTGCAAGACAACAAAAGTGCCCATGACACGTTTTTAAGCAAACAATATTATAGTAATCTTTAGAAAATTTACAACATATTTTATAAATGCAAAATTTCATGTTGATGGAGTATGAGCACCTAAAATTTGCGGCTTTTAAACATATCTTCCTATTGACCGTGAGTATAAAAAGACTGGCGAGTAACGAAGAAAATGGCTTACATGAAGTCACATCAGGAGGGTATTTGTGATAGTCGACAACGTTTTTATTATAGCAACCCATAGGCATATATTTTTTTAACATTTGCGAAAATTTTTTTCTGATAAAATGCCACACAGATATGTCGTGTTTACATTTTCAAACCCAATAAATTCGAAGTAAGAGTTTGCTCTCTGTAAAATCCCATATGCAAGTGACACAGACCAGAAGCTAATAAACGTAAAAATGCTTGGGTTAATTATCTAAAAAAACGCAAAAAAATTGGGAACCTTCTGCGTCTTTTAAAATTGCTCTAAGAATTTGATAAGGATGACTTTGTGTGCCACTTTACTTGTGAGATTAAAGTGGGAAATTTGGACAGCCCGCTCCTTGTATCTTTTAAATTTAAAGGGCATGAAATTGACATAAGTGTCTGACATTAAATAGAAAAGCGGTGAAGCTTGCTTTGAACACACTTAAAACAACTTTAAACGAGACGAACTTGAATAAACGCGTCTGACAAAAACAAATTAGCAAAGATTTGAAAAATGTTTTGTATTTATATGTTTTGATAATACTTCAATGAATAAAAAAAATTATGAATTTGTGTTTTGGATGGTATATAGCTCAGCTTCGCTTCGAAAGATAACATTGACATCGGTGCGAAAAATTCTTGGTATCATGCTCAACCTCGTCCAATAATTGCTTATTAACTCTTTTATGAAAACTTCAAATTAAAAGACTCCCCAATATGTTATAGAATTGAAAAATGAGAGACTTTTAAACTGACAATCACGTCGGTAATACAAATTAAAATGCTGGAGATGAAACAACTATTGAAAAAAACAGTAACACAGTGACAAACAAGATTAACGCATTTGTAGGGGTTCGATAGTGGTTTCACAGAAATATGAGAAAAAAATTTCCCAATTTACAGATGAATCATGCACTAAATATTTTGCAAAATAAATCAGCAATTTTGTACATACTAGTGCAATATTGGGCTGTGAAAAATATATTTGTGTAAATGATATTACCTTTGTACATTTGATATCATATGTAATGCTCTCTTGATATGTTATCTCCGTCTTCTCTTACTTTCCAATTGTTTCATGTCCTCACTGCCATTTTTATAAGCATCAGTGCGCTTATGTAAACAAACTTTTCCTTTCCACCTGCGAATTGGGAATGTCTTAAATTTTGCTAATGGCCTTTTATTAAAAAATACGTGTCGCAAGTTACCACTCAAAAGCGGAAATGAAAAAGTAAAACATACGTGTGTTATTGTTGATAAGTTTTATTTCGTTTGTGAGACATCATTTTAGAACTTTTGTGGATGACTATGCATAATCTTTATAGAAGGATATTATGTAGCCAATGTCTTTATAGCAAAGATTGCATCAAAGAATAAATGTGTTTATATGTAGAGTGATATTGATCAATTTGAACTTAATTTTCTCGGACGCAGATACCTGTATTGCCTTTATCAAATATTAATACTCAAAGTTTTGCGCTGTATGTGCAGAGAGATCACCGACAACTATATGATATGTTAAGGATTGTTCTGTCTTCATTTTATTCTTTTGAACGTGCTTCAGTAGGAAAATGTACGATTTACGAAAATGTATGAAAATATAATTGATATATAATTATAATTTATAATTAATGTACGATTTATAATTGATATAAGCAAACGTCAGTTTTATACGTCATTAAATATTAATTGTTTTATTTCTAAAGTCAGAAGCACTATACAAAATAATAAGACGATAATCATATATCAGCGATAAGAAAACTTGAAATAATTGGTAAATCGATATATTTGTATATTCAAGGCATACATATTTATGATTGATACATAAGGATATAAAGCCCGCCACACACTGGTGAACTTGTCGCGCGTAGTTCTTCGTGACAGGTGTGATTTTAAACCCGCCGCACACTGCTGAGCTTGCCGCGCGTACTTGTTTTTCGTGACAAGTGTGACCGACAAAATTTCCTAGTGTGCGCGGAAGTTTTGAACAACATTTGTCATTCGTGACAGATGAGTCAAATATCAAACGCGTTTAATAAACCTGTCACGAATAACAAGTACGCGCGGCAAGTTAACCATTGTGCGGCGGGCTTAAGAGAACATTAGTTAATTAGCACTTGACCAAAACATTCATCGAACAATCTCTAGTTATTATTGAGTCTGCCACTTATTGTCTATTATCTAAAACAAATTTCTTTTTTCCATTAACGCAATAGTTCCATTAAAACTTTTACAGGTTGTAGGCCCAGGATATTGAAAATGGACAGTCGAACAATTAAGTGGCTTAGTTTCAGTGGAAATGCTAAAGATTATACAGCATGGAGCACAAAATTTCGTAACTAGCTACAACTCCAAATTTGCGTTTCTTACTTATTTATTCTTCGTTTTTTAAACATCTTGTATTAACCAAAGAGTCGGAAATTTTGGAATAATTAAAAAAAAACAAAGCGGAGGCAGTTGTGACAAAAAACTCTCAGTGAAAACTTTGTTAGATAAGAAATTTGTACTTATGGGTTAAAAAGTTCTCTCCAGGTCCCTGCAATTAAAGATAGTTTTTTAAGTTCCCTCAGTGCAATAGAAAAAACATGTTCCCTTTTATTGGCGATGCATGCAAGGTTGGACAATCGATTTTCTTTCGATGTGCTACACATATAGGTTTGACACGTTTTATACAAGGAAATGACCTTTCCTTTGATGCGGAAGAAACAGGCAAGGTTAAAATAAGTCTTAGCAACGTATAGCTATTTATTACTGAACGCTTACACATTTGCGAGTTTTGTTCTGTTTACTTTAGTAGGTGCAGTTAATGAAAGACGTACAAAGTTTAAACTTAAGTACATTAACATAACTATATATTGAGAAATGCGTAACTTCTGAAATGTGCAACAGTCCAACAGAAAAGCTTGTCTCACTTCTGTAATCTTCATACAGCTGACACTTTAAAATCCGTAATTTTGAGGTGCTCGCATCAATTATGGCCATTTAATTTTCCGACAAACAATTTTTGATGAATAACTTTAATGAATAAATTTGCGTTACTTTCCGACTTCTTTGTTAACAGTTTTTCTTTTGTTTAACATGACAAAGAGGTGAAAGATAGAAAAGTTTGCACTTAATGAAAACTTTTACTTAAATTTCTAATGACAAACGATGAATATACAATTTATGTTGAATTAGCTTTAACAGGAATATTGGGTTTCTTTTTTGTTAATTTGAACTAAATACGTTAATCAAACCATAGTTGTGTTGTTGCATTTCCTGACGATGAGCAACGATGTTTCTGTTATATCATTTAGATCACAATCACATTCTGTTTTATATATGATATCCAAAATTATCTTCTACTCCATAAACCCCATCATTGTTATAACCAGATGATTAAAATTCTTCAGATTCTCTCCATATAAGCCATGGCTATGGTCTGTATAAAAAATATATTGGTTATTTTCAATAAATGGAATGATGTAATCTTTACAGTTGTAGTCTTGGATATCGATATAACTGAAATTTAGGCAAACTGGTACTGTAGTAAACTCATTCAAAACTGGTGCATTTTCTTTGTTTTCAATAACTAAATGTCTTTCATTCCAGCCTTTCTCACCGTATGAGCACGTGACACGCCAGAACAAGTTTCCATCATTTTTTATACTGATCATTGCATTAAATGAGACTCTGTGATCTTCCCATATTTTGAACGATTCATTTCGAGGGAATCTTTTATAGTATAGTTTATATCTATGGTAAGCAGGGTAATTTAAGTTTACGGCATAACCAATGTTCAAGCAATCACAGAAACTAACTGACAGGAGACTTTGCCAATTTTGTTTTCTTTTCTAAATGATTTATACCAGTCATTTGAACATACGAATTAATTTTGAAAAGACATTCTTTCTTTTCACAACGTTGACCAACAAATCTATCTTTACATTCAAAAAAGGAACAAGTCTTACTGTATGATGTTCTTCATTATTGGCACGTACCATTGTTATAGCTATACGATGACCTTCGACAGTAATCCGTTTTCATATGGAAACTTTCTGTTCAATAATTTGACTTTAACTGAAATGAGAATGAAATATATGTCCACAAATATGACATTCTCACTTTTAAAAGAAATTAATGTTATTGCTATATACATATTTAAATTTGAAAATTGGTAACCCAGGCATATATATAATAATATTAAGGATTCTCTGGATATTTATTTTGTATTTTTATTAAGCTTTCAACTCGGTGCCTTCGTCAGAATGTAAGAATATATTATTTACAAAGATTTTGTAGGCGTTTGGGGCGTCTGATTGGTTGGTTAGTAGTTGAGTTGATATTATTGGATGGTATAAGATGCGTTGTCATGGTTTCGGGTGTATGGATTGCGTTAATGAAATTTGAGTGTTTTATTTTAGTCGTTGTGTTATTAGTTTGCTGTTTTGGTTTTTTCTTTAGTTGTGAATAGATGATGGAGATGTAATTATGTCTGTTTATTGTGCTTTGTCTTTGCTGTACCATGCCTCTTTGAATTCTCGTGCGTGTTTTATATGTGCGCATCCAAGAAGTTGTGTTTTTGTCCAGTCAAATGTGTGGTTGGTATCGTAGGTATGTTCTGTCGGTAGTGATTTTGGGTCGCGTCGTTTGATGGTATTCTTGTGTTCAGTGAGTCTTGTTTCAATTTTCTTCGATATTTGTCCTATGTGCTGTTTGGGGCAATCTTTACACGGTATGATGTAGATGGCGTTGGTTGTGTCAAATGTCGTTGCTCGGTCTTTATGTTTAGTGAAGTATGGTTTGAGTTGGTGTGTTGGTTTATGTGCGATGTTCATTTTGAGTGGTCGGAGTACTCCTGATGTAATTTCTGATGTTCCGTTTATATATGGTAATGTCACTATTTTTACTGGTTCGTCTGTATCTTCGTTAGGTTTTTCAGTTTGCGGTTTGTTGTGTATTTTGTTTAATACTTTTTTGATAAAGTCTCGTGGGTAATTGTTGTTTATGAATATAGAGAATAAGTAGTTACGCTCATTCTTCTTGGCTTCTTCTGTATTGCAGTGAGTTTTAATCCTGTTAAAGAGAGTTCGTATGCAACTCATTTTGTTTTGTGTTGGGTGATTGCTTTTAAAATTGAGTATTTGGTCTGTGTGTGTAATTCTGCGGTATACTTGTGTGTTTAATGTGCCTTCATGTGATCTGGTAAGTAGAATATCTAGGAAGGTAAGTTGTTTGTTCTGTTCTTTGTCCTTGGTAAAAGCTATGTTCTGTGTGGTGTTGTTTATTGTGTGTAGAATGTGTTCTGTTTTGTCTTTTTCGACGATAGCAAAGATGTCGTCGACAAATCTTCTCCATAGTCTGATGTGTGTTGTTGGTGACTGACCGCTTTTCAAGGTGTTGCATAACAGCTTCTGCAAGGAAGGTGGATAAAGGAGAACCCATTGGTGTTCCTGAGATTTGTCGGTAATATGAATTTTGGAAGGACAATTCAGTGGAAAGGCAGAGATCGTTGACATCGTAAGGTTCTGAGAATTGACAGTGTTATGTCATCTATACAATCCCAGCATTGGTTAAGTGGAGCACATCTGTTGTGGAGTTTATGTGAGAAGAGTTCTGTGTCCATCAAAAGAAGGTCTAAGGATGATCAAGGATATAGAAAAACATAACGAACGACAAGGTGCAGTTTACAAAATAAACTGCTCCGACTGCAACAATTCCTATATGGGGGAGACTGGCAGGAACAAAAATAAGACTTAATGAACACAAACGAGCTACAAAGAAACAGGACAAGACTAATCACATTATCAACTGACAAACCACAACATTGACTGGGACTCGGCAAAAAGTATTACTTACAGCACTGACTATAGACAACGGCTTACATTAGAAAGTTAATATACCAACTTAGAACAAAAACCCCTGACTAGATCACAACAATTACCATCACCTTAAAAACTATACATTCACAATACAAAAAAGAAACAAGCATCTAACACTACTTTAGACTAATCCACGATAACAATACACAATCGAAACCCAGACACTCAAAAATTTCCTGTTCACACAATACGATGACGTAAGAGCCAGATAACAAATTTGGTTAATAAAGTAAATGGTTTGAACCGAGAGTATGGTTACATTTTGTAAATGTATGTCGTCCAGGTTAATATAGTCCTTATAAAGACTATTTTTGTTGTTGTTGACTGACGTTTCGACAACCTGAAGATTTTTGACTCTGAAGATGACTACCGCTAAGGTTGTCGAAGTATCAGTCAATAACAAAAAAAACAATCCTTCTCAAGACTCTACTAACATTGACGATCTACATCTACAAACATGTAAAATATAGTATGTTGCATTATAAATTTTCAGTTTCAGTGCATACACTAAGCGATAACAAAGACCAGTCTTATATGTTAATAAGAAACACTTATATGTGCTAAAGCACCTCAACTTTCTTCATATTATTTATGTTAATTGATTGTTGTTGAGTTACGGCACTGCAGGACAATTTCAATATTATTTCGAATAAGGTAACAATTCATTTTTTTTCCAAAATTTAACATTCACTCCCTCTCAGATTATAATAGTGTCTTAAAAAAACGTAAATATAATTTAAGAACAAACTTCTAAAAGATGAAGTGCTGAATAGGTTGTACTGGATATGAATAAAAAAAGCTAGGTGATGTGCAGAGTTATACAGGATTGATGTTATTACACATGCTAAAACAAGTGAAAAACCCAAAGAATTATGCTGAAATAAGGGCTACCGTGGGATAGAGTGCACAATTCAGTGCCCCTCCTGTATAGTCGTTATTCTTTGATAATCTTTTTATTTTGCATTCGTAAATAGATCAGAAATAATGAGTTTCTACACGACGAAAATTAAAAAAAATTCAAATAATTTCTATTTAATCAATGGAAGATAAACTATGTCAAATAAAATTGTATTTCAAAACATAAAAATCCTTGATTTTCAACAAAATACCTCTTAGCTCGTAGTTTCATCGTGCTCAACATTAAGTCATCTTATACGCTTGCACAGAATATAAAAAGAACAATTCAGACTCGGGGATTGCTCATACCATGACATTGGTTATTTAAGCTTAGTTTCTAATACTGACTTATTAAAGTTGTGCAAGCATAAAATATTTATTACACAGAATGCTCTTTCAAAACTTACGTCAGTAATTATTCCAGCCGTTTAATTAGAATTTGTCACTTGTTTCTAACTTTTAGATTTACATGACGTCATTTTTGAACATAGAATTCTAGAATATTTTTGCTTAAGCATTGACTTTGTACCATTCTAAAGGTTCGGAAGAAGTAACTACTCTAACGACATGCTCCACCAATATTGCCAACCGTTGTGCGCAGCAGAGATCAAAAACACCATTAGTTTCAACACAAGAGACCCTTCTGTATAATCTTTATTTTGTGCGATTCTGTGAGTGCAAGTATAAAGATCTATGGTTAACTTCCTTTGTGAAAAAATCCAACTTATGATGTCAAAGATTGTTTTGAAACTATTAACACATGCTTTTTGACAGGTACATTTCGCTAAAGAAAAAAACAAAAAACACAAAGCTTATTAATCAATTTATCTGAAGAAGCTTATGGGTCACACAAAATTTTTGTGTTTGACTTGAGAGGCAAAGTAGCTGTTCGATCTTTTATTTCAATTTTTTTCAAAATTCGTCTGTTCTTCAATCCCTATAATTTATTAAATATTTATGTCTACAATAAACTTATATTGGCAAAGTAGAATTCTTGGCTCTAATAATATGATTGACTAAATATTTTAAATAATGCCTGTCTCTTCTAAACGTAGCTGTAGTTACTTGAAATTTTTATGTCAACAACGTCCAATTAACCTTTTTATCAATTCGCTTAACTTAAGAATCATACATTGTACTTATCAGTTCAAATTCATGCGTTCACCAAACCATAATTGTGTTGTGGCATTATCTGATGATGCACAACGATGTGTAGTGTTATAGCAAACATAATATCCAAAATTATCTTCTCCTCTTTTACCATCACTATTGCTACAGCCTGATGATTTGAAATTCTTCAGATTGCATATAATTGAACCATGGATATTGCCTGTATGAAAAATATGTTTGTCATTTTGCAAGAAAGGAATTCTGCAATTTGTACAGTTGTAGCCTTTGATATCGATAAAACTGACATGTAGGCAAACAAACTCCTTCCTGTTCAGCTTCAAAATTGGTGCATTTTCATGGGTTGCAACAACCAAATCTGTTTTATTCCAGTCTTTGTCACCGTATGAGCACGTGATACGCCATAACGTGTTTCCGTCATCCTTTATACTCATCATTGCATCAAATGAAAGTCTGTGATCTTTCCATGTTTCATACTTTTCATTTCGAGAAAAACTTTTATAATATGGTTGAAGTCTATATTGAGCACGTAGTTTAAAGCTATAGGACATAACCAATGTCCAAATATTCACGGAATCAAACTGACAATAAACTTTGGCCACATTGTTTTCTTTTGTAAATATTGTATACCAGCCATCAGACTGACCAAGAAAATTTTGACATGACTTTGCTTTCTTTTCACAACGTTTACCAACAAATCCTTTACATTCACAAAAGTTACATGTCATAGGGTACGGAGAGGCTGATTTTTGACACGTACCATTATTAGAGCAATACGATGATAACCGGAAGCTTTCTGTACAATATTTTGACTTGAACTAGCAAGAGAAACAAAAAATTAAAACGACATTCTTAATTTAAGAAGTAATAAATTTTTTATTGGTTCGAATCCCGTTGAGTCACCTGAATTTTTCAGGCTCATGAGAAAATTGCTTAAATTGTCCAGCAAAGTGCGAAGACCATATCTTCATTAAATTTCAAAACACGGTACTGCATAAAACATTCTTTTGTGTTTTAGATAGAAACATAAAACAAAGAAAAATCTAAAAAGGGAAATACCTGACAAAAAGTACCTTTTTACTATAAATTTCATTGCGGCTGGTTAATTGCGATTAAAAATCATAATAAAATTTTTAAAAATCCTCGTTAACAACTACGTTTTGAGGTATGGTGACGTGTATTTACTTTGGAGTACATTGTCTCGGCTATTTAACTGCCACACTTTATCACTAAAATGTATAAATCAATTGTTTAACTTTGTTGATAATTTGAAATTTCAAAGTAAATAACAAAATGTAAATTTTCAAAAAAATACTAGCATTCCGTCATAAATGCAAAGCGTTAGAAACATATTGATGAAATATGTGAATTTTGCATTGAGACATGTGCAGCTTAGATATTTATTTGATTTTCTGGCGTTTTTCCTCTAATTCAGAAAGATAAAGGCTTTCCTACGTACAAGACAATAGTTCATCAACTTTACACCCGTCAAATTTGACTAAAACAAATGATGTTTTTCTACCTCAGTTAATAATGTTATTTTAGGATTGAATTTGCTTTTTCCATAATGCAAACGCGCGATTTTTGTTTTAACTCACTGACAAACATTTTCTTATTCATTCAACAGTCAAACTCAATGCAATAGAAGTTAGTTGTAGTACTTTGCATGAGTAACATCTAGAATATCATCTGCCCGCTAAGAATGTTCAGGGAAACAGTGTAACATTTAAGTACATGTATATTTCTATAGCTATTAGCATTTGTGAAATTTTTCACATGAAAAGTGTATACATATGGGAATGTGTTTATACAAAAATTATGTTCATATGTGAAATATATTTGTTAGTCAAACAAATCATATATGAACTCATTTCACATAGAACGTGTTTAAATTTCACATATGAACTTGTTTCACGTGTGAACTTTTCTCTTGAGACATTTAACATTACGAAGTAAAAGTAAAAGTTTAAAGATATTTTTTTAAGAAAGCAACGAACGCAAAAAACGGTGTTTTTCGTCAACGTTTGTTTATTCTACTATCAATATTTGTTAAGCAATATTTTTGTTCGCAAGATTTATATAGATGTCAGTGCCATGGTTAGATCACTAATCGGGGAGGTGTTTCTTCATATGTTTAATAATGCCTCTTGTTTTTTAGAAAGGCTAGTGGATTGCAAATGAAATCAATCCAGTACAACTTCCTGAAGTAATATAAATACCCTAAAACCCAATCAACGTCCTAGCGACGGTACTATTAATATAAAAAAAAATTAAATATATAGCAACCCTAAATTTCTCAATTAAGGCTTGCAAGGTTTGTAAGGACTTGTGGAACAAAAGTTGGAAATATTTTTTTCTAAAGTGTATAGTTTTGTTTCCGAAAGAACATTTTAAACTAATTTACGCATGCCCATAAATAACATTACTAACAAGAAGTTTTAACAAATAAAGCTAAAAAGATGAAAATTATTGTTCAAGCTAACAAAATTTTGGGATATTTGGCACAGCATAGATACGCAAGTTTAAGCCTCCAATATCATTGCAATTGCCTTTGAAAGTTTGAAAACAAAAGTTTTTTCATTATCAGTCCCTTAACTTAAATAGAAATATGAATACAAATACTTAGAGTGATTTCATTTTTACCATAATGGAAATATTATTAGAGAAATAGCTGAGTAACGTCGATTTTTTATTTTCAAAATGCCAGACGTAACAATATTTTTACCTCAAAAACTCACCTCGATACTAGACATGTTCATGGTAAAATAAATACATTGATCATCTTCTTCTAAAGATCTTTCATTTGTGTTAGTGGAAAGAAGTTGACAGACTGAACCACAAATTTGAAAAGATAAACAGGAACTTTCATCGAAACAGTTGTGCAGACAATGATGAATGCTGGAAGTAGTGATGTTTCTTAAAATGAAGTGAGATGACAGCCTTCCTAGGCGATTTTTTATTTCCACTTGGTAGTTAGTAGAAATAATGGGAAGAACGCAAAATAGTTTGAGTACAGCAATCCAATAGTTTATTGTTACATAAATTTCAACCTAGAAATAAAAAGTTTATAAATGCTCAGTTATTATGAAATGAAAGACTGACTCCGATTTTTAACTTGTCATCAACGATTTTCATTTATATTTTTAATACAGCAAAAGTTGAAAAACAGAAGAAAATTCTCAACATATAATGTCCGCACTAAAAAATTATGTATATTTTGATTTTTCAAATCACTCATAAAATGCGTTGCATCTTGTACATTTTATAAGACGAAACTCTCATTGTTTATTTTTTTAAATGCTTTTAAAAATGTGCACGGAAGTTTTTTAATGAAATATTGATTACCTAATTAAGTTATACTCGCTTTTAGATTTATTAACCCAAAACAAATGTTGATCATTATTTTCAAGTTCATGCTCTTTAACAGCATATAAATTTCTGTAAATATTCTACTACTCGTAAAATATTTTCATGAAAGAAGCAAAACATTTGTATTTATATTCTCATTATCTAACTAATTCTTATCTTCATAATGAAACATAAGTCATGAATTATTACCATTTTCGATTTTTACGTTTTCAACATTTCGCACAAGTGATTGCGAAAGCAAAAAGTTGATATGATTTTAAACTACAAATATATCAAAAGTAAAACTTTAGCACAAAGGCAAATCTTTTGTTGGAAATCGACTTGGCCTTAGTTACCTTGTGCAGCTTGTTACACCTGGCGCATACTGTAGGTTTCTGCTTAGCAAAGTTTCATTTGTGGGCCGTGCTCCCGAGCAGGATTCTGTAATGTGAGGTGGATTATTGTAAATTGTTTACTATTCAAGCTGCTCAACAAATTTTAACAATTATTTACATTGATTAGCTTCTTTGCAGAGTTTGCTAGGTTTTAAACATTTTAGCTGATCTCTTCTTAGAGTTTAGACAGGCATCCATACAACAGTCTTACCATGTCAATATCGCAGTCATAATTTTATGCTATATTCAATATTTATGAAAAAGCGGATTGTGCTTTTTTATGAAAAAACTACTACAGCATTAAAGGGCTGCCATATGATTATATGGATGGACAATTAAACAAATAGTCGGTGAGATAATGCTATATAAAGAAGACTTGGTAATTCAAAGTAAGAGATACAATTTAAACCAAAGTATCTGAAATAATTATCATATAAAGATTGCTACAAGTAAGTAGCAAGCTCGTCATTGTAGGTTAAGAGCGACCTTATTTCAGCAACGCAGCAAACTTTAGATGCCACATTTTATATGTATGTATAATTTGCCGAAGGCATAAAGAACAGCATTGGTCTATATGAAACAAATTTGCTCAGCGGGAGATACTTTTATTGCGTAAAGATACTTACATAAAGATCACGTCCACACTATAGAATATTTTTGCTTCAAAACGTATAAATTTTCGCGCTTTCTGTCTGCACTAATACCATCGAATATGCTTAGTATATTTACTAAACAGCTAAATATTCTCTTAAATGCGTTTTAGGATAAGGTACTAAAATGTGGATTTTTTAAAATGGAGACTTCTGAAAGCGATCGTTTTATCTGCAGCGATTGCCACTTATTTCCCGGTTATAAACTGGCCAAATCGCGGAAATGCTTAATCAATTTGTGCTGACGCAAAAACAAAGGAGAGAATTGATAAAAATGACTTCTGTTAAACGTGTACACGCAGTGTTGCCAGATCGTGAAAAAATTCACAGATTTGTGAACTTTTGCTCTTTTCGTGAACATTTTATGAACATTAAAAGTTTGTAAACTTTTTGTGAGCTTTTCAAAATTTCATAAATTTTTGTATTTTCATCATTTTCATCAAGTAAGCATAGGTAAAATATAGTTTAATGAAAGGGGAAAATCTTCATACCTCGACAATTCTTTCAAAACAACGACGATTTTTAAATTTCAAGGTAATCCGATGTTTTCTGGTAATTTCCGACTGTTCTCGACAATTTTCCAGGTGTTTTGAGAATTTTCGGTTTAGTCCGTTAACTTTCGATCTTAAAGATTAGATGTAATATGAGCTTTTTGCCATTTTTGTGAACTTTTGACGAAAGCAAGCATGAATACTTTAAAATTTTATCTGGCAACACTGGGTACACGCCATGCGTATGTGCATTTACATTGTGTTTATATCCATAAAATTACATCCGATCAAAAATAACTTGATGGGGAAGGCAATTAATAATTGTATGTTGAACCTAAGTTTATTGTTGTAAGACTTAGCCTGCTCAATAATATCTTCATATTTATATTCATATATGAAAGGATATTGGCACAGTGCCATGCTTCAGATCCTCTGTGCAACCATGTTGTCAGAAAATAAATCAGAACAAACACTGCTCCACATCATGGGTACTGTTTGGGGTGATCGTTTCTTTGTTATCTACCGACTCAGTAAAATGTGTAAGCATAGTCGTTTTTCGTCCAGGAAACAATTTTGCGAAAAGATTGGCAAATTTACGATTTCATACAATAACAAATAAGTAGCAAACTAAGTTGAGTTTTTAAAGGAGATCACATGAAGTCAATTTTAGTTTTCATTGTATTCAGTCATAAAGTTTCAAATGGCGATACAATACCAACCACCTCGTCTATCAGTTTTCTTGCCTCCATTATACCGGAAAATTATGAGAAGCATGCAAACAGAGCTAAGTGCAAACAAATTGACGTCATATGGCTTCAAGGTGACATGAAGCGAATGGCTTTTGACATCAGTTTTATATGGAATTATCAAAATTTATCGTCTGTAAAAGTTAAAAAGTCTCTAAACTTTGTTTACGACCGTAATTTTACATTGAATTCTGCTCTCAAATGTAATCTGATTGCACCATTTGCACGCGGCAATATTGCATTACTTGAGCAATGTGACGTCAATTTGTTTGCACTTACAACTGTTTGAATGGTTCTCATAGCATTGTGGTATAATGGAGGCAAGAAAACTAACTAGACAAAGTATGACTGTATCACTGATACATACGTTTGCGCAAGGTGAGTTTATTTTTCTCGTGGTTTTTGTCAGTCAAGCTTATTCTCATTCTTATATAAGACAGTTTTGGTTATTTTTGTTAATCTGAATAAAAAATTCTAATGTAAGTAGGTTTTTGGAAGCAATTGGATTTGATCCGGTGCCAATTATATGACTGGTGCTTAAAACCCGTGAATTAGACCACACGGACACACTACCTAAGATCTAATTATGAAATTAAAGAAGTTTGTCGGAAGATAATGTTCTTTAAAAGTAAATTGCTAGTAAAATTAAAAGAAAGTACTATAAAATGCGAAAGAAATTTATGCTTTTTCGTCACAGATGGAAAAAATTATATGCGATTGAAGCTTCATGGACAATATTTCAGAATGTTACCCCTAATGAAAAAAACTCATAGAAACGGCATGTGTTTCACAAGTGGATTTTTTTGAACGTATGTGATTTATGTGTTATTACATGCTTTTGGCATTTGGATAATTACCACACACATGGTTAAACAAAAGAAATAGAAAGTTACATGTTGTTTATATGTGGATTATTTTTGACATGTGACTTATATTTGATAATATACAACCTCATGTTGCAACATAATTTCACATATGTAAAATTCAAATCATTTACAGTTCACATCTGAAAATATATTTTACACGCAGGTCACATATGAGAAAATACTGTCCACATATGTTACCTAATTTGATAAAAATCTGACATGTCCTTATCACCATTCTAAATAAAATATCTAAATGAAAAACTGTTTATGTTGTAATCATTAGACACTTATCCTTAAGGTAGTTTCTTAGAGAACACGAAAACATCCCCTAAAATTTACTTGCCACTTGTTTATGTAGAAAAATACAAAAAAAAGTGTTTAAAACGACCATTTATTGCATAAAGTGTCAAAATCTTCCAATACAGAATATTTGTATTTGTAATTGCAGTTCACTATTTCAGAAGTTCCTCCAACTAAAATGCTCTAAATGTGCAAAATTAAGAATTGTCATCCTTTTTATTTCACGTAAAGACTTAAATTTAAGACGTGGTGTTAGCGATGGGATTCAAACCCATACGGCCACGCTACCCACTTATCAACAAAAACTTGTGAAAGAAAAACTCAAGAAATTTAAAAGCATTTTAAAGACAAGCTATCACTAACCAAACTTGTAAAATAATCTTATTTATTATAGCGTCTCTTCTGGCAAAATGTCTGGCCTTTATTGCCTTAGAAAATATTTCACTTGTCCATTATTTTCCGTTATAGAAATTTACGTTTAATTTTAAACATACTTTGTAAATCAAAGATGAAAAGTAAAAAAAAAAATTCCAATGCAAGTTGAAGCAGAAGAAGTAGAAATCACTTTATTTATGTAGAATTTATAATTTAGGATGATTTAGTTCTACTGACGAAAACTAGAAAAAGGAAAGCCAACCCGTTCAAAGGAGCAAGGAGGATTAAAAAAACAAAATTTGTTTCTCTCTCTACGTGCTCAGTATATGCAAAATTCTTTCTGTTTCAAATTTATAAGTAAAGACCTCGTGTTTGTTTATAAATTGCTTATTAATAATTTAACTTTTTTTCTAAAAGCTGCTTACATTTATAAAATTCATCAAAATTTGCAAGACGTACCTCTTATATAAATTTTTATTTAATAACGACAAACAATTAAAAAGTAATTTGTCATTTACATACGTTAGGTTAAAATGTGCAATATACGTTTTTATTTTGATATAATAAAAAGTTAATTCATTACTGGAATGTTAAATAATGGTGAAAGGAACGATAAACAATTTGACAATCTAACTTTTAATACCACATTTAATTATAAAGTTACAGGCCATGTGTCATTTGTTAAACGAAAGAAATTTTAATAAGAGATATTTTTTCAAAAAAGTGAACTTTCTAAATTGAAATCTAATCGTTTTGCAAACAGTTATATCAATATATCAGTGATATTTACGTTTTTGCAAAGTAACTATTTTGCTCGTCATCAAATGAAAGATAAAATAACAGAATTTCGTCACAGTATTATTGAATTTCTTGCAAATGGATCCCACGACCCTGAGATTAAAAGTCTCATGCTCTACCGTCTGAGCTAGCCGGGCTTTATGACAGTAAAAGATCATGAATTAGTATATTTTTGGTTCGTTGAGACAAAGCAAAATCGCTGTTTGTCTGTTTTCTAAAATCTTGAAATAGAAAATACCGAAGAAATTACCATTCTTCTCTCTTTTAGTCTCCTAGCCAAAGTCATTAATATATAGCTTTTTAGTTGGCAAACCTAAACCATTGCTCACTTTTAAATTCATTTAAATCGTCGACGATGATATGGATACTCAATCGACGTTTTGGTGTCAACATCTTGTCTAAAAGCAATAATTTAAGTCATCTTCACTTTCGCTACTTGTGTCTTCTTAGCTCGTACTATGATTCAGCATAAGGTCAAAAACTTTATTGAAGTCTGCTCTGATAAAAAATGTTTGTAATAAATAAAGAGCTTTTTACATGCTAATTTTAATTATGTTTAAAATGATAAGAAAAAATAGAAAACAAAAAAACACACACAGATTTGTCTTAGAAATGGTCAAATATGTTTGCGTTCTTGACGCCATTTTAAATTTTTATGCCAGGGCAACTTTTACGGTAAACACCAAACTAATTTTTTTTAATTTAGACGTCAAACTTCAAACTGCTAGTCTATAACTACAGTTTGGGGTATGAGGTTTACAAACTGAAAGCCAATCTGTAACTGTCCAATCTTATAGACATGTTGTCCTTTGTCATTAAATTGGACACACATTTGAACGGAGCTAAAACATTAAGTGCATACTTGGAATTTACTGTAATGAGTTCTATTAAGATCTCTGTACATGATTCATGGATATCGTATGGTTCTGAGAATTGGCAGTGTTATGTCGTCTATACAATCCCAGCATTGGTTAAGTGAAGCACCTCTGTTGTGGAATATATGTGAGAAGAGTTCCGTGTCCATCAAAAGAAGGTCTAAGGATGATCAAGGATAAAGAAAAACCCGACGAACGACTGCAGCAATTCCTATGTCTGGAGACTACCACGAACATAGATATAAGACTTAATGAACACAAACGAGCTATAAAGAAACAGGACAAGACCAATCATATCACCGACTGACAAACCACAACATTGACTGGGACTCGTAAAAATGTATTACTTACAGCACTGACTACAGACAACGACATTCATTAGAAAGTTACTATACCAAACTAGAACAAAAACCCCTGATCAGATCACAACAATTACCGCCACCTTAAAAAGGACTCACTCTCAATACCAAAAAAAAACAATTAACTAACACTACTTTAGACTAACCACACTAACAATAAACAATTGAAACCCACACACTCACACATTTCCCGTTGACACAATACGATGACGTAAGAATCAGATAATAAATTTTACTAAACTGACGTTCATTCCACACTTGACTCTGAAAAGGACTACTACTATGGCTGTCGAAACGTCAGTCTACATCAATACCAACAGTCCTTCTCAGGACTCTTCTAACCTTGACGATCTACATTTACAAATATGTAAAAGATATCATATTGTCATAAAAATTTTCAGTGAAACATTAAGAGATAACAAAGACCACCCTTATATGTTAATAAGAAACACTTATATGTGCCAAAGCTCCTCAACTTTCTTCATATTATTTATGTTAAATTGCATTGTTGTTAAGTAACGGCACTGCAGAAAATTTTCAATATTACTTGGAATCAGGTATCAATTCATTTTTTCCCAAAATTTTGCATTCATTCCCACTCAGATTATAATAGTGTCATAAAAACACGTAAATATAATTTAAGAACAAACGTCCGAAAGAAGAAATGCTGAATAGGTTGATATGAACAGAAAAAAGCTAAGTGGTGTACAAAGTTATAAAGGATTGTTGTTAATGCAGTTGCTAAGACAAGTGAAAAACCCAAAGCATCTTGCTGGAATAATGGTGACCATGGGATGGAGTGCACAATTCATTGCCCCTTCTGTATAATCATTATTCTTTAATACTTTTTCTTTTGCATTCGTAAATAGACAAGAAATAAAGTGTTTCTACACGACAAAAATTAAAAAAATTTCAAGTAATTTCTACTTAATTGATGGAAGATAAACTACGTCAAATAAATTGTATTTCAAAACATAAAAATCATTGATTTTCAGTAGAACACCTCTAAGCTCGTAGTGTCTTCGTGCTCAACACTCCATTGTCGTACACGCATGCGCAGATCATATAAAGGAACAACTTAGACTGGGGGTTGCGCATACCATGACATGGGTTATTCAAGCTTACTTTCTAATACTGACCTATCAAATTTTCAATATGAACATAATAGCCCAATGTAATTTATAAATTAACTCAATTAATCTGAAGATGTCTTAAGTTAAAGACGAAACGTTATTATTAAATCCTTCTCTATTTTATTATTGTGATGGCTTTTTTAAAAGTCTTATGTTGGGCTATTATGTTCATATTGAAAATTTGCTTTCCGCCTGACAAATCTCTGACCTATTAAAGTTGTGCAAGAACAGAATATTTATTATACGGAACACTCTCTCAAAAATTACATCGGCAATTATTCCAGCCGTTTAATTAGGGTTTGTCATTTGCTTCCAACCCTTAAATTTACATGACGTCATTTTTAAAAAATGAATTCTGGAATATTTTCGCTTAAGAAATGACTTCGTATTATTCTAAAGATTAGAAAGAAATGACGACTCTAACGACATGCTTCACCAATATTGTCAACCGTTGTGCGCAGCATAACCTGTGCTAAGCCAAAAACATTTAATGTTTCAGCAAAAGAGACCCTTGTGTTTAATCTTTATTCTGTGCGATTCTGTGCGTGCAAGTATAAAGAACTATGGTTATCTTCCTCTTTGAAAAACCAACTTATGATGTCAAAGATTTTTTTGAAACTATTAACTCATGCTTTTTGACAGGTACAATTCGAATTCGCTAAAGAAAAAATAAACAAAAAAACACAAAGCTTCTTAATCAATTTATCTGTAGAAGCTTATGGGTCAGACAAAATTTTTGTGTTTGACTTAAAAGCCAGAGTAGCTGTTCGATCTTTTATTTCAATTTTTTTCAAAATTCGTCTGTTCTTCAATCCGTATAATTTATTAAATATTTATGTCTACAGTAAACTTACACTGGCAAAGTAGAATTCTTAGCTCTAATAATATGATTGACTAAATATTTTAAATAATGCCTGTCTCTTCTAAAAGTAGATGTAGTTACTTGAAATTTTTATGTGAACAACGTCCAATTAACTTTTTTATTTATTTGCTTAACTTAAGAATCGTACATTGTACTTATCAGTTCAAATTCATGCGTTTACCAAACCATAATTGTGTTGTGGCATTATCTGACGATGCACAACGATGTGTAGTGTCATAGCAAACATAATATCCAAAATTATCTTCTCCTCCCTTACCGCTACAAACTGATGATTGAAAATTCTTCAGAATCGTATTACACAAATTATGGCTAAGGTCTGTATGAAAAATTTGTGCGTCATCTTGCCAGAAAGGAATGCTGCAATCTTTACAGTTGTAGCCTTTGATATCGATAAAACTGACATTTTGGCAAACGGCTTTGCTGTTATTCTGTTTCGAAATTGGTGCATTTTCATGGGTTGCAACAACCAAATCGGTTTTATTCCAGTCTCTGTCACCGTATGAGCACGTGATACGCCATAACGTGTTTCCGCCTTCTTTTATACTCATTATTGCGTTGAAAGAAAGTCTGTAATCTTCCCATGTTTCATTTGTTTCATTTCGAGGAAAGTTTTTATAATATGGTTGATATCTATATTGAACACGTAATTTAAAGCTGTAAGACATAACCAATGTCCAAACATGCGCAGAATCAAACTGACAGTAAACTTTAACCATTTTATTTTCATTTGCAAATATTTGATACCAGCCATTTGAACGACCAAGAAAATTTTGACAAGACTTTGCTTTCTCTTCACAACGTTTACCTACAAATCCTTCTTTACATTCGCAAAAGGCGCGCATTTTACTCGAACTTGAGGTAGATAGTTGACATTCTCCGTTGTTATTGCAGTAATTTGATGTAAAACAGCAATCTATTTTCACATGACATATGCCGTCGGGGTAGCTTGAATTATCCTCGAAAGAGAAAAAACATACACATGTTATAATTTTGCAGATAGGTTACTATTTTTAGTATTTAAGTACCTGAACGTGACAATGAGATGTAAACAACTGTAGTTACCATTTGCACGTGTATATTTACATATATAAAGAAAGAAATATACTTTTAATGACGTTCAGGTCTAATCTATATAATCTCTTTGAGTGGCGGATATATAGGGTACCTAAAAATTAATTATTGCAGTGCTATTTAGACTCTATTTACATTCCTAAGCACGTAATAAACAAGTTCATTGGTTAATTTATATTCTTTTGAAATTGAAAACCTATATATAGCATTTTTTTGAAAGTAATTTTAATTCAAATGTGACCAGCTATAATTTCTTTCGAGGTACGCTGGATCCGCTAATGCATCACTTTGCTTTTGTTACTGATGACTGGAAAGAAGCAGCAATACCTCTACCTTAATACTATATTGTTTACGTTTGTTGATGTATGTACTTAGCAACACGCAGTTCCATGACAACAATGCTACATATATTTTCTAATGAAAAACGGAAGATTTAGCTCATGTCATAATTTGAGAGGCAATGTAGGAAATTTCTAATAAATTCAAAGCTTTTGAAATCCTTAATAACTTTTTTAATTGAAGATCGGGCTATAATTTTGCTCACAGCATTTTAAATAAGTTGTTTCTAAGATTGCAATGCTCACAGTTGTTTTTTCCAAACTTAGTTGCAAGTAATTGATTTGGATGCTAGTCTTTACAGCCATACAGCAAAAAACAACATAACAAGAACTCCTCATTTAACTATTTTATCATCCAGCAACAACTCTTACACGTGAACATTTTTTTATCTTAATGTAATATTTTCACCTTTTCATTCAATATTTTCATTGTGAAATGTTGACATTGACTTTTCTCATTGTTACTTGTCTCGTCAGTTATCGTTGTTGAAAGAAGTTGACACGCCGTACCACAAATTTGAAATGATAAACATGAACAATTTTTTAAACATTGTTGTAGACATTCATCAATCTTTGAAGTAGTGATGTTTCTCATAATGAAGTTTGATGGCAGCGACCCATGGCGAGCATAAAGTTGGACATTGCCATTCATAAAGACAACATCAGGTAGACGTAAAAAGTTGATGAAAAGAATCCAAAAAAACATTTCATATGAATGTCTATCTAAAGAAAAAATGAGTATAAGTGCTTCGTTTTATACAATAGATAAATTACTGTTATGTCAAGAAAACGTTTTAAAAAATTCCATACACTATAATGTACAATTACATCAAAATGAAGTTAGAATAAACGAATAGCGCGAAAATAACTTTTTTCAAAGGTGGTTTACAAGAATCACACATACATACAAATAAAAATACGCTCATCAAATTGTATAAACGCATTAATAAAATGAGATTAAAGAAAGTATGTGAGAGCGTGTGAATGCTTGGCAGCATGTCTTTGTTAATACTTAATACCGGCCATCATACGAGCGTGTATTTTGATGGTGCGTTGTAAAATCGTAAATTTTTTTATTGTTGTTCTCAAGTTCAATTTTTAAACCTGTTTATATCAATGGCAATTGTGCCTGACCGGAGGATTCAGTAGTCGTGATGACGAATGGGATTTCGCATTTATCATTCAAAACGGCACGTTTTTTGAAATTATAGGATTCCATACCACTTTACGGGATAATTTTTTTGACTTGTTATATTCAGATTCAAAACCTGCAAAAAATCCGATATATAAATAATCATTACAACCTCGTATCAAAATTACAGCAACATGGCGCCTAAAGCAGTAGATAGCTGTCAGAGTTTTGTACCAACATGTGTAACTTCTTTATCAAATCAGGTTCGAAGCATTAAAACGGGCCATTGTCACATTGAGATATCAAAATAAATATAAAGTACTGTTGGAATTACCTACTTATTACTGTCATACGATGAGCACGTGGGCAGTCTTTGATAATCTTGGAAATTCACTAAGCCTTGGGAGACATATTATGTTGATTTTTTAAAGACAACAAAAAAATATAAAGTGCCCATGACATAATTTTAATCAGATAATATTATAATAGTTTACAGGTTTTTAAGAAAATTTACAGTATATTTCATAACTGAAAAATTTCATGTTCATGGAGTTTGAGCGAATTTTAATTTGCGGATTTTAAACAATTTTTCCTAATGACCGTGAAAATGAGAAGGTTGGTAATTCACGAATGGCATGCGTGAAGTCACATCGGGGGCGCATTTGTGTTATTCGATAACGTTTGCATTATATCAACGCTATAAGATATAAATTTTTTAAGCGTCTGAAAAAAAAATTTTCTGATAAGATGCCACACAGACTTGTCGTGTTTACATGTTCAAACCATTAAATTCGAAGAAAGAGTTTGCTCTTCGTAGAATCCCTTATGCAAATAACATAGACCAAAAGCTACGAAACGTAAAAAGGCTTGGGTTGATTTTTTAAGAAAAAACGCGAAAAAATTGGAAACCTTCTTTGTCTTTTCGAAGTTTGACTTAAGCATTTTGATAAGAAGAACTTTGTTTGCCTCTGTACTTTTGCAAGTATCAAACCTAGACGTCCTCTGTTAGAGGATCTTAATTCAAATTTAAATTCCTTTTTAACAATACTATTGATAAGAAATTTCTAAAGAACATTTAACGCTAAGTAACTGAAAAAAAAGTATATTTTTATCGATAAATACTGACATAGCCTGACTACGACAATTCAAAATGCTCCTGTGAAGTTTGCAAACTAAAGCTGATGCAGCTGCCAGCAAAATTTGTTGGATATAAGTCTTTAAATCTGAAAGTGTAGCACATCCATGCATCAAACAACAAAGAAAATGGCGTTCAATTTTTGAAAAGATTTGCTACCTAAAGAGTTAATAAGACTTGCAGATGGCCACCTACTTCTTAGGTACATTACAAAACATCATCATAAGTAGTATATTTCACTGCATTATTATGTGTTCAGTGGGAAAAGATGGTAAACGAGCACTAAATATATTGTTTTGATGAGAGAAATTTAGTCATTTGCCAAAATTTACCGTCAGACAAGCTATTAGAAATTCAACTACCTAATACACTAAAAGTTATTTGCAGATCTTGCGTGCTGATAGCTTCAGACACGTTTTTCTAATTGTTCAGGATTTTATACTAACCATGTTTATGAAAATAATAAACAGAAAGACTCCTCAATATGTTATAGAATTGAAAAATGAGAGACGTTTTAACTGACAATCTTTTTGGTAGTACAAATTGAATTGCTGGAGATGGAAAAAAAAGCTAGTAACACAGTGACAAACAAAATAAACGCATTTGGATGTGGTTTGATAGTGACTTTTAAGAAATATGCGAAAAAAATTTCACAATTTACAGATGAACCATGCACTAAATATTTTGCAAAATAAATCGGCAATTTTATACATACTAGTGCAATATTGGGCTGTGAAAAATATATTTGTACAAATGATATTACCTTTGTACATTTGATATCATATGCAATGCCTTCTTGATATGTTGTCTCCGTCTTCTCTTACTTTTCAATTGTTTCATGTCCTCACTGCCGTTTTTATAAGCATCATTGCGCTTATGTAAACAAACTTTTCTTTCCACCTGCGAATTGAGAATGTCTTAAATTTTGCTAATGTTCTTTTATTAAAAAATACGTGTCGCAAGTTACCACTCAAAAGCGGAAATGAAAAAGTAAAACATACGTGTGTAATTGTTGATAAGTTTTATTTCGTTTATGAGACATCATTTTAGAACTTTTGTGGATGACTATGCATAAGCTTTATAAAAGGATATTATGTAGCAAATGTCTTTATAGCAAAGATTGCATCAAAGAATAAATGTATTTATTGGTAGAGTTATATTTATCTATTTAAAATGAATTGCTCTGATGCAGATAACTGTATTGCCTTTATAAAATATTAATACTTAAAGTTCACGCTGTATGTGCAGAGATCGCCGACAACTATATGATCTGTCAAGGATTGTTCTATCTTTATCTTAGTCTTTTGTACGTGCTTTTGTAGAAAAATGTACAAATTACGAAAATATTTGAAAATATAACAGATGTTAACCAAACGTATATTATTATATTTCTGACGCTCAGTCAAACTATACAAAAAAAACAAGATGATAATCATACATAAGCGGTAATAAAACTTGAAATACTTTACATATTGATGTATTAGTATATTCAAGGTATGCATTGTTATTGTTGATACATAACGACATAAGAGTGACACGTAACCAAAACGTATATCGAAAAATCTCCAGTTATTTGTGAGTCTTATATCGAACAGCACCTAGTTATTAGTTAATCCGCATAGTTGTATTGTCACTTATCTAAATGCAAATTTCTTTTTTCAATTAACACAACTGTTCCATTTCAGTTTACAGGTTACAGGCCCGGAATATGGAAGATGGACAGTCGAACAATTAAGTTTCAATGCTAAAGATTATACAGCATGGATCACAAAATTTCATAACTAGCTACAACTCCAAAATTATGTTTTTTATTTATTCTTCGTTTTTTAAGCATCTTATATTAAACAATGAGTCGGAAATTTGGGAAGAATTGAAAAAAACAAAGCAGAGCCAGTTGTAACTAAAAACTCTCTGTGAAAACTTTGCTCGATAATATAATTTTCACTCATGGTTTAAAAAGTTCTCTCCAGGTCCCTGCATTTAAAAATGGTTTTTGAAGTTCCCTCAGTGCTACAGACGAAACATGTTCCCTTTTGATGGTTTTACATGCAAGGTTGGACAATCGATTTTCTTTCGATGTGCTACGCCAATAGTTTTGATACGTTATAAACAACAAACTGACCCTTTGTCGTGTGCGGAAGAAACAGGCAAGGTTAAAATAAGTTTTAGCCACGTATATTTATTTATTACTGAACGCTTACACCGTTTGTGAATATGTTCTATTTATAGTACTAGATGCAATTAATGAAAGACGTGCAACGTTGAAACTTAGGTACCTTAACGTAACAATATAATGAGAAATGCGTGACTTCCGGAATGTGTAACAGCTCAGCAGAAAAGCTTGTCTGATTTTCGTAATCTTCATACACATTACACTAAATCAGTACTTTTGAGGTGCTTTCATCAAATATAGCTATTTAAATTTCCGACAACCATCCAAAATTTCCTACGGACACATATCCAAGCGTGTCGGAGGGGGGAAGGCACTGCCGGGAGGGCACAGTTTTATATATTGTTATGTAAATATTTCTATGCTATACCATGCCCCCGCCCATCTCAACAGCAAACAAAGATTTTCAAATTCAACACAATAGTGTGAGTTGATAATTTATTGAGTATTGCTCAAAAGCGAAATTAAATTTAAAATGTTGTGCATGAAACAAATTTTGAGTGTGTATTAGCAGATTAAATTTTTTAGGTGGGAGTGAATTCTACTATTTATTGATCTCATCTTTTTTCTTTAAGCTTTGGGGGGGGGCTATGTAGCGCTTAACGATTTTTGATTTTTGGACAAACATGGCACCTAAAATATTGTTCTTTAGTAAAGCAATTAGTATATTAGACAAAATAAGGAATTTATTTAGTAATCAGAATAATTTAACATGCTCATTGCATGCTATGCAATCTACTATTATATAAGTAAGTAATAAATTTTCAGAACGTAAAAATTTTTTTGAGGTTTCATCTCTCATGACATTATTTGTGTGGCTTGGGATGAGTTAAGCATCCTCAAGCCCCCTTTCTTCACTTTTTTTGCTAATTGAAATTAATATGTTGACCAAACCATATTTCTGTCGTTACATTTCCTGACGATGAGCATTGATGTTTACTGTTATAACATTTAGTTCACAATCCCATTCTGTTTTATAGATAATATTCAAAATTATCTTCTCCTTAATAGACACCATCATTGCCATTACTAGATAATTGAGAACTCTTCAGATTCTCTTCACATTAGACCTGGCTGTTGCCTTTATTAAAATATTTTGGTTATTTTAAAAAAAGAGAATGTGCAATCTTTACACATGTAGTCTCTGATATCGATAGAACTGACAATTAGTGAAACTGCTACTGTAGTGAACTCTTTCAAAACTAGTGCATTTTCATGGGCTGCATTAACTAAATCTGCTTCATTCCAGCCTTTCTTACCGTATGAAAACGTGATACGACATAACGTGTTTTCATCGTTTTTTATACCGACAATTGCTTCAAATGACAGTCTGTGATCTTCCTATGTTCCGATCGTTTCATTTCTAGGGGATTTTTAATAGTATAGTTTCTATCAGTAGCGAGGAAAGAATTTAAAGCTATAGGACATAACCAATGTCCTAGCATTCACAGAAGCAAATCGACAGTCGACTTTGATAATTTCGTTTTCTTTTGTAAGTGATTTATACAAGCCATTAAAATATACCGAATAACTATGGCAAGACATTGCTTTCTTTTCACAACGTTGACCAACAAATCCTTCTTAACATTCAACAAAGGAGCAAGTCTTACTGTATGATGTGCTTGATTATTGACACGTACCATTGTTATAGCTATACGATGACCTCTGACAGTAATCTGTTTTCATATGGAGCCTTTCTAAGCAATAATTTGACTTTAACTAGAAAGTGAAAGAAAATATATGTCCATAAAACTGACATTCTCGCGTTTAATAGAATTTAGTGCAGTATGTAAATATAAATGTATTAATAAAATGTTTAAATCTGTTGGTTATTAGAAATTACAAATGGTGTTAATTGTAAATTAGTAAAAAATGGAAATATTGTTTTAAAAACAAGCTGGTTAGTTATTGTTGAGATATGCTCTCATATTGTTGAGATATGCTCTCTTCCTGTAATTAGTAAATAATCAAGTCAAGTGTAACTAACTAAAGGATTATTTTAAGAGATACTTATGTGCAATAATCACAATATTTTTTATAGTTCCTAATAGCTTTCCGTTGATTTTAAATTAACCTTATTTAGTAAAATGGTAGATGGCTACATCAAAAAAACACAACAGTTACTTTTTTGATTTCCTGGGGTTTTTCCTCTAATTTGGAAACATAAATAGCTTCCCACAATTAATACCATAGTTCAAAAATTTTATACACGTAAAAGTTGATAAAGCCATATGATATTTTTCTACTTCAATTTAAAACGTTATTTAATTTTGATTTTATTTTTTAAAAAACGCAAACGCACGAGATTGTTTGAAATTGATTGAAAAACACTTTCTCATTTATTTAACACTCTTGGGGAGGATCTGGGGTAAGTTAAATAAATGACGTGACTTACGTACAATTTGCAAAGAAAGCACAAGTACTTAAATGAATTTCGAACTTTGATAGTTAATGTTCTAAGAGCTTGCCCCACTATAGCAGATTTTTCTGTAAGCGTATAAAGTTAGTTTTCTCTGATGTTTTGTATAAATTCATGTTTTGCATTAAAAAAAGAAACAAAATTTTAACATAAGCCTATATATTACTAAATCTTGTGGGTTGACTCAAAAGTTGAGACGTTGGGTAGTCTGACTTACGTAAGCTTCTTAATGGAGTCCAAAATGTTCTGTTTACCAATTACAAACAAGTGGGTTGACTTATAAGCGGGATGACCTTATTTATTTAAACTTCTTAAAAGCCTATGACCATCAATTACAATATCAAGTGGAGTTGGCTGAGCTACTGCGGTATTTTCCTTTTTAAAATTTACTTTGCGCTATATTGGACAAGGGATACATACAACTTTAAAAAGTAGAATACTGTAATCGTTCAGCTAATTCTACGTCATATTGTAATTGAGTGGTCCCAGGAATAATGGATTCATACGTAAAAGCTCCATCTAGGTACTAATTTTTCAGGTCAATGCCTTTGATCAACCAACTGAACTATGATAGATGGAAGGCTACCTGTAATAAAAAAGCCGAACAATTTCTTAAAGCCAAATTTGACATCCAGACACTGATAGTAGAAATGATGGAATGTTGTTAATGTTAGTCATGGTTAAATTTTGTTAAAATACATGTCAAAAGTCATTTTTTGTGAAGAAAATGTTGCAATCAACTATATTCGGATTAATTTTGTTCAGTCTTTAGTTCATGATGTGTGCATTTTAATAATGTTTTTCCATGTTTATGGTTTTACATGACAAATTTCAGCGGCTGATGAGCTTTAATGTTTGAAAGAGCAGTCTATTTATGCAATTGTATATCAACAGCAAACATTTTGAAGCTTTACTTTGGGAAACCCACAACATGTTCTGAATATGTTTCATCACGTTTGACGTCATCAATGACATCATGTTTCACTTTTTTATGACGTGATAATATTTTGACTTAGGTATGAAAATTTCTAAATTCGCTCTTGGGTGACGAGTAACTAGTTTCATGTAAATGTGATGTCATGGCAACATTATGCAGAAGTTACGTAGTCATCAAAATGGACTTTATATAATATTTCATTTGGCTGTTATTTTGTTAGAGTTTAATTTCATTATGGTTCTCATGATGCATGAACATTTGTCAAATCATGCAGTTTAGATTTTTCGAAAACTTATATAAATCTTGCTATAAAAGCTTTCTAGCAAAAAAGATTCCCCATCGGGGAAGGACTATAGAATTTCTTTGCAAACAATGATTGGCATAAAGCAAGACAAAAATGAAAGATGGCGCTTAAAATGAAATTATGTATACACTAGTTATAACGTCGATAATCACCTTAAATCTTTCATGCAAATATTTTTATACTCTATAAAGAGTCTTCTGTTTATAGAGTGCCTTACCAAGTGAATTTGTTGGCATTTTAAAAACAGTGTCTTTCCAACTTCAATTCTAATAATAAATAAGTAATAATTTTTAGTTACTTTTAAAAATTTTTATTTTAGCTTCATAAATATATGCAATCTTTCATTTTTTTATACAATGTAATAATCTTCATTGTAAAAATCATAAAGTAATAATCTCCTCATACGGAATTCTAGACGTACATTTTTACAATTACTCGTGTAAACACTTTGTGATTTAATCCTTGATGGCGATAAAGTGTAAGTATACTATTAATAATGTTAATGAAAACTTTATTCAGTTTTTGTTTATATTATATACAATTGCAAGTCTTTCTTTTTAAGGTAATATGCATATGGCTACATGATTATATTCTAGTGACTAAAGTAAGTCTACAGTATATACGTGTTTAATAAAAAATTTTTTATTAAAATCTAATAAGATCTACCATTGTCTATTGTTTTTTTGACAGGAAAAATGTAATACGTTTATTTTATGGGTATATTTTTCTCATACTTTAACTTTTAAAAGCACAAGTTACCAAATATTTTTCGTTGGTAACAATAACAGCAGCTAAAATATTAACATTATTATATGGATGGACAATTAAACAAAATAGCGGGTGAGATTGTGCTATATAAAGAAGACTTGGTAATTCAAAGTAAGATATACAATTCAAACCAAAGTATCGGAATGATTTATCATGTAGAGATTGCTACAAGTAAGTAGCAAGTTCATCATTGTAGTGTGATTTTTAGTTGTTTACGCTTAAAAATTGACGTTTCACGGTTAAGTAGTCTTTATCTTGGATTAAAAACAATAAATTTTCAACCTGTAGGGCACTTTTGCACGCCCTGCCCATCTCCAGAAAAGGCAAGGGAGGCCGTTGCCCCCCTTGTGCCCTCAGTTCCTGCGTCCCTGCCAAGAGATACAATTCAAACCTAAGTATCTGAATAAATTATCACGTAAAGATTGCTACAAGTAACTAGCAAGTAGGTTAAGAGCGACCTTAGTTCTGCAACGCAGCAATCTTTAGGTACAACATTTTATATGTATGCATAATATGCCGAAGGCATAAAAAATAGGTTTAGATCACGTCCACAGTATAGAATATTTTTACTTCAAAGCGTATAAATTTGTTGAGTTCACGCTTTCTGTCTGCACTAATACCCTCGAATACGCTTAGTATATTCTCTTAAATGCATTTTGGGATAAGTTACTAAAGTGTAGATTTTTTAAAATGGAGACTTCTAAAAACTATCATTTTATCTGCAGCAATTGCCACTTATTTCCCTGTTATAAATTGGCCAAATTGCGGAAATGCATAATTAATTTGTGCTGAGGCAGAAACAAAGGAGACAATCTGTACGAATGACTTCTGTTACTCGGGTACACGCAGTGCTGCCAAATCGTGAAAAAATTTACAGATTTGTGAACTTTTGCTCTTTTCGTGAATATTTTATGAACATTACAAGTTTGTAAACTTTTTGTGAACTTTTTAAAATTTTATGAATTTTTGTATTTTCATCATTTTCATCAAGTAAGCATAGATAAATTATAGTTCAATGAAAGGGGGAAATCTTCATATCTCGACAATTCTTTCAAAACAACGACGATTTTTAAATTTCAAGGTAATCCGATGTTTACGGTGATTCCCGAAGGTTCTCGACAATTTTCCAGGTGTTTTGGGAATTTTCGGTTTAGTCCGTTAACTTCCGATCTTAACGATTAGCTTTAATATGAACTTTTTGCCCTTTTTGTGAAATTTTGACGCAAGGAAGCATGAATACTTTAAAATTTCATCTGGCGACACTGGGTACACGTCCATGCGTATGTGCATTTACATTGTGTTTATAGTTTTTTGTTGAGCCGTTTACAATTTAATAGGTCATCTTGATAGCTCGCTGTCTTTCATGCTGTTTCGGCAACTGAGCAATGCATCGCAGAGTTTCGTTGCAATATTACCAGAAAGATAACCTGAGCATTTCCACATATTCACTTCAACAAGACTATAGATTCAGGACAACATTATAGAGTCTATATTTTAGTTAATCCATTGTCTCCATCCATAAAATTACATCCGATCAAACAGTTCTTGGACATGAAAGGCAATAAATCATTGTATCTTGAACGTATGTTTATTGTTGCAAGACTTAGCCTGGTCAATAATATCTTCATATTTATATTTATATATGAAAGGATATTGGCACTGCGCCATGTTCCAGATGCTCTTTGTAACCATGTTGTTAGAAAATAAATCAGAACAAACACCGCTCCACATCATGGGTACTGTTTGGGGTGATCGTTTCTTTGTTATCTATTGACTCAGTAAAATGTGTAAGCATAGTCGCTTTTTGTCAAGGAAACTATTTTGCAAAATGGGAATTAACACGCATTTTTAATAATGAATAAGATAATAAATAATTGGTTTCCAATCGCTGAGCTTTAGCTGTTCACTAAGCCAAGCACTTCCCTAAGAAATCCTCGCTGGATCCACCACTGGACAGTCGCATAATAGAAATGCTATCACGTGGTAACGAATGTTTACGATTGTATACGATCTCGCTCAGCGCAGTAACCTTTTCGTTGCTAATAATAAAAGACCATAATTAATGGCTTCATATTTAAAAAACCAAAAGCATAGTACATAAAACAAAACATCATGAAAAGGATATATTCCATAAAAAAATACTATACAGCAAACGTCATAGATTTT
This sequence comes from Xenia sp. Carnegie-2017, assembly GCF_021976095.1. Classification (NCBI taxonomy): domain Eukaryota; kingdom Metazoa; phylum Cnidaria; class Anthozoa; order Malacalcyonacea; family Xeniidae; genus Xenia; species Xenia sp. Carnegie-2017. The sequence goes on from NW_025813526.1 coordinate 14,931,383, forward strand.
GTTGCCATGGCTATACCAATCGCCATTAAATTAGATTTGATATCGTAACTATAAAATAATCTGAAACAGAAAGCCTTCTGGTATAGTTTTTCATATACACAAAAAATGAATACGTTAGAATAAAACTAATACGCAACATGTACTGACCAAAGGGATGTTTATTCAGACTGTTCTTCGAATATAATATTTGCTATATAATAGTAATGGACTATACGTACATAATAAGCAAACTCTTTGCACGTAAAAAATGATGAAATACGACTTTATAAGAATCTCTAGCAATGTGGATGTTGGTATAAAGGCTGAACGACTTTTATTATAAACAGTCAGAGCATGGTACGTAGCCATAACAATAATTGGAGGACCAAACAACATTAATACATGCATGCATGACACACCGTATTACGTAAGTTATTTTGAAATTTATTGCTTTCCTCAGATTATAAGATGCATAGATAAATATAGTCTTAACAATTTTATGTTCAAGGTAGCAACTCCCCTTTATAATATATTTAAAATAAAAAGTCGATATAATTCAAATATGCAATAATAAATCAGGTTCACAAATGAATGCCAATGTACCTAACTGATCCCCAAGTGATAAGAAATGTTGACGTAAGAAAAGCCGTACATTCTCATCCTTTCATCCACTCCAAAACGGCAACGATTGAGAAAAGTGTGAAGAAAGGCAAAAAAAGCATTATACGATAAAAGAATACCTGCAAAAAAGATAAAACTTTCTTTGAAAATTTCATTGCTTAAAAACATGTATAAAGACACGATGTTGGTTGGAAAAACGAAGAGCTCCACGCATCTTGTTATACGAAACTTGGGAGGTGAGAAAAATAACGTGAAGACATAGCAACAAGGATATGATGTGTATTCTTTTCGAATTTCAACCAAACAGTGCGCGGTCATTTAATTAAAAGTGTGGCTAGTTATTGTAATTTAAATATTTTCCAAGAAATAATGTTTGTGCTCCCGTTATATTTTTTATCAAACACCATTTTTAGCTGTGTGTTCAGGTGAAACTTTGCATATTTTTAGGCCAGCATGATAACAAATACATTTATAATATAAGAAACACGTTTGCGCAGGGTTGTGTTACCATTGATAATGAGTTATTTAACAATTTCAAAAAAAATACTGTATATTTAATTTTGCATCAACGATAATTAACACATCAAACGTCAGCGCAGATTAGTGCACGTCCTCGTGCCTTTTTTTAATACGGTAACTCACAAAAACAAGGATTTCACACATTGTTCAGTACTTTTTCACAAATGAAATGGACGTAGCATTTCTAAAATTAAATCGTATCAATAATGATTTCTAGGACATTGATTCTCAGAGACACGAAGGCAGGAGCATTCGCGGTCGATTTCCGAATTTTAATTTTTAAATAACCGAACACTTCACAGAAAACCAAAATGTGATTACTCACCCAAAAGATCGATAAGCTGCCCACATTAGACGAGTCATTCCATCAATGCTTATCAGCATCCTTCGACAATAAAGAATGCAAAACATTACGATTTTCAATTCTTTAAGACTTGACATCCACTTCAATTTAAATGGCTATTTTGCAGTCTTTGCTCTAATCCACTGTGTTAGGACGTTGCGTACGTAGCAAAACGTGTAATAGTGCTTCATTTCAACTCTAATACAAGTTCTCCAGTCTGTCGATGTCTGCTCTTACGAGATTATCACAGAAAAAAATTAGCAAGAATAAACAGTTACATGGAAAATGAATAATCCTATGATTCAAATATCACGCCTGGCATTTTTGCATGCCAAAACGCTAGTTTGTAAGTCATTGTGTCCAGCGGTTTTTGCACAAAATACTTGATTAAAATAATTAATTAATGAAGATGGCGGCTGTTTCTAATGTGCGATTTTCAGCAGAAGAAAAATTACATCAAGAAGACATATACAACAGCACCGTTCAACAGCCACCTTCCTCCTTAACAAAAGTTGAAGAGGCAATTTTCGCATTGCAAGTGACATGCAATGCGAAAATGTGGAAATTGTCTCAAAGCGGTGTGTTGGGCAAGTGCAAGCTACGCTTCAACTTGCAGAGGTCGACTTCGACACACAACAATAGTTCGCTGAGATTGATGGGACTTTCTATCAATCCAGCTAAGCTCTTAAAGGAGGAGTCACGAATTTGGCTAATGGGGATTCATCGACAACTTGGTGGCAAAAAAAGCATCAGAAACCCATATTATGGGGAAATTACGAGTGTTACTCTGCATGCTTTTTTTGCTACCATACCATGCGTACTGTTTGCACTTTGGATAGTTTTGTGGCTTCTTTCTGTTACCAGGTTGAAAACAAGAAGGCTGAGGTGATATCCTTCACCTCCATGCGCCTTTTGAATGAGTTGCTTGTTTTGTTGTCTGGCTTGTCCAAGGAAGATGTTGCTGCTTACCTAAGGCGAAGTTTTAGCGGACGTCGCAAGGGTCAAACAGCAGCAGTTATTGTAACCGAGGTGAAAGACTTTGTTAATTCAATGATGAGCCTTCCAGTTTCTTATTTTGTACATAAAGACAAACAACCATAAAATTTGCCAAACAGCAAAAGAAGCAACTCATTCAAAAATTAAGAAAAAAGATGAAAAAATTCAACCTAATTCATGTCATCCCTCTAAAAACAAAGAGATCTACAAATACCTTTTAAATTTATTTCAAATAAAAAAGTTGAAACCTGACTAACAACTGAGCCATTTATTAGCTCTTGGTAATTGTTGCATTGCCTGCTTTAAAAACAAAAATAGGGAAAACTAGCACATTGCCTGCGAATTCTAGACAGTAAATTTTTCAATGAGGACACAACACTCTGGCTTCTTTGAGTTTTTATTAAAGTTGACAAAGGTTTTAAAAATTAGTTAAACTACACAAATATCAGTCAATGTAAAATTCAGATAAGTATAATATATGCAAATTTGATTGTATCCACATGTAAAGCTTGCATGCTTTAACATGTACATATTCTGGTAAGATTAAGTTGCACAGATTATACTTGTCGAAACGTGATAAAAGACTAAATAGTTTTGTTACATTATATATATACAATTACAATATTACAACTTACCCAAACAATATACTTATTTTAATATCTTTGTCTTCATTCAGCTTGTACATAAAATTACTTTGCTTTGTAACAAATCACAAAGAAAGCAAATGCCAAATCAAAAAGCAATTGTTAAATAATTGTTTTTTTGTAGAATGATTGTTTTTTTGTAGAATGATTGCTATAAGCAATTACAGGGAGACAGTTCTCTGAAAAATTAGCCCCAAAGAGCAGGAAATTTTCATTGCGGCTCAACATGCCATGTCCAATGTTTAGAAAACTTACCAGCCAAGAGCATGCTGAATCATCTTTTCCAAAAGGGGCCCCATCTCCACCAATAGCAACATGAAATGAGTTTGGCTGATTAAAGTTGAAAAGTTTATACTTACCAATGTTCAAATAAAATTCTGCAAGCCTAACAAGAATATCTTCTATATCTCTGTAAAAACCATTGACCTTCTCACACTCATCCAACCCATTGCACAGATGTTCACGAATACTAAATAACTTACCAATATCAATAGATTTAATGTATTGCATTAATCTATCATAGGGAACCAGCCGAGTGGTGGGACATTTAGCAACACTAACACGTTTAGCCCTCTTACTACCACATATCTGCTCATATGAGCTAGCCTTATAAACTCTTCTATACTTTTCTTTGCCCATAACTCCTTTGCCATAATACACAGCAATCGATCTTAACATATTCTCATCTGATCTTTCGAACTTCTTCAAATATTCTTTGTAAATTTTTGGAAAAACCTTGCTCTTAAACTTACTGCACTTTTCTAATCCTTTTACTATATCACCCACTTTGCACTTATTTTCTAATGTCTCCAACATTCCAATGGCACCAGGCTTTGTATCATCTTTATTACCTCCATGAATGGCATTAGCCGCCAACATAGTCTCCATCCTGCGTGTTCGACCAGTGGACTCCACACAAGCTTGCCCAGTTGGTTTGTTTCTTCGCCTAACAACTGCCTTCATGCCTATGCTAAAACCTTTCTCCTCTTGTTCCTCCTGCCTACTTCCACCTTCAATGAACTCTGTCCTGATGCTATCTAACTCTTCTACTTCATTCACCAATTTCTTTACCTGTAAAATTTATGAATACAGTTCCAGCACAAAAATGGCATACATATTCTGATATAAAATACAAGCACAAACAGTTCACACTAAAAATACAATTAAACTGAAATAGTACGCCTTAGCGCTAAATATGTCGATTCTGTATAAAACAATCTTTCATTAAAAAATAAGCCTATCAATACAAAATTCGACACATCATGTCAAAATATTGCATATGTTATTGACTTATTGACATAAGAAAAGATCGAGTAAGCAAAGATCATTTCAAATAAAACTACTAAACATTTTTTACCTTATCATCAAGACGTTTAAGTTTCTTAGACACACATTTTGCTTTCTTTTGCTTGCTCATATTTCCTTCCCATGCCAATATTTTGTTGCGCATGTATTCCCCAACATTGAATCGTTTGTAATTCGTTACCTTGCGGAACGGCATGATTGACGCTAAATTATCCCATTTTCTTCAAAACAAAAAACATACGATTGTAAGAAGACTATTTATCTTACCAAATATCCAAAATTTAAACAAAAGAATGATCGGATAAAGAAACCTATACAAGCCGAAGTTAGAGTAAATTATCAAATTTCGCCAACCGACGCCATTTTGCCAAAAACCCTCGAGCAACCATTGAGCTCTAAAAGACCTGGAGGGGCAAAGGGGCCTGGACCCCGTGGTCAAAAACATGGCGGTAATGGCGGATTTTGGTTGTCAAAACTTCCACTTTGAGAAAAATTTTTAACATTCGCTCCCTCCCGAAACAAATCTCTATTACTGCTCATAGTAATGACAACCAGCGAAAACAACCACGATACCGTAAGCATAAAATATTGAAAATAATGCTTCAGGTTTTTGTGAAATAGACACACACATTTAAATGAGGTAAATCTACTGTAAAATAACGTATATTTTTTCAAGTAATGCTTTAGCTATATTAGAAATAAATATCAAACGGCAATCTTTACACTGTCAATGTGTTGTTAAGCTTTAATGCATAATCCCATGCGCATTACTTGTGTTTTTGACTGTTTGTGAACAGCTTAGTGCAACTGTCTTTCTTGAATAGATGGGTAAATCTTAGTTAAAATGTCCAAAAAGGAGTTAGAAAAAGTTAGCTTACCCCTACGACTTAAGTCGACTGGAAATATATTATAAGTAGGTATGTAATTGTTTTGAGTTTTTTTTGGTAGGATTGATTCTGGGTGTCTTATAAAGTATTATGATATTCTGATAAATCTACTGAGAACTTATGAGGAAAATATCTTGAACTAGGAGAGCAAAAGAACGAAATTCAGAAATTCTATAATCATGTTGCTGATTCTGTTTTAAGCCAAGATATTAGAAACTGGATTGTTATTGACAACCATGGATCTACTACTGAACAGAACTACATTAATTTCCCATTGAAAATACTATTTCTTAAATCAAAGTGCATTGGTTTCTCTGACATAACACTTTTCTTATTGCTGCATGAAGGCAAACCTGTTTAAATAATTATAATGTAGGTGAAGATATTTAGCATGTTGTATAATTGTTATTATACAGACATTATTTATAATATTATGGCCTTGTGTAATGTATGTCAAGAACTTATTAATTCTCAAAAATGCTAACCTTCTTGCACTACTTTTCTTTTGTGTCCTTACAAATTACAGTTACCTATACTAATTTTTTCTAGGTTCAAACAACTTGACAAATTTTTGAATTTTACATTATGCCTTTGAATTTTTCTTTTTGTCTTTTGGTAAAAATATCAGTGAATGACTTAAAAATCAAGTTTATCTAAAATAGTATTTTGTACAAAGTAACTATACATAATTGGAAAAGTCTCATGTTGAAGGCAGATGTGGCTTCTTTTACTAGATTGCTACTCTTATTCTTTTAAATGATATCGTAATTCTTCAAAAGACATAAAAAGTTCTTTGCCATCAATTTTTGCTTCTTCCACATTCAACTTCATTGCAACCAATGCATCTTATGTGAATTTTTAATCACCTGGAATTGAAAAACGTATGGATTTTGTCAGATGATGCAGTACTGTATTTAATGTTTCATGCATGTCATGATAAGCTTTTCTTGAGCAAATATTTCAAGGTAGGAGCATAATTTGGCACATTATTGAACAAAGTAGTTTTTATCTTGATTTTGATGTACTAACCTGTTTACTACACTGTATAACAAGCAATTCATTTACAGAAACACCAGATGGCATTTATAAAACTTTTAGCATAAAGCAAACCTTTACACACCATCATCATGGTTGTCCAAATCTGTCAAATTGTCCAGGCTAGCTGTTTAATACAGGTATTTTTTATTGTACGACTTGTACCAAAGAGCTCATTAATTAATCTTGCACTGCATTTGATTTCAATACAGCTCTGTCCTTAATATTTGCTTCATATTTTCAGAAAAATATCGTGAAAAAATCCTCCATTTCAACTCAGTTGAAACAAGGAGTTTTAAAATATGTATATCTCGATAAGAACTGGTTGCTTTGCCTCGTCTAGCAATCGATTAAGTAAAGAACAAATAAGACTGAACTTAATTTATAACTTAGGAGTAAAAACATTCACAAAATATATGCCATCACACTTCAAGTATTGACTTAAAACAAAACACTGAACACTTTAAATAGTAAACAATCTTACGTTGCTTACCGGTGTCATGAAATGTTTCCTTTTCTGGCATTACTTCAGCATCCGTATACCAAACAAGTTTGCAGCATGTTTTAAAGATAAAATTTCTAAAGTTTTTGTGCTTGGCATTGATATTTTATATAATCGCAATTGTGGTTGTCAAATCCGGGTGGGCGAAAAAAATTTCATTTTATGAGCCCGCGTCTTTCCGCTGACTTTGACAACCAAAATCCGCCATGTTTTTGACCACGCGGCCGCGCGCTGATAATTTATAGTAATTTGGTTGACGTTTCCCCTCCAGGTCTTATAGAACTCAATGCGAGCAACAAGCTCGTCTGTTGAAAAACTATATGTGTAACCATAGCAAATGAGATATCAAAATGATCCTCTAGCTATCCTCTATAACACTCTTGTGTTCCCAAGTAGCTAAAGGAAAACGTTTGCTGGAAAATCATCGACAAAAATAAAGAATTTGCTGTTCGATAAATTCGTTACCAAGCTTCGAAAAATGTTGCGCGCCGGCAATAAAATTTGGCACATTCTAATTCTCTAATTTTGCGCACAAAAATGCCAAGCGTGTATTCTTACCATTCTCTTGGCGATCAAGTAAGCGAAAGTTGGTGTCTTGTTAAGCTGCTAGCAAAATGAAGACAGGAACAACCTAAAGATGGAACACAAAATGAGTAAGCAATGATGTATGAAAAAAGGAAATTACGTATTCCATACCGTGTATTTCAAAGAGAAAATCAGCTGTAATTATAATTTAAGCTAATTTCCCGTGCTATACTTTTGAAGTTTTTGGAGTGTTGTGCTACTTGCGAATTAATAAATATAATTGGCTATGTGAAACAAGCTAGGTGAAACCTTTCTTAATTCTCCTTTAAACAGCATCGTATAGTCTAAACACATAGTACCACAAAACCTGAGAACATGTCTGAGATGGCGTAACTGTTATGAGCTCTGGGTAAGCAGAGCCACGGGCACCCTGAATGATGTTGTTTAGGAAAATAGCAATGAAAAAGTAGGTTTGTGTTAAGGGAAAATGATGCACTGGATTTTTCTCTATGAAGATCGTTCGTGAATTCGATTATCAATTTTTGAGAAAATGTTTATGTTGTTCGACTTTGGTGCGGGGGGTCCTGTATAAGTGCGGGGGGCCTCCTTAAAGTATCACGGGCAGCTTCGCTCAAACTTACGCCACTAGGTGTGACGATAAAAATTGGAGCTCGGTAAAGCAATGCTGCAGTATAAATCACAATGAAATAATTTTCCTAAAACACATATAATTAAAGACGAAGAACGCTTTCCATTTCACTGGTTCGTGTAATCATCTTGATGTTATTTCAGAAAGTACTCTTCAAATTCTGATGATTCGGTTTAAAAACAACTAAGTCTATTAGATTACAAAGGATAAAAGCAACTGCATTGAATACACTTACCTCCAAACGCCTGTACATTAAACATTTTTACTTTAGTAAGGATAAATATACACGACAATCAAGAGCATTTCCAAATGAAGGCATTTACTCAAACATTAAGCAAGCTAAACGAGTTTTTAATTATGACTCAACTACATCCATCAGGAGTAGTCAAGGCATGATCTATGGTTTTATTACTGACGAAGTAAAACATCAGGTAAATGTAGTCGGTTTATTTTTATGGATTTCGTATTTAATCAAAACGTTCATTTGAATTCGACTACTTTTTAAGTTTCTCGATGTTGTCTGTCATTGGAGAGTCTCTTTAGATAAATACTAATAAGTACTATCCAAACGTTTTGTGTGTAAAAGAAAAATTATTTTATTTTTGTTTGTTAATAGAACGCAATAGAGTGTGGCTTTCATCTAGAGTGTTTATTTTTCGATTCTCGGCATTTAAAACATGTAGCTCATAATCTTCTTTATCGGAAAGATGATTGCAAAAAAGATCATTTGTGATATTTGCTCTAGTTTGTTTTTCCAGGTACTATAGTACGGGTAATGTAAAAATTCACAATATTAGATTCGGAACTAGTGCGCTTGAATGGATAATTATCGGAAATAGGAAGAAATCGTTTGTAGATTTGCAGCCAATTTCATACTGCAAAATTCAACGTTAGAACCGGTCAATCAAAGTGCAACTATGAAATAGCTCCTCCATTTTTATTCAGGCAGCAAAAATTTCATCTCAACAAAAGAAAAGTGATTCAAACTAAGGGCTAAAATATTGCCATGGGAAACACGGAATAAAAATACATTAGAATATAAGAAGTTTAGCCGATACAATAGAAAGAACATTCTGAACTTTTTAAGAGAATTAAATTAGTATGACTTAATTTATCAAATTAATAGCTATACATTGTACTTTTATTTTTATTGTTTGTCCCTACAAATTCGTTGAGTAATATTGTTCTCTTAGTCATGCACGTCAAAAAATAATTATATTGCAAAATTTTTATTAACCAGCTTTTTGAGCAATTTCTGAGCAACCTTTTGTAAATTTACTGAAGCAATCTTCAACGCGGCAGTGTACGATATTCAAGAATGTTATAACTAAAATCTTGTGACGATCAACAACTCGCATTTACTTATCATTTATTAAAATTTGATGAAATTGACCTTTTTGTGGTTTAAAATTAGCTGGAAGTCCTTGACATTAATCAGGCTGGACTCAAATGCATTTTAGTAGTCTGTGACCAGTTATCAAAACTACTCCTTTTTGAGTATGACTTCTTGAGAGTTGAGACATTGGTAACGTTCGGATAATTGATGTATGTATTTCCAGTTAAAACTAACGTCAATGTGTGCAGGGAAAAATAACTTGGATCCTAACCGATCCTAACCATTAGGGCATTTTTGATCTAACATGTTCCCAATTTGAGTGGATGTTTAATTTGATATCTGTTAATACGATCAATAACCAAATACTTTGCACTGTATTGGGAGAGACTATAGATATTCTCAACAAGTATATTAGAGTTCTATAAGGTAAAAAGCCTTCGAACAAAGCTATTCTTACTGTTGCAACAGTACTGTTTGACTAGTGTTTGTAGCAGGCTTGCTACCATTATAAAGTTTTGATTATGGAAGATATAGAATCTTGCAATTCGGGATCTTATCAGGACAACAAGCTGCTTTATACTACGTTGAATGTATGCGACAAATTTAAAAGCTTCCTTGTTCTTTTTGTTATCAAAAGAAAATTACACTCACCACAAATTAAATTATCATAATCTTTTGAAGGTTTAAAAATTTACATTTTAAAAGCATTACCTTGAAACAGCAAACTCTCTAAGCAAAACTCATTACACTGACAAAAACAATTTAAACAACAAGCTCAACAATTCATTTGTCCCAGCTTTCATGCATGCTACTAGTTATATATTTAGCTTTGTCTCCATCGATTTATTCAACGTAAGTAAAGAAAGTAAAGCGTGATTTACAATTAGAACCTGTTGAGGTAATAAGCTTGTATAGTAACTTACCTGTTTTTAGATTTTTTAATTTTATAAAGCAATTTCGCATTTCTCGCGCTCGGGCAGCAGAATACATCTAACATCTTCTTGCTTTTACCCAGTAATATACTATGTCTTTTCTTTAATAAACAAAATACTAACACCAACATGTAGTAAACGTAAATAAAAAGAACATCTAAGAAAGATGATGCAATATATGCGTGCAGCTACTGTTATGATAATCTGACTGCTTTTCTTGTGCAGATGGGTGGGAGGTGCACAAGACTGTAATAAAGAATTATTCACGTTCTGCAGAATTGAGATCTTTCAAATCGACTTTTTCGTTCCTATTTATAGCATGCATGAAAGAACATGTTTGGCCGCACGTTAAATAATCGTTTAGATCTTGTTATTTCACTGCCACTCCACACTGTAGCTCATGGCCATCGGTGTAAAAATTCCTTGTACATTATAGATTACAGGTAAAGAAAGAAACTGTTCGAAATTAAGTAATAACTTATCTTTTTCCGCTTTCAATTTTCCGCATTCTAGAAATTGTATATGTTGGGAATACAAAAAGATGCAGCCAAGTATTAAATCTTATGACGTCGTGAGCTAGAGCAAATGAGCTTGCGTGAAAGTGCTTGCATTGCATTTCAATAATTAATTTCTCTTCTTCATTTCATTTGTCTGCCATATCACAATAATACGGCTCGTCAGTAAAATGGCACAAAGCACGAATAGATCACATTTTTTTGTTAGTATAGGTTCTGCAATGTTGTTCTTTACAACATCAACTTTGATATGTGGATTTATTCGAAAAGAAACTGCGTGGAATAATTTTGGAATTCAAGCAATTGCGTATTCTCTTTATGTATGTATACCTATACGTAACTAAATAGAAACTCGACGTGTAGTGTGTGTATTTATGTTTCTTTACCAAATAAGCTTATTGCTAAACTTTTGACAAAGCAGCACAAGACGAGCACTGTTAATAGGTTTATTCAGCATAATTTATGGCATCATACTAATTGCAACAAAATAAATAACGCAATTATTTATGAAGTTACGTCGTCAATTATATGTCGTTTGTCATTTATATGTTACGGTTTGAAACAGCTACAATTTTAAGACTATACATACAGAACCAATCGACGACTGCGGATGAGAATCTTAAAATCTTCAGGAATATTAAATGTTCATGTTGTGTATATTTCATTAGAACAGCTCATACGTTAGATATATTATGATCTTTTGATACATTACTTGCGTTTCCTGTTTTGTAATCAACTCAAATTTTGCCATATTATAAGTTATGTCCAGTTTAACTAAAAATATTGTAATATGGTTTCGCTTATGATCAGTCCTACTTGTAATGTTATGAAGATTATAATTGTATGTACACCAAGCTATTCGCTACGCCATGATAACATCAGTTAGTATCTGAAAAACGAGCTCTATGTGGGCTACACTTGTTTTCCTTTTAATTTTTAAGGCATGAATAATTCTTTTTATCTCAAAAAAGAATGTCTCTGACATTAATTTTTAAATGGATATCTTTTCGGTACGTAAATCGCGCAGTCTATAAAGTATGTAAGCGGCATACACATAATAACATTTGCATAATACGTATGCAAATATTTATGTGAAAGTATAAACGGATATAAAATAAAGTGGTGCATATGAATTTTAATTGACCAGAACCGATTGTCACAAGGGCAATGAATTAGGATAAGTGCATATACGGACTGGAGATGAGCTCAAGGATTTGAATGGCGAATGAGTGCATAAAATTCGAATATAGGGATAGACGCAGATAAAACGAAATATTGCAAATACGAGGATGAAATACGGAAGAGAAAGTAAAATGAGGATTTCAGTGGAATGTGTGTGTCAGCGCCATTGCGCTAAAATAGATGGAAGGCTACGTCCGTCGAAATTTTGTTGCAAATAGAGCCCAATCTTTCTACGCAATTTAAATACACGGCCAATATAGACAGATGCGAAAGCTAACTTGTACAAATCAGCTCCTTAAACAAAACACAAGTTCTTTTTTCTTCTAATTTGGCATAAACTAACATGAAGTATAGACAACTTTCCACATTCAGATTTTTGTAACGTAAGCCACCATAGCCAACTATAGCAAGAACGCATTTTGCTATAGTTGTTTGTATTGGTTTGACTGTAAATGTGACAGAAACTAAACGTTTTTCTTCCAAAGTCGAAACTATTATTTACAAGATACTATGAACTTCGTAAAACATATAAACGCACATACAATTGGAAAGAAACATCATTTTTGTAAATTTATTTGAGCCCAAACAGTTATTATTAGTGTGTCTCCGTGGACGTACGAATTTAAAGAAAAACACAATTTTTAGTTCAAAAGATTTAGTTTTGAATAATAAATTCAATAATACTCGCCACATGTTAGATGAATGATTCACCTGAATGAATTTTGTGAGGAATTTTTCTATAGGTGCTCAAATATATTAATGAACATACCTGAGATTCTTATTAAATTCTATTCAGTTTTTTGAAATTTGTTTACTGTGGGTAGATCCACGTAATCTGCATTCTCAAAAGTAGAAAACTACTAAATGATGGTTTGCTATAGAAATTTCACAGCTTCATAGACTAAATAAATGCACAGACCTCATTACTATAATACACATTCCCTTGCATGTGCATTAGCTGTATATTCTCTCGTAGCAGAAAATTGCCAGTTGAAAGTTTTATTCATTTTTTTCTAAGATGATTGCACCTGGTGTATTATGCGTTATTTCTGGATTTATGAAAAGGTCAGCCTTGGTAAGTTGTTGTATGTTGATGTGATTACGTGATGATGTATGTTTTTTGATTGCATTTCTTCTCAGTTAGGGGCAACTCTTGCTTTAAATGTCATTGCTGTTATCGCATCATCTTTATGTCTGTATGTATCTGCTAAGGAATGGAAATCAATGGACAATTGTTATGACGGTTATTACCAGGGTAAGAAATAGAAGGTTATTTGCACAATTTCTCACTTTATGGTAGTGAAGAGACATTAAATATATGTTGGCAATAGCGTTGTCAGCTAGATAAGTAAGGGTGATTTCATTTATATACGCTTGTTGGCCTTATAAAGTTCTTTTGAAATCACTATGTAGCTGACATTTTACTAAATGGCTGCCAAATTGGTGGTGAAATAGAAAAGAATATTTTATCATAGTAATTAGGTGCACCAGCTCGTGTGGGTTATAGCAGTATTTATAGTAGATTTTTACATGAAACAGGTACCAAAAAAAAACTCAAATCTTTCTGAAGACTGCTGAACCAATACGTAGGACTAAGTTCAGAGCGGTATAAATTAAAACCGGCATCAACGCAACTCAAATTAACGTTCAGACCGTTTTTAAATAGCAACAACGCATGCGTACAGACGTAAATACATAAACAAAATTACTGGCAAGTGTAAAACTTGTATGCAAAGGAGGAATCACGTGAATGATACTTTTTCTTGATTACCTGTCGGTCCCGTGTAAACATGCAACAAATTCCAATTTCATTCCAGTTTCGTGTAAACAAAGCCTTAAATGTGGTATACCTTTGAAGTTGAAACGTAGTTTACATGGTGCGTTTTTTCGCTTTTTCAAAGTTTTTATGACATTTGCGATTTCTCATGTAAAGAAACCTTTAAACAAATGATGGATGGGGCACAGTGAATTTTCATAAATTCACAAGTCATAATTCATAAATAGTGTGCAAACACATGTCTAATTTATGAAGGGTTAACAGTTTAAAGGTAATATATTGAGCGAAGCTTCATGTTGATCTGAGAAGTCATATAAGTGCAGTCCTGAGCATGAATGTTGGAGCATGTTACTGTTTCTGTTCATTGATGTTTCAACAAACTTGGCAATAGCCCCAATACGTATTTAAAAAATGCACATCTTTGAAATCATCCGAGGATTATTTTTCGCATGATTTAGTAGTGCATTCTTCTAATGAGGTCTAAAGGCATTTAAAAAGATTTCATTGTTTTGTTTTGAAATTCAAAGTAGCTGAAATGTGCACGCACGTATCTTGTCTTCGACTTCTTTTACAGCTACATCAGGCTTGCCATATTTATTAGGTGCATAAACACTACGATAGGACATTGTTTCCAAAGGAAACGCATGGCTGTATGAGTGTCTATAATTCTATGGTGTACTCCACTTACGAACAATTTCAATGTTGGGTGCTTTTTATTTTTTCGTTTTTCAAGGTTGTTATTATAGGTTGTTTGTATTTTGCTGTTTAAATACTCAGAGAACAAGCAGACAGACGACAACGTGCAATTTCCGAAATAAATTGTTCTGATTGCCAAACCACTTACATTATTATTGCTGGCAGAATGAAAACACTACTCTTTGAACACAAAAGGCCCACAAAGAATTATAAAAAAGTAAACCAAACTTCAAAACATCACTGAAAAACACTTATACATAACATTGACTGCAGTGCAATAAAATGATCGTTGACTTTACATATAGCAGCGACCAGAGATGATGACATACTTTAAAGAGTTGATTCAGCAACTTACAACAAAACCTATTAGTTCGATTTATTACTTAGCTTTAATAGCTAAAAACTGAGCAACAAGTACGGTATGAATCTGATTTTTGCTCTTCACATATGACTGTGAAAATCTCTACTGCTATAAATACATCAAAACGTCTCCTGGGAAACGCCAGTCAACATAAACTAATGTCCTAATATGGTGTATCAACTTTAAATTTTTTTTAGTTATACATTAGCTACGATATTTTGTTTAATTAAAAAACACCAGCATAGTAAGTCAACTTTTTTTTATGTATTACTTTGATATAGGTTATTGTAAACAAGTCGCAAGTCAGGGTCAGCACTTTGCTGTCGGTATCATTACAATTTCCTCGACTTTAATGGCAATTATGAGTCTTATTGGATCAATTTATGGATGCGTCAGGATGTGTCCATGCTGCTATACAAATCAGGTATCATTAAAATATAAGAGAATGGTTTCTTCTTGGTTAGCTATAATATCGACAAGATCAAATATTTACACTTTTCTTTATTGTAATATGTCGAATGTTAATATATCCTATTTTTGGCAACTCAATATATTTTTCTGGCTTTTTTAACTGGTTTAAGACAACAGCCAAAGCAAGAGGGATTTGAACAAAAATGCTACTTTAAGATGCATTTCAAATTCTTAAATATTATCGATATATTATGTAATTTAAAATGTGTTCAAAATAAAGCAAAGTTTTATTCTCTGTACAAAAACTCATCGTGTCAGTCTGCACCTCCGAGAAAATTTTTGAAAAGTTTTTGAGATTAATCTGAAGGTAAATCTACATCAGTGCGAAATCATTCAAATTGTTGCTATGTCTTTTATTGCTGGTTATGCCTCAATATAAGCAACGCCTTTCCAATTTATTATTTCCATCTCTAAACTACAAATTTGGTTTTGGTTTAAATCTTTTTTATCACAAAAACTTTTTTCGTCAATATCCAACTACAAGTTTACTTTTTATAGACTTACGCACACATACAGGACGACTTCTCGGAGCCTTTGCAGGTCTTTCAAGTCGAAACAGGTCAACAAGTTCCTGGACCACCTCCTTACGTTGAACCATCCACATCACGAATATAGATTGAGGAATGACGCAGTTTCAATAAATTCTGCATCAAATTTTGCACATAATTTTAGTTACGCTTCATACCAGTCTATTTTCTTGCACTTGCAGCTAAAATGTTCAGTACGTCAAATTGTTTTTACAACTATAGTTACATATTAAATTAATTATAGCGTAACTTAAATTGTAATTAGTCTAAACATGTAAAATCTCAATAATTGACAGACGTAAATTTATTTGTTTTCAAATATGTGTTTTCCACAGTGAACAACATCTGTCTTTTGAAGTACTCAAAGATACCAGCTGTACAGGCTGCATAAAAAAACCGAAAAGTTTGGATTACGTCGCTAAATTCATCGACACGCAAGAATTGCAAATACCTTTGATGGAAATATAGTAGGACTTCCAATGTTAAATCTGACAGCAGAGTTTTTGTTGAAAATAACCATTTTTAATGAGTGAAAATTGTGTTTCTGAGAAGCACTTTTGAAATAGCTTGTGCAAGAAAATGACACGTCTAAAAAGCAATTGGAACACATAGGGGAAAATTATGTATAAGTTCGAGAGTAAATTATCATAAATATAATTACTTGATAAAGGTTTTGAAAAGATGGGCGAAGCTAGAGCAATAAGGGGGGAGTGATTATTCATACATTCACCTCTGCCCTGCTACTTTCGTTTGAAATTACAGTCGCAATCAAAACAAATTAGTCACGCAGTCATGAATATATGAATACACCGCCCCACTTAGGGGCTGTTTACATTAGCCCTGCTACCCGGACTACTTTTTAGCCCGCCCGGCTTTTTATGGCAATAATTGCGGCAATAATTTTTGGTCATCAATACATTAAAAAATACATTTGTCTGACACCACTAAACAAAAGAACGAAGAATGACCGTAGCTAGTTTCCATGGTAACTCTACTTTAAGCCCCGTCAGCCGGGCTGACATGTTTACATCGGAAAATTTACTCCGTTTAACTGGGCTCCTTTGCTTGCCCAAATGGGATCTCGCTAAACCTGGCTCATGTAAACTAAATTTTATTTTATTAGGAAGTTCCTAGCCCGGCTTTTAGCCTGGGTAGCAAGGTTAGCCCGGCTTCCAGGGCTCATGTAAACAGTGCCTTAATGTTCTAGTTTCGCCAATGATCTACGGTGAGTCAAAATAAATTATTGCAGCTCATTTTGGCATATTTTTAACATTCTAAAAAGTAAGTACCTAAAAGACAAATCTATTTGTAAAATTATGTTCTTTTAAAATTCCAAACCAAGAGTGTTTTTCTATAAGTACTTTAAACTCAAAAGTGAGCGGCTATAATTTATTTTGACGAATGCTGGATCGGCAGCTGTTTTTGAGCGCAAAATATATCAAATGTACTTCTAAGTAACACACTTCTCATTTAGAAAATGGTTATTTTATGCGAAAATTTTCTTGACGGATGAGCCATCACAAGTCCAACGACCTATTCCATTCAAAGTTTTTACAGACCGTTGAGAGCATAATTCATATCTATACATTTCTTTTTGATACACAATGTATACTATAATATTTTAATCCTAACACGGTTTTTAATAAGCACATGAAAAGCATGTGACTTGGACGAGATTTGAACTAACTTCGGGATACTAGTCCGCCGCTCTACCTGTTAAGCTACCAAGCCCACAGGGATTGGAGACGAGTCAAATCTCTTGTAAACTGCGTATGGACGAGAGATTCTCGCCACTGTAGCACTTTACTGGATGGCACCGTGTTTCGACTTTACTCCAAAGCCGTCATCAGTTTTTAAAACCGTGTTAGGATCAATATAATATATATATATATAAAGTAAATGGTTAAAACCCGGGAGTATCGTTACGTGTTTGTAAATGTAGATCGTCCAGGTTGGTATAGTCCTGAGAGGGACTGTTTTTGTTGTTGTTGACTGACGTTTCGACAACCTTAGCGGTAGTCATCTTCAGAGTCAAATGAGGATTAAACGTCAGGTTAGCCGTATTTGTTAACTGGTTCTTACGTCATTGTATTGTGTGTACAGGAAATGTGTATTGTAATTGTGAATAAGTGTGAAGTGAAATATTTTTAGTTGATTGTTTGTTTGTATTGTGAATAAGTCGTTTGTAAGGTGCCGGTAATTGCTCTGATCTGCTCAGGGGGGTTTGTTCCAAGTTGGTATACCAACTTTCTAATGTAAGCCGTTGTCTATAGTCAGTACTGTAAATAATGCATTTTTCGGAGTCCCAGTCAATGTAGTGCTTTGTGATTCGGTGATGTTCGACAGTGTGATTAGTTTTGTCTTGTTTCTTAGTAGCTCGTTTGTGTTCAGTAAGTCTTATGTTTAAGTTCCTGCCAGTTTCCTGATATAGGAGGCGTGGCAGTAGGAGCAGTTTATTTTGTAAACTGCATCTTGTCGTTCGTTGGGTTGTTCTTTGTCCTTTATGTTCGTTAGTACTTGTCGTAACGTTGTGATTGGTTTATGTGCGACACGTATGTTGTATGGTCGTAAGATACGCGAGATAATCTCAGACGTACCTTTGATGTAACGTATCGTTGCTTTTGTCACTGAGTTGTTCGTTTCGTTGGGTTCGTTGGGTTTGTAAGTGTTGCGTTTGATAAAGTCAGAGTTTTAGTTCTTTTTGTCAAAAACACGTTTAAAAAACATCCCAACTAAAAATATTTCACTTCACACTTATTCACAAGGACAATACACATTTCCTGTACACACAATAAAATGACGTAAGAACCAGATAACAAATACGGCTAACCTGACGTTTACTCCTCATTTGACTTTGAAGATGACTACCGCTAAGGTTGTCGTAACGTCAGTCAACAACAACAAAAACAGTCCTTCTCAGGACTATACAAACCTGGACGATCTACATTTACAAACATATTATATATATACTCTAATGATGGCCATGTATACTATACATGCCATTCTTTTCATGCACGGCTTTATTATGTTATTACATTCACCACGAGAAATTATAAATCTATATGAAATTATTTTTCAACCAACATCTTTTATTATACGTTTAAAAATTAACAACGTAATATAAATTGCAATTTTTTCACAACATGTAACTTACCATTTAACTTTAAAGCCATAAATAGTTAAGTGAAATTTGTGTAGGTACATATGTGTTCTTTATCGGCTTGGAGATCTGTACGGAAAAAATATTTTCTTGAGGTCTCAAAAGTGGCCCGAGCCAAGCTCTATATATGTTTTATTTTTTTATGAAGTAATTGGCGTTTTAAAATGACCTTGGCTCGACGTAGCTTGATGTTGACACTAAAATTGGACAGTAAAATTTATTCTTGCTATGATAACTTTCAACTGAATGCACTTTGCTTTCTCGGTGAACAATTTAAAACGCTTTTAAATCAATTTTAAAAATTAGCATTTCACTTCGTAAAGAAATGCATTGCGAAAAAATATGTTAAGACTTAAATTGGATTGTCTTCTACAAACTTCGATTTGATAGTAAAATTCACTCTTGCTATGATAACTTTCTTAAAAATACACTTTGCCCACTCGCTCACCAATTTACATCGCTTTTAAATCAGTTTTAGAAACTTACATTTTACTTCTTAAACAAATACATTGCTAAAAGTATTTGTTCACGAGGTAAACGAAAAAAAAAGCGAAAAAATATCCCTTCTGCCTACGGGCAGATATAGTAAAAAGCTACGCGCTAAGGCAGCCAATCAAATCGCTGGAAATCAAAAAAATATTGCTTTGGAGGAATAAATAAAAAATAGATACATATATTTTTAAATTAGATCACGGGCTTGAGATTTCTATGATGCGATAGTTGATGAGGTTTGTAGAATCGCATACTACTTACAATGATGTCATATTTCAATGATGAATACATCTTGCAGTTTTCACGACTGAATACATGTATAATACACCATTATCATATATAGATACAGTAATACAATTATTTACAAGCATTAAGATCAATAATAATAAAACTGAAATAAGGACTAAATAAAGGATATACATAAGCAGATCGAATATACAACGTATGGTTAACCTACAATTTAAGAGACATGTTCCTTCGAGAAATTTGGAGTATAAGAGTTTTTAGAACGATTTGTGCAATAATTAGTTGCATAAAATGTTTTATTTGTCTTTAGCTGATTTTAAATGCAATCAGTTCTTTGAGGTAATAAATTGTAAAGTTTGTGATTCTTATCCTTCACTATATCATTAAAGAATCTGCTACTGAGAGATTCACATCTGTCGAATAGGGTCGGAATATCAGCTTTTGTTAATGCATCTTTATAATGTACTCCAGGAAATATGATGCCCATGGCTCTCTTTTTTTTATACGCTCTAAACCATCAGATAGATATTATGGTAGAGCAGAGCGAAATACTTGGAAAGAATACTGAAGAATTTGTCTTATTATAGCGCAGTAGAAACAAACAAGGTCTTTTTTGTTTACATCAGCCCGCTTCAACTGCTTAATGACGTATAGACGTTTTGCTGCCCTTTTAGTGATAACATTTATGTGGTCGTTCCATTTCAAATAATTTCTTATTGTGAGTACCAAAATTTTAACATTTGAACTCTTTCGAAAAGTTGATCATCGATTTTGATTTCATCAAACGCTGGAGTAGTTTTTCTGAAACATATGATATTTTTTTTACCATTATTTGGATTAAGGGTGAATTTAATTTCTATCGACGACTTAGCAATGTGGTTGATTTGTTGTTGTAGATAAGTTCTCGATCATATGAAATTAATTCTGAAGTAGTGGTGTCATCTGCAAATTTGCACATTAGTGATTCCGTTTTTCCAGATATTTCTAAGTCGTTGATCATGGCTAAAGATAGCCATGGTCCTAGACAGGTTCCTTGAGGCACTCCTGCAGGCACGTTTTTCAATCGGACACACACTGATTGAGTTTCACGGCTCTAAGAAAATCAATAAGCCAGTTGATGGTGGAAGGGTTAATCCCAAGACTTAAAACCATGTCAGTTAAGAGATTATGATCCATCGTATCAAATGCTTTTTTAAAGTTTAGGAAAACAGCTCAAACTGCGTCTATTTTCCGTCAGTCATTTGTAACCAATGATGAATCATCGATATGAGAGCATGGGTAGTTGATGATTTGGGCATAAAACCATATTGAGGCTTATCGATGCATCTTAACATGACTAGTTCATATCTTTTTCAATAACAAATTCTTCTGCAATTTTTGGATAGAGTGGAAGTAAGTGATATCGATCTCAAATCCTGGGTAAAAACTTTAATAATTGATGCTTTAGACAGTGGGACGGCTTTGGCAATTTTCCACATCCTAGGAACTTGACAGTTTAAGAAAAACAAATTTAAAATTAGTATGATTGGTAGCGTGAGAATATCTGCATAGTCTTTCAGTATCCAATTAAGGAGACCATCAGGACCGCCAGCCTTTGAGCGACTAATTTTTCTTAACTCTTTAACAACCTTGATTTCGTCGAGGTTAAGCAATAATATTATGCAATAATAATGGCAAATATGCTTAATAATTTTGTCACGTGTCATCTGATATCAATAAAAGAGAAAAGTTTCCTTCAATTTGTCAAAAGCAGTTCGTTGCCGAAACGAATATTTCAGATTTAGTCATGTCGATTACATTTTATACTCAAGGTGGAAGTACACTGATTGTTGATAGCAATAATTTAGTAAATGGAGGTTATGCCGATTTCACTGATGGTGATTACGTTGCCGCAGAGTCTGGTGCCGGTTCACGGATAGTTTACAGAAATAAAAACTACAGCCCTGAAGGAAAACTTGACATCATTATTGCACCAGAAAAAAAGGGAAAGATAACGTTAAATCGGTGTCAATGGATAAACAAGACTCGTTCCTACTGAGAATTCTCGTTTGATGCTGTTTGAGCATGCCAATAATTGCGAGCATAAAAACGTAACAAGCATTTTTCATGTTTATTCACATTAATTAATGCATTTAAGACACGCATAAAAATATATTCAATTGCTGTCTTTATGTTTCAATTAACAAAGCACTGTTACTAGAATGTACATAACTGGATCAGTATTAGTACTTGTCTTCAAGTTTCTCGTATTATTCGACCGAAGAAAATTTAATTCATGGGTGTAATGGCTTGCGATTCTAACAATTCTCTCAATTCCTGTGATATTTTTAAATATTGCCATTCTAAACAAATGACCGAATTATACAATTATAGGCGCAAACGAAACCATTTTACAAAAATACATTATTTATGCAATATATGCTGTCCTAATACAGAGATCAATTATGTTACTGCACATTTACTATACTTACAGCATTGAACTAACATGTACAGAATTTTCCAAAATTATTTCGTATGTACTCCCCTGTTTCAGAGGCTTGTTCGGATCGGTAATTCGACTGATAATTAAATTAATAGCACATTTTCGCAATCTGTAGTATTTTTCAAAGTTCCATTTTTACTGCCGTCTATTTGTGGCTAAACACATGTACGCTCTACGTACCTATTTTTAATATACTGTATCTTTTGTAATCATTTGGTTAAAAAACAATGTGCATAAAGGCTCATCTCTGCAATATAACTGTCAAGTAACGTATATATATGGTAGCACATTATACTGAATATTTCTGAAATAAATTGAATTAGTATATGACTTGCATGCAACAGCATTGAGTAATCAATTTAAAAATGCAACTGGTTTTATAGCTTTGCCATGTCATAAAAGGAGCCAAGCGTTTTTACTAAGGCCAGTGCCAATTATGTGAATATGAATACCAATAGTTATATGAATGTGTCAATAGTAATGACTATATAAATAAACGACAGCACCAAAACAGTATGAATTTCAATAGACATGATTGTATGAATCTTAATACCAATGACTATATGAATGTCCACACAAATAATTACATGGTGTTAATACCAATCATTTCATACAACGTAAATGGAAATACCAACGTATAGTTGTACAAATTCCACTACTAAGACCATATGAAAGACAATTCAATTCACCAAAGATCATATGAATTTTACAAATGACTGTCATACCGATGTTTAAATGAATATAATAACATTGACTATATGAAATTCAATGCCAGTTATTACATGAATGCCAAATTGCTTTATATTGAACACAATACCTTGAAAAACTGTTATTAAAATTGTTACACAACATAAGGGTGGCTTGTCATGCAGTGTCGCAAAAAGGTTTGATAAACTTTTTTGGAGGGCTTTAGCTTTTGCTAGAACATGTATATCAATTAATTAACTCCCCTCCTTTAATACTCTGAAATACCTCTGCAATCGTATTTTGCTACTTCACTGTGACACAACGTAATAGCATAATGTAAGTAATAACAAAGATGCACGTATGCATATATTTCCTTTTAGTATTTTCTGTATCCCTTGAAGCAAAAGAGCAATTTAGGAACGAAATTGACACTGAGGTCTAGGTTTTGTACTGGAATTTCACAAACACTTTTGTACCAGGTGTTAATATCGGAGCTTGCCTACTTTTTAAATTATTATTTACTATGCATTATTCATTTACTTTTAATGCCAGATTCGGTTGATCAACTAAGGGAAAAATTAATGGGTGGGGTGTCAAAGCGGCCGCGGAAAAAAACCGACAAATTGAATAATAATAAAAAATGGCCAGCATGTTTCAGTTTTCAAACTATTTCAAAGAGTTTGGCCCCTCTTTCTTAATCTGTTGTGTCAAATCATTAGTGAGATAGGTATTTGCACTGCCAATGGTTCATCGAACTTTGGGAGAAAACGTCCAATTATAAAGTAAGAAATATTTTACCAAGAAAGGAATTTTGAAATATCTTGGCACAAAAATGACACAGCTTAAAACTACAGGTTAAATTATGGCACATGTTTCATACTTAACAATATTTTAGGTAATTAACTTATGTATATGAGAATTTATCAAGTCCATTTTGTTTCATGCCTCATAAAATAATAATAATCCGCAAATTTGATGCCTAGCTCTCACATATGGTGTATCTAAATTTCCATTGTGATTTAACTGAACTCGTTTTGAGGCAGGCTTTCTTTAATTTGCGTCATTCCCAAATCTATGTGTGACGTCGTTGGCTCATTGTAGAGATGAAGCTGAGGATTTGGTTGAACTGTTTCGAGTTTAACGACTGGAAAAGCTTGGGAAAGGCCATTGTTTACGTTCACGCCATCCTATAATTCAACAAGAAAATTTAAAATACTAAAAATCACAATCATTTTAAGAAAATTACCGAGTGCAATGGTAAACAGTCGACAAAAATAAACTTGATAAAACATGGTGCGTGAAAAAAATAGACTCTTCAACAAAGTTCTTGAAAACATTGCGTGAGTTGGATAAGCACTTAGTGATGATAAGGCCTAGTTGAAACGTCGAACTTTACATGAACCGAACGCTCTTAAAACAAATTAGGTCGTTTGAAACAGGCCTAATTACTTTAACGCTCTGTCGGATCTAGGGTAAGTCAAAATAAACCACTACAGCACAGTTTGGCATAAACTTACATTTTAAGCACCTTAGATGTCTATTCATTAATGAAATTACATTCTTTAGGAGTTCAAAACCAAATAGTGTTTTTCTCACAGTACTTTGAATTTAAAATAAAGGAGTTATAATTTTATTTTGACGAACGCTGGATCCGCTGCTGCTTTAACGTTATCTGGCACGGCTGGCAGTGAACTTTTGGGAAATGAGGGATATTTTACAAGAGAAACAACCGATGTTCAAAGTTTTTTGTAAAAAAGGCATTTCGCAGTGGTGGATATAGGGTTAGTCAAAATAAATTACTGCAGCATATTTTAGAATATATTTAAATTTCTAAGCCCGTCAGAGACAAGTTCATTGGTAAAATGATCCTCCTTAGAAATTTAAAACCAATAGCGTTTTTCTAAAAGTACTCTGATTTTAAAATTAAGCAGCTTTAATTTATTTTGCTCGCTGCTACTCACTGTGACAACCCCTATGTCCGATATTGGCCTTTTGCATGACGAATGCTTATTAAAAATAGAATTTGATCACTGTCAAATAGAGACTGCGTTTTACAATCTATTAAAATTTGAAGGAAATTGAAGAGAGCGCTGCGCCGTAAAAACGTTTTTAACAGGCCTAAATCTACTTCATGCAGTAGCTATACATACTTGACAGGCTTCCAACACTACGCATTTCATATCTATTTTTACTTATTTTATAGACTCAAAATATTTCACGCCTTGTTGAATCCCGGTCACCCGTCTTATGTGAGCAGACTAAAAATGTCCCGCAAAACCAATGGAAGTTTAATAAAAATCCAAGGGCGCGCAGGACGTTTACAAAATTTCTCAAGGCTTAAGTAGGCATTTAATCACTACCATCCCTTAAAACATGCGTTTACTTTGTAATAACATGGATGAGGATGAATAAATAAATGCGTTAGACTTTTCTTTTTGACAATAATTTGATTAAATCTTGAGCTCACTTATTGTAATATTGACAACCATTGATGTTGTTTGAAACGTACAATGTTCACAGTCATGGCGTAGGAGTATCAAAAATTTGTGGGGCACATATTCATTTATGCATGCTATAATCTTTAGAAAATAATTGATTTCAAACTAAAAGAGCTTAACACTGCATATCATGAATGCATAAATATGAGCTCCCTCCTAATTATCAATCTTCTTACGACAATGTTCACAGTAGAGTCGCCAGCCTGACTTTTTACTGCCGCTATGCAAACATCTTAGTATTCACTGACAGTGAGAACAATAGATTTCTAAATAAAGAATTGTAATCTTTCAGAATTTACCAAGCGGGAGTGAATCTTCTGTTTGTTCATGGTCAAGATGTAATAAAAATCTAGCTATTTGATTGGACATACTTTTTGCGAATTTGTTCAGTGAACCTGTGCATGAATTTGCTTTGCAAATACGTATTGTATTTTAATTATTGTTAAAGTTATTTATGGTCATCACTGGTTTTCCAAAGTTAGACCATGTTTGTGATCAATGAAAGCTGTAATTAAAATTCAGACTGGTCTGAAATGGTAACAACGAATGCGGACAAAAGCAAATTACAAAAACAAAATGGCCAGCAAGTGTAAAAGTAATCTGCGAAGGAGGAATTACACGACTGAGGATTTTTGGTGATTTTGTGCTGGTCCCATGTAAACATGCAAACAAATTAATTCCGATTTTCATTCCGGTTTGACTTCGTTCCTTAGTGTCATAAGAGTTTCTGACGCAAGGGAAAGACGATTTCTGTTGTCACTAGACTATATAAGTTGTGAGGCACTAAGGCTTGTAATAATGTAAATTTAGCAATTTTGAAATATAGGGTAAATTACCGGCGAAACATTTATTCCTGTCTGACTCTAAGGAATCAACGATGCAAGAACAGTAGAGCAAGAGGACTTTGACCAACTTTAGACCTTTTAAACTTGCCTTTAAAGTATTTTTTCAAAGATTCAAAGACATCATGCTATTAACTTTTTCATTCAGCAGAATTGAAAATTATTCATACGTGGCAAAGTAAAAATGCGAGCAAAAACAATTTCTAATGGACGAAAATAAAATGTGAAATAGAGGCTTATTGTTTTCTGATAACAAAAGATCCCGAGGCAACCATGTTATTACAATATATTGATTTGAGTTGTGATCAACCTTTCTAATAAATATGAAATATATGCATGCAGAATTACAACTTGGATGTATAATGAAACACAAACTGCGCACTTATACAAACTTTAAAGGTTTTTTTCAGTGTGATATTTTACATTTTAAATGACAATATCATTTAGTTAAGCTTAAAAGCAGGTGTCTTGTAGTTTAGATACCTCATTTGTTAAACAGCATGGACAAGTGATAATGCATCCATAAATTGATCCAACAAGACTTATAATCCCCATCAAAGCTGAGGGAATTGTGATCAAACCAAGAACAGCACGCTCATCTGTGTCATCACAATCGTCTATATAACAGTTATAAAAGTTTTTTCAACGAAAGTTTGCTTGCCTTCGTGGCATTCTTTCGAGGAGGGATTTGTTGGTGGAATAAAATCATAAATCATTACTCGTAATTTGTTTACTAAAAATAAATCTGACAAGCCAACGGGGCTCAAAATAACGGCCAGTCAACAAAAATTGACCAGCTGAAAATGCTTCTTCACTTGCCAACTTTTTACCACCGCTAATTTTAACTTGTCATCGTTTTCATGTATTCCCAAAAAAGCAAGTTAGTAAGGCGATGCATGGTAACATACGGGACGCTTAGAACGTCATATAGAAACACGTGATGGGTTTTAGCGAATGGTAAAAAAGGCAACTTTCACCTAGGTAAAATGAAGTTGACGGGTCGTTGATTGAACATATTTGGCGGCTATTTTGAGCCATGGGCAGCTGTTTTTAATTCATTATATAAATGGATTGATTACATATTTCAGCTAAACTAAATGTTTTTTCAAGCATTGTCTAAGGAGCGGATCTGAAGGTAAGGAATTTGTCTCTTGATATCGTCAGAAATATTAACTTTTGCATTATCTCACTACAGCGCTTGTGTTGATAAATATTACGATAAAGACTAAATAATTAAATAATACGAGAAAGACTGAAATAACTTACTTAAACGTAGATAAATTTCTAGTTTCTTACATTCAAACCACATTAGTTCAACAGAATCCTTATTAAACAGTAATAAAATTTTATCTAATAGATAACAGTATAAAGATTTCAACTAGACTCTACATGATCCATTATCAATAACAAATTATGACTTACAAAGTTTTCGATGATTTAATTACATTTCTCCGAAGTTTACATCGGATTTACACATAAATAAGCATTCATCATTGCAGTTAGAATGTTGTGCAATTTGAAATTTTATTGCACATAATGAAACGGGTGCCAAGCCAAATAAAATGCTGCTTTTTTGTGCAAGCGACAATACGAAATTTTGATCGACACCTTAGGGTTGATTTCGTAACGCTGTGACTCTGACATCGCTGCAGATGAGAGATGGTAGAAAAGTCACACAGCAAAAATAAAAATATGCAAAATATTTTAAATCTCTGCTAGTGTATAAGTTATTGATAACTCTAATACTATGTTTTTATTAGAAACCTTAAATAGCGTTTTCGCAATTAATTGAACACTAAACTTAGTATAACACCACCAACCCAATCCCTCATTTAAATTAAGATCCATTAAAATATGCAACGTCTTTTTTGGCTTTGGAAGGGTAACGAGAGTTGCATCACTTTAGTAGCTACTAAATTGGTATAAAGGTGCAACGTAAAATTTAAAATTGGTATTATACTGATTTTTCATTCTTACCGTAATAATAATGATAGTAATAATCAGAGCATCTGTCTAAAGATTTCCATTTCCTAGCAGATACATAAAGGCAAACAAAAGACGTGACAGCACCAATGACATTTAGAGCAAGAGTAGCTCCCAACTAAAAAATAATTTTCACATTTTGTTTTGGTTGGAAGTTTTCAAAGGATTTTTCATTCGGAAAATCTTGACCAAAACTGCAGGCTGACACAATAGCAAATAGCATACCACACGAGTAAGTAGAAAAATCAGTTTACAACAAGTGTTATTAACAAAAAAATAACAACATCATTACTATAACATACATAACCACAACTTACCAATGCTCGTCCCTTCTTGAATCCACATATAACACACAGTACACCGGGTGCAATCATCTTATAACAAAATGTATGAAAATTAAAAATCTCTTTTGCGTGCTACCATTGTTTGCTGGTCATTTGTACTTTGTTAAACCAATGTGGGCAAAACATATTCTTTCTTAAAAGTATTCTAAATTTTTGAGAAGCACTATTTGTATTTGTAAACGTCATTTGAATGTTGTAGCTCAGGGTGACCAAAGTCAAAAATTTCATACTTTATAGAATATCTCTATTTTGCAAGACAATTTTTATGCAGGATTTGATTGAATTCTTATTTAAACCTATTTAATATAACACCCTTATTTACTCCTTTATACGGTGCCCACAAATGATTTTAACGTTCACAGTTAGAAGATCATACAAAAAAAGAGGGTCTCAAAGGATTGAGCGCTGCGTCCAAATGAGTGCTGAATCTACAATTCTAAAACTTTGAACAGCGCTGCGTTGCCCAAACAAGTAAATACATAAGCAAATACAATTTGAATATTGACACAAACAAAAACCATGCTCACTGTGCAGCTTATATGATTGCAGAATAGCGTTAATGCAGTTAGAACTCATAAGATGTTTTTTCTACAGACACGCGTATCTAGAGCTCAAAAATCGACCACAATGAACAGGAAGAATCATAAAAAACACGGCGGCTAAATTTTCCATGTGGCGCATGCGTGTTTTATCGTTTTTAAATTCATAACGGCTAATGTCATAGTCTTGCATCACAAATGATAAATTATTGTTTTCAAAGCAACTTATTTTATATAAAGGTGTGTACGACAAATGACAAACTTTATTATATATAAATGTGTTTTTTGCAATTTTGGCGTTTGAAAAGCATTTGACTAAACAAAATTACATACTACAATCAGTGGAGGATTATTCAGAAGGCTAAATTTACCGAATACTACAGGCCGTCTTCCCGGGAGGGCCGTTGTATTTAGACATAGTGTTTACTCTTTGACATACTCCAGACATACTCTTTGGGATTCCGGAATTCGCTAAATGTCCTAAAGTTTGACCATGATGTTAGAAATTGTACGATCTACTGTTTTAATGCACGTGAGTTTACCACGTTTGAACTTTAAACTTTATTCCTTATTGTTTACACTGTGAGTTACAAACTGAAACCGGGAAAGGGGCAAAAGCAAAGGAGCCAGGGATGGCGCCAGAGTAGGCAGGAGGTTGTAGAGGAGGGCATGGGTTAGCTAACATCTGTTTTTCGTCTTAAAAATGTTAACACTGTGGGAAAGTGTGGCATACTCTTATCCTTATATTATTTCTTTGAGCCCTTCCTAATCTCCTTCAAATGTACTTTTTTCTATTTTTATCACAAAACTTGATGTATCACCCTTTCTGATAATAAAAATCGGCTACAGGTTTATATATATGTCAGCAAAACAATGACACTCTTGCACAAAAACTGGGTATTCATTGCAATTGAAAGGTGACTTTAAAACGTAAGAAAAAGTGTTTAAAATTTTCACTTCGAGAATGACACTCAGAGGCGTAATTAGAACGTCAATTGAGGGAGCGGTGTATGAATAATCATGTGCTCTGTTGTGCTTCGACTAATTTCCTTTGAAAGCCAATTCACTTTCAAAAGAAATCAGTAGGGCACAAATGAATATATGAATATACACCCCCTGCCTCTAGTTACGCCTCTGGTGGAACATTTGTATTTCTAGAAGCAATATTGTACTTCATAGGTTGTCACTTCAAATCATAGATTTTCCATTGTAAACGAATTTTTGAATTGTTCAAAAATGTTCCTATGTTTGTCAAATTGTGAAACATGTACACGCATGGCAAAACGTCATGTAAAATTAAAATAAGAGTAAATGAAGACAATGCACATAGCAAATGGCCTGCAAAAGGCAAATTTCAATGACAAAATACTTCAAGAATGTAGGTTTTGTTGTTTGAAAACAAAAAAATTTGAGTTCAGCGTATCAAAAACTATAAGATTCCGTAAATTTATATTAGTAACGGGATGATAACGACGGAACTTAAATGATTTCCAGCCAATTTTCTGGTACACAGCCACGACCTACATGCTCAATGAACTGCTAAACACATATATTAAAAAACATTTAATCCAAAGTGCATTTACTTTAAAATAAAGCAATGGAAAAGTTCAAAACCATTTCAACCTTACAAGAAACGACGCTTTTGGACTCGACCTGGCCGGAAAAATGCTTGGTGGGACAACTCTGTTCACGAAAAATACTATAGACTTATAGTTCATGACGAGTATGACGAGACTTTGTAAACAACAACAGAAGTTGGCGGCCTTTGGTGAGAATGTAATTAGTGCAGGCTTTTCCTCATGCTTTACAGTGAGCATGCTCTAAGCCAAATCGAGGAATTAGCTATAATATACCGTATTAGTGTGGACGCAAAACATTTGTTTTGTTTTTACAACCAAAGTTGCGTTTTTCGAATTTATTCGGCATAGTGTGGACGAGGCCTCAGACAAGTACAATATACTGTACGTGTCAACAACGCCACGATATTGACACGATGGCAAAATCTTACATTTTCCTTCATGTTTCGTTAAAATTTGTTGTTAGAATGTACATATTTCGTCTGTTTTCAAAGTTTAAACAATATTTGGCATAAAAATATTTTTAAATTGAACAAGAACATTGTAATTAAGCACACATACATAAAAAGAATACGTTACTGCTCCAACTCTATAAGTACTGCTCCCCTGTTCTATTCGTACAAATTCACATGTCAATGCTATTGTGGTTAAAATCAACATTGTACATCCCATTCCAAAAAACCATTTCGAGCAAAGTGGTCTAAATGCCATTTTAGCGAGCAAAATATGATTTTGATAAACCAGATGGATACAAAGCTAAAGCGAAATTGATCTCTTTGTGTGAGTCATGTGACGTCTCACGTGAACGGAACAATGATTTTGGGGTCAGTTAACGGCCAATATTCATTTTCATGCTTCAGTGCCATGTTTCCATGGGAACTTTGCTTGCGACAACGCTCGCTTAAATTTATGAGGCATGATTATTTAGTGATGGACCATCAATGCTTTACTTTCGATAGCCTAAAGGACAAACTGTATCTTTTAAAGGCTTTCTGGGAGAAGTTGGTATAAATAATCGTTACAGTTTGTCTCGAAGGCTGCCATTATTTTTTAAGCTCTCATGATTTTTATAGTAATTTGACAGGTTGTTTTTTTAACTATTGTAACATCATGTCAGATGCCCATGTATTCGCTAGGCGATATACTAATTTGCAAGGACAGATGCAAATAAAACACTGTCCTCTAACTTTGTATCATATTTTGCATTTTCTAATAAATCTGAATATGATGTTTCCGACCCAGATGAGGACATTTCGAAAAAAAAAGAAATTACTCGAAATATTGGCGAAAATATTGATTATTTTACAAGATAAATAACTTTTTTGAATAGAGCCTACGAAACTGTGTTACGTACACGACGTCACAACATGTACAGGATACCAGACCCCATTGGGGAACAAACATAGTGAAAATCTGGACTTATAAACTGCAATTGTGAAGAAAGCTTTGATCTCCATTCATTTGTTTTTTTAAACTTGTAGTTTTGAAGAACTGCTGTTTCAAACTACATTAAAATTTTATAAGATTTATATGCACTTTAAATTAGGCATAGTGTATACAAAATAAATATTCGCGGGATTCGAGTTCAAATAATGCAAATACTTTTTTCCTTTTATCGTATAACCAAATATATAATATGAAATTAGACATTAAAAACGTGTGATTTCGCACTTTATGCGTACTTTGGCAATAATTTCGTTTTCAACAATATGGAAAATTACTCTACAATCCAAATTTAGTCGAAATGTCTGCAATATACTGAATATTATTTTCAAATCAATTTTACATAGCTATTTCTACTAAAACATAAAATCATTAGTCAATAAAATATCATTACTGATAACTGCTTTGCAATAAATTATTAGATCATCATTAGAGCACAATGCATGGTATCGCGCAACTTAAGCGTTCTCCTTTGCTGTCTTAAATCTTTGAACTTAGAACACCTCTGAATTATCTGATATGAGACCCCTTTATTTAGAAAGTTGTTAAATATATTGTAGGTAAGTAAAATGTAAAAACTACTTATCTACTAACAGACTGGATATAGCTTCTATATGGAGCAAAACATTGATCTGAAAAGTTATTATCTGGATAAAGCTTCTACGTATGAAAATTGAAGCCAGACACACCCGATTCTTGGGACCACTCAATTACAACATGGCGTGGAGTTAGTTGAGCGATTGCGGCGATGCTTTGTCCAAAATTATTTGTACATCAACAGCAGCAGTTTTGGGAATAACAATCAGTGTAGCATGGACAAAACATCATCACGATCGCTCAGGTAACACTACGCCATATTATAATTTAGAGGTCCCAAGAATCTGGTGTGTCTGGCTTCAATTTTCATAATGGTTTTATACGTAGAAACTCTATCAGGTACTACTTTTCAGATCAATGGAGCAAAAGTGAAGCCTAATTATACATGCTATCACAAGAGATGGATATTACCATAAAAATTTATTACATGTTTGTAGATGTAGATCGTCCAGGCTCGTCGAGTCCTGAGATGGACTTTTGCTGTCGTTATTGACTGACATTTCGACAACCTACAAACATGGACGATCTACATCTACAAATATGTAACGATACTCAAGGGTTCAAACAATTTACTTCATAGAAATTTTTGGCGGATAACGTCTACAAACAATGATTTTTGAATTTTTAATGCACATAGTGATCTTTAACTAATCTCAAATTCCCTCTTAGATTAAACAAGTTATGTAAATCAGTTTAACATTTCGTAATCATTTGACAATTGCAAGAATCGAATTTGCCCCATCGTTGCCAAGGCACAATAATTCACAGCTCGCTTTCCAAGCTCAGAGGCAGTTATGATCTAGAAAGAGTTTCAATGCTTGAAAAATGCCATTCGTACCAATTCTTCAGCAATATTTATAATCTAAAGATTGCTGTATGCTACATTTTCTATGAAGCTTGTTATCGACAAACGTATCTAACATGTATCGACTGCATTCTATACAAAGCGGTATCATCAGGAATTGACTGTTGAAGCTTTATTTACAGAGCAATGTAAATATTATACACTTTGTCTGAAAATAACAATTGGTCTCAGTATTAACGTTAATTAATATAAAAATGGATAAGCATTATTTACAAAAAGTTCTAACTTAATTTCCATAACGGAAACTGAACCCGCGCCTTGTGGTGAATACCATAAATCCTATAACACTAGACCATATGGAAGCGGTGATACAGCTAAAAGTTCTATCAAATTTGTTACATAAAAATTATTTGAACAGTTTTACCTTCAGAATGAACGATGAAATTATTTGTTAATTACTAAATCATCTTTAAATCTGATCGATAATATATTTTATCACAAATAATTTTACATTTTAAGGTTTTACATTTTTTTGTCGCTTTAATATTAAAAAGCAAATTGTTTTGTGGGAAAAATTTACTGTAGCTTAAAAGAGGTCTATGAACTCATGGTAGAACAATTTGGTGTAAATGCAAAATATATGTAGCAACTCAAAAAAGACAATGCTCTAAGATGATATGGAGTTACCTTAATCGTTTTAGTTTTTCATTCGCATGTGGAAAGCAGTGAAATGAATGACCACATCTTCAAATCAAAGTTTGACAGTTAATAGCCTTTTCTAAACAATTACCTAGAATCAAATGGGCGAGCTGGGCTGAAAATTTATATATCTAACTAAAAGTTGCAGTATACATAATGATAATTCGTTATAAATTAATCACACTTGAACAACAAACAATCAAAGGGCAAAACAAGTAAAGCAAAATAATATTTTTGTTGGACTAGATAAGCCAAGCACCTGACGTGGGATTTGAATCCATGACCCTGAGATAAAGAGTCTCACGCTCTACCATAGTTATGTTTAATAAGCTAGATAGCGCATTGCAATACACCGCCCAAACAAAAGTTGATGCCATAGTAATCAGGTGCCTCTATTGTTAACACGCAATTACTTGGTTCCACTCGAGGAGAAAAAACAAACTTTAGTAAACGACAGAGCTTAATGACGACGTATTTTTGTTATTTTGGAACTTAAAGCCATGCCTACACATAGCAGATAAAAAACAACTTTTTGCAGTATAATTACTGCTTGAACAAGCTTATTGCTGTAAAAACACCTTTTTCTGCAAGATGACGAGAAAATTGAGAGCTTTACTAAAAGATATGTATTTAGTAATGATATTACTTTGAACAACAAAAAATATTTCTTCTATTTAGACCAGGTACTCAGCCTTATGTGACAGAAATTAAACCTCTTGACCTCTGGGTTACAAGACCAATGCTCCATCCTCCAAGTGTTATAGGCGGCATTAAATGCATGTAAATAGTTTTGACACACGCGGTAATAAATTTCTTTTAAATCCTTTTACACGTTAAATGTTTTCTAGGTATTTTAAAGGTATTTTTATGGAGTCAAAAATTTAGCCATACTAAAGAATTTAACTCTGGATTCTTGTTATTTTAAGTGTTTATGAAACGGAATTTCACCTATAGATATTTTGATATAGATATAGATTTGTACATAACTAAGAAGCCAAACGAATAAATTTACAGTTGTTGTTGCACACTGATTGTCTTTTCTAACTTGTCATGCAAATGCATTCCAAAATCATGGCAACTTAATTATATCAGCTCTAATAGTTATCATGATTTTCATAATTTTAAAGAACGAGGACTTGTAGTATTTAACTAAGTCATAAGGCAGAAAGAACTAGCTATTGTTGGCAAGTGTATAATGAGCAGAGCTGTAACAAAATACTTCTCGAACATATGAAAATGACATTTCAGTTAAATTTCCATCAAATTAGTACATAAAATTTTTCGAGATCATTAACTTGATATTGAATGATCAAATTATGACTCGATCGTTAAGTGGGGTTAGTTTAAACGATATAGTCTTATCTAGCATGTAGAAGGAAGTGGCGTCAATAACTCCATTCTCTATTCTCAATTAGCCAAATAAAGCCTTTGTAAAAAGAATTACATATATTGACGAGCTAGGATAGCAGAATGTTTAAATTTTTTTTACGAAATAATCAACTTAAACAACGAAATATCGGAAAGCAAAAGAAATAAAGCCAAAATATTATTGCTAGACTAGTAAAACCAAACATCTGACGTGAGATAATCACCCACGATCTTGAGATTAGGAGTCTCTTGCTCTACCAACTAAGCTAGCCATACTCGCAAAACGGTGCCGGAAAAGATTTGGTTAAAAATATTACAGTCTAAAGGAAACAAAAATGATTGCTAAACACATAAAAATCAACTATTTGCATTATACTTATCACGAAAACAAGGTTTTTGCTGTAAAAACAAGGTAGGTATGTGTTTTATTTTTTTTTCACCCTGTAGTTTAAGCAAATGTAAATGATTTCAAAGTAAACCTGCCATGTAAATGGCTTTTGCAATGTACAATACGTTGCATATTAATGT
Organism: Xenia sp. Carnegie-2017; assembly: GCF_021976095.1. Lineage (NCBI taxonomy): Eukaryota > Metazoa > Cnidaria > Anthozoa > Malacalcyonacea > Xeniidae > Xenia > Xenia sp. Carnegie-2017. Next base: position 14,967,475 of record NW_025813526.1, read on the forward strand.
ATATATTACATTGTCATTTGTTATTGTAAATTTTATCAACAAAGTTGTACTCTGCATATCTCATAATTACCATATCTCATACTTAAGATAGCGAATGAAAGACTTTAGATATCTATGTTAAAATAATTACGCTTTACGACTTCCGAAGTGTAAATTTTCACATCACATAAAAAGGAAACATTTTTGCAATTTGATTATTAGAAATTTGTCTAAAGCAATTAGTATATGCATCAAAAATTCTAAATTAGGTTGAAAATGTAAGGATAGAGTGAATTTGACTGAAAAGTACCTGGAGATTATCTTATTTTATAACACATGCAGAAGAGCTTATATGTTGTTTTTGTTGTTGTTGTTCGTCCATCGCAAGCGATGATGACCTTGAAAAGTTAGCTCAAGTGCTAGAAGAAGGGTACGGTGAGTTGTGAGGTGGTTAATAAGCCAAATCTTGGCACGGAATGATCTCAAACACGAAGGGTAAACCAGAGATGCATCTGATGTTGAAGCACTGGCTGCTCTTGATTTCCGCAGATCACGTTTCTGTTTGGCTTAAAAAGTCCACCTTTCTTCTGATGGTTGACAGCCCTTGACGATGAGATCACTCCAGGTTGATCGTTTCTCTGCAAGTTTGTTCCATGTTGCGGTGTTGATATTGAAGGACCTCAGTGAGGTCTTTAATGTGTAGTTGAACCGCTTCTTCTGGCCTCTGACTGATCTTTTGCCGTTGAAGAGCTCACCATAAAGCAGTTGCTTAGGTATCCGCTTATCTGGCATGCGAGCATTGTGGCCTGCCCATCAGATCTTTGCTCTCATCAGCAAGGTGTAGATGGATGGCTGATTGCATCGAGAGAGGACATCTGTGTCTGGCACCTTGTCTTGCCACTTGATTCTCAATATCCGATGGAGACAGGTTGTGCGGAATTGATTCAGCTGTCTCGCATGCCTCTTGTAGACAGTCCAGGATTCACATGCAAACAGGAGAGTTGGTAATACTATGGCAGAGTAGACCTTCAGTTTCGTTGCAGTGGTAATCGCTCTACGCTACCAAACGTTTGTGCGCAACCTGCTAACTGCGGAGCTGGCTTTGGCGATCCGGTTGTTCACCTCTGTATCAATAGTCACAGCTCTGGAAAGAGTTCTCACTAAATATGTGAATTTGTCAACTGTCTGCAGACGCTGTCCATTCACCAGTATGGTAGACTTAGTGTAGTGTGTATGAGGAGAAGGCTGATGCATGACCTCTGTCTTCTTGGTACTGATGGTTAGACCAAAGTTGTCATAGGCTGCGGAAAACTTATTCATGCTGATCTGCAACTCCGATTCTGAAGACGCGTTGAGGGCGCAGTCATAAGCAAACAGGAAGTCACGAATGATGGTCTCCTTAACTTTGGTGATAGCTTGCAGTCTACGTATGTTGAATACGCTCCCATCCATTCTATATTTGATGCTGATACCATCTAAACCATCGTCATAGGCATCAGTTAGCATGGCAGTGAAAACCATGCTGAACAATGTTGGAGCCAGTACGCAGCCCTGTTTGACACCATTTGTGACTGGGAAGGGTTCAGAGTATTCACCATAAACTAGTACTCTGGCCTTCATGCCATCGTGGAATTGACGAACCATCAAGATGAATTTCTCCGGACAGCCAAACGTGGGCATAATTGTCAACAGGCCCTGACGGGGGACTGTGTCAAAAGTTTTTGTCAAATCGAAAAACGTGGTGTACAGATCTTGGTTCTGCTCTTGACACTATTACTGGAGTTGTCGTGCTGCGAAAATCATATCAACAGTTCCACGGCCCTTACGAAAACCACACTGTGATTCTGGTAGCAGTCCTTCTTCAAGGTGGTATATTAGCCGGTTTAGTAACGCTCGGGCAACAACTTTCCCAGGTATTGAAATGAGTGATATGCCACGATGATTAATACGGGACTGACGATTACCCTTCCTCTTGTATAGGTAAATAATCGAGGCATCTTTCAATTCCTGGGTGATGGATCCTTCAGTCCAGAAGGATTGGAAGCGGTCAGTGAGCTTCTGGATAAATGTGGGACCACCAACTTTATATATCTCTGATGGAAGAGCATCTGCACCAGGGGCTTTGCAACTACAGAGCTTGCTTATTGCCTCTCTGACTTCTGATTCAATAGGTGGAACATCCATGGTCGTGTTAACGTTGACATGGGGCAACCTGTCTATTGCCTCATCATAGATGGAAGAAGGACGGTGGAGGAGAGCTTCAAAATGTTCAGCCCACCTATGCAAGATCTTTTTCCTCTCGGTAATGAGTGTAGTCCCATCGGTGCTCAAGAGAGGGGAATTTTCTGACGATCGAGGTCCATATATGGTGTTGAGACTTTCATAAAACCGCTTTGTATCATTTCTTTCGGCATAGGCTTGAATTTTATTAGCCTTAGCACTGAGCCAGGAATCTCTCATCACCCGCAGCTTACTCTAAACTGTTCTCCGTGAACTGACAAAGGCATTCTTCTTGTAGACTGAAGTTGGATCATCTTGGTAAGCACGATGAAGTCTTTGCTTTTCATCAAGTAAGGCCTGAATCTCCTCATCATTCTCATCAAACAAATCATGCTGATATCGGGTATGGTAGCCCAACACTTGCACTGCAGTTGAGTGAACTGTGTCCCTAAAGTATTCCCAGTCTTCTTCGACGTTACCTCTAGGATTGAAGTTGGCATTTTGGGATTCTAGGTCTGTTGATAGAGCTGCACTTGTTTGACGGTTTTTCAGTTTGGCAACATTTATCCTCTTTTTTGTCATGCATCCCTGTGGACGTCTCTTTGGTATGCTGCGGATATTCATTTTAGAGATGATGAGTCTGTGGTCGGTCCAGCACTCTGCACAACACATAGCCTTGGTAATTCTGACATCCTGCCTGTATTTCTTCCTGACAATGAGGTAGTCGATGAGATGCCATTGTTTCGATCGGGGATGCATCCATGATGTTTTGTTCCTGTTGGGCAGCCGGAATATTGTGTTGGTTATAAGGGGACAATACGATGAGCATAACTCCAGCAGGCGCAGGCCATTGCTGTTGCACTTGCCTACCCTACACTTTCCAATGACTCCATCCCAGGCGGCAGAATCACGGCGTACCCTTGAGTTGAAATCCCCAAGTAGGATCAACTTATCAATACTGCACACGGATGAAAGCATAGTATCCAGATCTACGTAGAATGACAAATCCTGAAGATGTCTTTCACATCTTCAGGATTTGTCATTGTAGGTGCACAGGCACAGAAGGGTGTAGCCCGTTTACCATCATGTAGATGAATCTGCATTGACATGAGACGATCGTTTGTACCTTTAGGGAGATTGGCAAGCTTTTGGACAAGATGGTTCCTGATGGCAAAACCTACCCCAGACTCCCGGCGCTCATCGGCAGAACGGCCACTCCAGAAGAAATTGTAGCCACCTCCATATTCAGTCAGTTACCTCTCATTAGCGAAACGAGTCTCACTCAGTGCTGCAATGTCGATGTTATATCTTGCAAGTTCTTTGGCAATTAGGGCAGTTTTCCTCTCTGGTCTTCCTGTGCCTAAGGTTATCGGTGTCACCTTAATTTTTTTCTTTCCTTTATTTCGACCGCAGGTGTGGGATTCCCGCCAACCACGGCTTGATAGCCAGGATGTAGGTTGAAGCAGGCTTTTTAAGGAGACCTTTTCTAGTCCCTTCCTCATGTGAGGTGAGCAGTGTATCCCTAAAGAGGGCTGCTCAGACACACAGGTAGACGTCGAGTTCACTGCTGCTTCAGTCTGTACGAAAGCGACCATTAGACCTGGGCCGCCTGTGTGCAGGTTTGCAACTACAGCTCCCAGTGTATCCATACCTGCTGCTTCGTCGCTCGCCAATTAACACAGGGCTTAAAGCTTAGCTTTTAGGTTAGGTGGCGTTGTCAAGACGTATGCAAGAATTTATTATAGTGAGGAAAAGCTGGCAGACATCAACCTCACTCTTCTCTGAAATCACATGGATCTAGTGGCAAGACAGTGTCGAGACGACTGGTGGTGACCTCAGATGCAGGGAGTATTCGGTTACTGCTAGATGTTATGCAGTTCATCAACGGAGTTTTTTACTTATGAGTTTCAGTTAGTAAAGAACCAGAATTCTTAACTTGATTATATAAGATTATATCAAGCCCTTTTGAATCATCCAATTTTCTCCGTGTTTTTTAATATTCCCATTTTGTGCACTCTCCTTTTTACTCTTTTTTATTTTTGTGAACTCCCAATTTTGCATTTGTTTAATATAATTTAAAAATTCGTAATATGCAAATGTTTTTCTGCTTTGTAGTTTTTTACTTATAGGCCTTTGTTTGCAAAAAGAATTTTTGACTTAAATGATATAAGATTATAATACGCATTTCAGAGCAATCTATATTTGTCAATGATTTTCTACTACTTACTTTTTATGTGCAATTGCTAGATTTTGAATAAATTTTGGACAATATAATTATGTGTAATGTGAAGAAAATTAAAAAAAATCTATCGAGTTGTTTTTTACTTGTAGGATTTTGTTTTCAAAATACATGGATATAGGAAATTAATTATATATATAATATTTTTTCGCATTTTTGAGTCACCCAAGATTCTCTCAATGATTTTCTGCCATTTGTTTCTTTGTGGACAATACGGATTTTAAACATATATTAAACAAGATAAATATGTGTCTTCAGTAGAAGTTTACAATGTCGTTAGAATTATACGGATTTATACAGTGTAGTTCAAGATAAACTAGCAGTTTTTTACTTATAAGCCTTGGTTAGCTAAAGAATCAGAATTCTTAATTGTATAAGATTATATCACGCATTTCTGAGGCGACCAACTTTGTCGATGATTTTCTATTATTTTGGGGCACTCTCAAGATTTTGGAAATGTTTTAGACAATACAAATATCTATAATGTGACTAAATTTAAGAAATCGAACCGTGTAATTTTTAAATTCATAGCTGAATAAGATAAATGAAAAGCACAATAAAAATTAAAGCTTAAAGTATTCTTAATTTCGTGACCACTACACTTTTTGTGATGCTTCTCGACAGTAACAAAGTCATAAACAGTTATTTGTGAAAATATGTTTAAAAATATAACATAAACAAATTATTTTTTTATTGTTGTATTTCATTTTAAACGTGTTTTATGGAGGATTATTTACTTGATAATATTGAATGATAAATTTTAGCCGAATGTCGTGATGAATGCTGTGATGAATGTTGTGTTGAGTTTGTGATGACTGATGTCCTCAGCAGTGGCGTGCGGTCATGCAAGCGTAGGCAAGCGCCGCTTGCCTAAACATTTTACCGAACAAAAATTTTTTGGATCAATCTCTGAGCAAAATCAGTTTAAATTTTTCTGTTCTAAACAATGTCAATGTAATCTTTTGTCTAAATTGTCTTTACATTTGAAATGCTTGCTATTTATACGCGATTTACTGTCGTGGTTTTCGGTTTCACTTTGCTACACTTGTAATATGAGTCAAGTGGATTAAATACACGTTAAAAATTTCTTATTTATTAACCAAGGCAAGCGCGCTTGCCTTCGGAGCTCAATTTGAACATTTGCGCATGCGTTAATCTAGATTTGGAGGCTTCTTATTCGAGGAATATCGAGAAAGGCAAGCGGCGCTTCTAAGGGCGCCGCTTGATAGCGATTGGTCAAACACATATCAGCGCACGAATAATATTCGTATATACAACACATTGGACATCCGAATTATTCACGCCATTAATGTTGTCGTTTATTAAAAGATGACTGAGAGCGAAAGGTAATGTTCTGATTTCTAATTCAAAGTAGTAGGTGCTTTACTGGTTATTTTATTATTTTCTGCGCACAATGTGCGTAAACAAGCAGGGGCCGCAGTCTGCAGAGACATCGAAATGCGCGCAAACGTGTGTTGTGGTAAAGTATGACTAGCATTATGACCAAAACACTATGCTCTTGTCAGTCTTGTGTCGTTGAATTCATAAATTAATGACTAAAAATAAAAGGTACAAGATACTAAATAATAAACACGACTCTCCGATATTCTGAAACGTACGAGTCAGTGCCAGACACATTTTGAAGAACGGGAGAACACGTTGCCATGACGTCATTATACCAAAATATAAACATTAAACAACGCCATGGCCTTAGTTTGTAACACACCGTGCCAATTTTGTTCGCGAAGCTGGCTGTTCTTAATTGTTATAATCACGACTGCTACAATACATTTCGCGCCTATTGTCTTGCAATTTATTTATGTAGAAGATATTATCTGTAGCATGTAATACAAGATTATGATATTGACAAGAGCTTCCTTTGCGTAGTAGTTTTGATATTTGTATCCGGTAGATATCATGTAACTGATGTAAGGTATAAATAAGATTGATGTTCCTATAAAATATATAGCATAGGAATTTTCATCCTTTTATGTTCTACTTCTACATTCGGTATTTCCGCGAACCTCACCCCCAGCGCTTGCCTATTAAATTCGGTCACCGCACGCCACTGGTCCTCAGTATGTTTCGCAGTATGGTACCAAATATACAGTAGTGAAATGACTATCCCTTAAAGCTATGACAGCGTACAAAATTTCAAATTTAATGCAGAGTTTAAAGCATTGTTGTGTAATGTGACTCAATGGTAATCCGTCTCTGAAGGCTCAATTGTGCAATGAATATTAAGACGCCTCGTACCGGAGAACTTAAATATCAAGGAATATTTTATTAATGGGCTGCATTTAAAAGTTTTACGTAATGAAATGATTGAAAGCGTGAAAAAAGTTTCTAAGCTTTATGTAATAGGATAATGTTGTCGTTTGATTAATAAATGAATACATATATTGTTAAAAAGCTACAGTAAATTTCATTGTTTTTGAAAAATAAAATAAAATGCCCCTTTGTCATTTGCATATCTTGGCTCAAAATATTTAGAAATAGGTTTCCACTTTCCTTGTTTTGTTAGCTCGTCTAGCTTCCGATGAAATCCATAGCCAGGGTCGTCGAGTACAAATTCATTAATTGTAAAGAATATTAGGCCTCCTTGTTTTACAGAATGAATAAAATCATCCATTCCTTTCCCTTTTACATGACCAGGACCAAAAACACCAACACATATAACTGCATCGTACTGGCCAGCGGTAACTCCCAGCTCAACTGATCCATTGGTTCCCATGACTCCCTTTTTTAGCGATCTGTACTTTGAGAAAATATAAATTATTAAAGAGTGAAATGGATAAATATCTTTAATGATAATCACAAGAATTCGTTAAATATAAAAAACTGACTGATTTTTTATAATTTTTCAAAACTTTGGCATTAAAATAAAGGATCAACTCTAATTTTGGCTTTTGTTGTTAATTGTAGGATCATAGAAGAAAACACAATATCGTTATGCTTACGATTGAAATGAAAGGCATGTAAATTTTATTGAATATTTTTTATAATAAACACTTAGCGATTGATAATTACTTCATTTTTCCATGCTTGTACTAAAAATTATATAATGTTTTATGTGATTCGACCAAATATCCTTTTCATTGATAAATCGCGTATTTTCTTATTTAGCTACCTTATAAAAACTATCAATTATGAACATTTCATGTTAAATGTCGATTTGAATGCTGTTTCTACAAAAAGCAAAAATTCAAGTAATACTTAGATTAAATTTCAACCTGTAAACTCCTTTTGTCTCAGAAAGCTTCAACATTTCTTCACTAATGTCAATACCGTCTACATTCTTATATCCCAGCTTGTAAAGATGTTCACCAACGAGTCCTGTGCCACAACCAAGGTCCAGAATTTCAATCTCCTGGTTGTAGTTATATTTAATAATTTCCTCGTGAAGTTGTTCTGCTGCAACTACTGGTCCTTGATAACTAAAATCATCAGCAACCTGAAATGGTATTGTGACTATTTAATCTAGTTTTATTTTTCCAATGATATGCTAAGGTAGTTGCCCATTCTTTACTTTTAAACTAAAAGTTCATTTTGTTTTATTATTTCATTTCAATTAATAAAAACAGCAATTTCTTGTATTGGACGGTTGTTTAACCTCATTGCAGGAGTTTGCATGCTAAACAAATTTCAACATTCATCATATTATAGCTGCAGCCAGAGTTTCCTGCAAAAGACTGATCTCTATATAAATTTTTGATGAAGGTCGTTTACCAAATTCTTACAAACTTTAATGTTTTGAAAAGGAGTAATGCATTTTAAAGTTTACACTATTTTCTTTCTGAAGTACTTATGCTGCTGTTTATCCAAAAAGTAGATACGGAAACCATACATGTGTGTATCCTTTAAAGTACATGATCATCAAATAAAGTAGACAAATAAAAATATTTAAGATAGCATTAAGCATTTAATAAATTTAAATGACAGTTGTTGTCATCAGGAAAATGTACTTAGTGCTCGCTATTCCGTCAAAAAAAACCTGTACGCTGTGCATAATTTTATTTTTTGCCTAACTTTCAATTTTTGACATGCACCATGCGCTAGCTTATTGCCACTTTATGATCGTACTACACATTCTATGTAAGAATACGGTAAACCTTTTAGCACAAAGCACGAATAAGCAATGAAAAAGCTAAATATGACCAAAATACAACAGTTTGAATAAATAGACGACTATCAATTTTGATGCAAAGCATTTACTTGTGTTTAAACTAATCATAACCATAACTTCAGCTTGTTTTTGCTTTCTTCAACTGTTTTGTCTAAATAGTGGTTTATTTTTATTAAAAACCATTTGGTATGTTAAAATTATTCTTTTTCTTTGTCTTCTTTGTCTTTTTTGCCTCTAATAAAGTCTTGTTTGAGCACTTTTCATCGCATAATTTTTTCATCTTTTATATATACCCTCCTGTACTCTTTACACGAGTTCTAACTTTGCATTTTAAAATATTTTTCTTTTTTTCTTTTGTCTGCAAAAACCTATTCTTACCTCACCCTTTTGCCTTATTCACTTTTCTAAATTCTCTTTCATTCTTCTAATTTTTAAACTGTCGGCCTTATGTCCAGAAATGACTGTTAAAAGAGCTTTATTCTGTTTTCAGTTATTTTCAACTTTAAACGTTTCTGTCCCTAGATACCAATCTGTTTTTATTAAGTTAGTCATTGCCATAATTTTCTCAAATTTTTGAAATTTGAAATCCTCTTTTCATTCACTACCGAGAAATAATATGATTTTAGTAGTTAACCCAGAAAATCACATAAATCAATTAAATTAGGGCTAGATCAGACTTTTTGCTGCAACAAAAAGTGTAACAAGTTGTTCTGATTGCAATAAAAATAATTTTTATGATAAATTATTTCGCGCAACTTGAGCATTACCATGAAATTAGAAAAAAATTTGTGAAAAAAGGCATACGCAGCTTATCGAAACATTAATGAATTTCATTGTCTTATATGTTACCTTTGATCTAAATTATATTGTGCGTAGTTTCATTGTTTACGATCACGCCAAGATTATACTTTTAGCCACCTTTTATTCTACAATATATAGACGACTATTTTTTGTGTTAACTAGCAAGGACAAATCTAGGGTTTGTCAAAAGAGTAATTGGACTCACGTATGTTTTCCTGAAAAAATTCTTATTTCATCATGAATACTAAAGTTAACCAAATAATGAGTAATTACCTATTTTCTTTTTTGCAAAGTGCAAACCTCAGTTGTGCTTTTATCCAAAGTTATTATTTCAAAGCCATTTTTGCTTACGGAGGCAACAGTTAAGCGCACAAGTGTCGCACCATCTGGTGACTATATCCATTTATTTGATTCGCTAAGGCGTAAGCGTAAAGCTATATCAATATATTTCACTGGCTGAAAAGGTATGTTGAGTGAGTCGTAGAGTTAGTCGAACAACCAGCATATGAACTTGTTATATAACAAGATAATAAGAGTAGGGATTTGTATAAATGTATAAAAAAAAAAGAAAATGCTCAATCCGGTGCTACCACTATTAGTTGCATTATGCCGGAATGTTTCTCTCACTCTATGCATTTACTAAAGAAAGCTTAAAAAATTCGATTGCAGACGAAAGCATGCATCTTTTAATAAATTTGATGCCCTTTATGGAGAAATTTTTTATGTTTTATCTTGAGATCTGTAATCTGATATAAAAGTTTTTCGATCTTAAAACAATTATATTTTCCCTCCCTTAAATGATAAGTACAAAATAGCTTTTACACATGCGTGATTTATGCTTTCTATTCGCGTTGTTATTACCCTTTAGAGGTTAGTACATTTTCAGATTATTTGAAGATATCTTAAGTTGAAGACGAAGCGTAATTATTGAAAAACCTTTTATTTTTCTTTATTTTATTATTGTGATAGCCTTCTTAAAAGTCGTATGCTGGGCTATTATGTTCATATTGAAAAAACCATGCTATTACCTGTGCAAACTGGTACTTGCTGCAATGTTTCCGATGAGTAAAAAAAGAACGATGCAGTTGTTTTTTAAAATTTTTACGGTTGATATATTTCATTTCAAAATATGTATTCAATAGTAACCATCGTAATTGACTGAATAAATATCAAACCCATCAACTTAAAAGCCAAAATACTTTGCTACGTTTATTGACTTTATCTTTTAAACATAATCAAAAAACACTTTGGTGAAAAAGTGTTTTATCAACAAATCTCGAGTAACGTGTATCTTCGCACGTGGGATACACGTAGTTTGACCTCCAGACACACGGAATTTGGCTTCAAAAATTATTTGACTTTTTTAATACAGGTAGTTGGCCATCTATATAGTTCAGTGACAGAGCCTCGAACACTTTGCTTGCCGAACACTTTACTGTGCAAATGATCTCGTAATATATATGTTTAAATATGCCTTGCTCACAAAAGAATTCGAAGGATAAACGATGGCGTTTCAACTTTGAAGAAATAAATTTGCACTTTATGAAATTGAATTAAAAAAAATAAATTAGTAAAGGAAACAAGCTCTGTCAAAAGGCCGTATTATCTTTTAAACTGAAACCAAATAAGATAAAATCAAAAATTTTTCACTTTTAAAATGTTTACATCAGTTGAACATCTGCTAAAAGAGCTGAGCTGCTGTAGATGCATCAGACGCCCCTATTTTGGCGTCTTAAGCGTGAATATCATAGGATTGACATCATTTCCGCAAGGCAACTTAAAGATCATCATACTAGTATTGAAATTCATGCGCAACAAAACAGTGAAATAAATATGTGCCTAAATTTCCGAGCATCTGATTGTACATACGGCATAGTTTCTTTCTTTAAAGAAAGAACAAAGATATCATTTTATCTTAATAATAGAACAATTTTGCTAGTTTTTTTTTGTTTTTATTCATACTCGGACCTGTTGAAAAGGACTGGCGATAGCTAAGTTTATTTGATTTTGAAAAAAAAACGTCGAAAAAATGCATTTTTTGATGCCATGAGAAATTTTTCCATCCAAAAAACTCATTTTTCTATAGTTTATAATTAATGACGTCAACAACCCTCTTTTTTTATATTGGTTACATTTGTTTTACAGGTAAAGTTAATGCTTTGTACAAAGTTTTAGTCTTTCTAGAAGTAATTTAACTAATAAATGGCTGATAATGATAAATTTTGAGGTCTACAATCGCCAGCTAAAATTAATGCATTTTTCACCTCAAAACCTTCATGGCGGCGATCATAAGTGGCTTCAAAGATGGATACCAAGTTATCGTTCCAGTGTGTCATTGTGATAACAATTCACTTGTGTTATTGAATTTTTTATGCACATAAAATGATTGTTTTGAGGCATTTGAATAAAACGCTTCATTATGAATTTCTTTTTAAGATAGTAAAAAGATTACTTCATACTTAATTCGTTTGTACTTTGTAGGATCTTTATTCCGAATTGGTTTAGAAAGATCGAAAACAAGTCACTCGCTTCCCTCACTGGTTTGTTTTCAATCCTTCTTGTGCATAAGAGATGTGTGCACACACTAAACACACCAATTCTGTCTTCTCTGTTAGACACTGTTGATAAAAGAAGCTCTTTACACTGATAAATTTTAAGCAGAGCACAATCTCAAACTCTCTGTACAAAAATACGTTATAAATTTTGCTATTGCTTTATTGTCATTGATATTCTTGTCGTAGTATTTCATTCAACCTAAAATTTCTTTTTGTTTTCATAGTACTCGATGAGTCAGCCAAGTAGCTACGATAGTCGTTTTTTGATGGAACGCTACACCAAAGCATTAAAAGTATAGTTTCATAAGTCTAATTTATGCAAGCTTAGCTTTGTACGTAACCATTAAAATACTTTTTTTATATATTTTGAAAAATGTTCCAGTCATTACCTTTTCATAAGTGGCAGCCCATTTTGAGTAAAGATTAACCAGATCTTGTTGGGGTGTGTTTGAAGTAAATTTTTTCAGACGTGTGTAGCATTCATCTTCATTTGGATCCATTAAAATACGGTTATTAACAATTTCTGCAAATGTGTAGGAGTGCTACGAGTTTAGTTTATGTAATATGCTATATGTCAACACTTCCTTACGAATACATGAACAATGCGACCTTTTTGTACCTGCAAGCACGTGTATAGGGCATTCATGTGAATAAATTCAAAACAGAAAATAATTATGTTTCTCGTGCAATTTAATTAATGTTTTCACTTGCATGCATGACAATTGTTGCAATGTATTAAATTACAATTGCAGTTGCGTTGTCATTTATTAAATCACAAAGGGTTCCAGAAAGAGTTATCGGTACTGCTTACTGTCGTCGTGAGGCAGTATTTTTGCCATGAGTACGAGGCATTGTTTTTCTCGCAAGACCTTTTTTCTAAGACTTTGCCATCCGTTCGCCTACTAATATAAAATAATCCAAAAAAATATATTACCAGTTGCGCTATAGAACGTTAAAGTATTCAGAATAACGAATCATATGACACAAAGGTGGGGTTGCAAAATATTGAGTAATTATGTTGAAGCAATAAATAAAAATTTGAAGCAATAACCGCATATGTGATGTGGCTTCATATGATTGAGCTACTTGTAATGTTTTGGAACTGTCCAATCGTGTGTGAATTGCATATTAATTTGTGCTCTCATTGCCTGAAAATCGTTAATCTGTTATATTGTCACCAAAATTTCCTTAGTCCAAATAAATTTCAATTCATTTATAGCGGACAAATTGTTTTAACTTATCTTCCATGCTTGAAAACTTCAAACATGAAAATATATTGAACTTGTTTACTTTTGAAACAAATTTCTTCTGACAACCAGGGTCGAAGCTAGAATGCTTATTGTGGGGGGAGGGGTGTATATCCATATATTCCGCTTTACCAACTAAATTCGTGTCAAATTAATATCGCTTTAAAAAGAAATCAGTCAGGCAATGCTGAATATATGAATAATCACCTCCAACTAGCGTTCTAGCTTCGCCCCTGCTGAAAACACAGCATATTTCAACTCATGTTGACGTTTATAATCAAAAAATTATCCTTACTAGATAATTTAAAAGATCTATATCGATACTACTGGACAACTTAGTCAGGATGTATATTGTCCAACAATATTTTTCATTACAAAAAATAAATGGAAGCTAGAACGTCGTTCAACGTCAAATTGAATTGTATAAATTGCCACCCAGCTTCGTCATACACTATGTTCATCCGAAGAATGGAATTGGTTTAATCTCAGTTTAACAGCCTAATTTTATTGAACTAAACAGAATAAACACGTAATTATATTTAGGGCTCCCGTCACAATGAATAACATGTTGCCATAAGGACTAGCTATATTTAAGAAAAATTCATAATATTTTGAATTGTTCTTGTAGAAGGCTTTTTTTATCTGCGTTCCAAGAAACAGCTAAATTAATTAAAGAAATTTGTAAGAAAGTATAAAGTTAGAAACACAGAACAATAATGTGTAAAAAATTCTTGTGCCTTATATACCACAGCGACGATTTATTATTTCATCAAAATACCTGATAACTCTGTCTTCTATAGCTATAAAGGGCACAGTGATCATCTCTTTCAATTTTTGTAAGCATTGCTTTGGCTGTATCAAGTTGCATACTTAGTTTTTGATGCTTTATGGCTTACACTGGCAAATTATAACTTTACGGAATAAAGTGATCAGAAACCAGAACAAGCAGACAATTTCAAGTAATACAAAATAAAACAAATTCCGAAAAGGAACATCTCGTCTGATGATGTCTTTGGAATAAAGACGAAATATTACACCATCTTTTGTTTCTAACTCTTGTATTATCTTGAATATCAAGAAAACGAGATGTCCCTTGTCGGAATTTGTTTTATTTTGTATTAAGTGATCAGAATGTCAAAGAATTCCATAATTTGTGCAATTAGTTTTGAGTAAATGTGTCATGCATCATGGGGATAAAAGCCATGCAGCCTTGACATCATTAAAGTTATGAAAAATTTTATATTTTTTCCACTTTGTCGATGATATATTGTGTGATTCTAAATTTTATATTTTTTCCACTTTGTCGATGATATATTGGATGAAGCGAAGCGTTTATTCATTTTAGCAAATGGAAAAGAATAATTCCTTCACAACAAAAAACTTAATTAAGCAATTTCTCTATGTTCTGAATTTGCAAATTCACAAAACCTTTTCAACTAAAATGACTCATGACTTATAAGAAAGGTTGTAAGTTTTGCGTTTAAAGTTTTTACTCCTTTTTCAATATCTCAAAATCATTTCACGTCTCGCTAAATTCCGAATAGATGGGCTCATGTGAACAGCCGCTAAGATTTATACATATTGTATTTTATTAGAAAATATTTGCTTTGGATTCAGTGGGCTATAATTTTGTACAATAGTTTGCACTGTTCATCAAATACTGTCCTTCTGGTTAGTAATAATATTCTCGATAGCATTAAAAGGGAAATTTGGAATTAAAACAGAGTTATACTGCGAATATTAAAATCGTTTTTGCGTAAATGGTATGTTGAGAGAGTCGTTAAGTTAGTAAAATGATCATGTTGCCGAATATTTGTTATATAACCAGAAAAACATTAAGTAAAGATTTGTCTGCTGATGTGTAACTGCTCTTGAATGATTAACAAGCTTTAGCAAAAGACTACGAGTACGAATTACGTCATTTTGCCGTGGAAACATTGTTACGACAACAACAACACGTAGCCGTCATCAATCTGAGTACGATGTTTTGTAAAAAAATCGTAGTTGCTACTACGATGTCTTTTTAAGCAAGGAAATTAGAAATATTATAACTTCGGTTAAGCTTCGTGCTCGTTGTCGTAGTCGTACTCTTGCTAAAGCTCTCTATGGAGGCTCTCTATAAGGTATTTAATTTTCAGTCGTGATTGAATTTTTGCTGGAGATTTATGTGTAACTGATTTAATGTACTTGCTCATCGGATCTTTCTGGGAATTACCCGAATAGCTCTCTGTCACTAGTATTCACTGTTAACAACTATCTGCTAAATATACTGAGGCTGTTAACTTCTATAAAGCTATTTGAAACTGTTCAACAGTTCGTGAAAACCATATTGAAAATTTAAATTACAGTGTTTATAATCTTTATCTAAATACATATCACAGGAGTGCTTCGATTCAGTTATAAGGGATGAATCTAAAAGATGTCTAATATTTCAATACAACCATTTTGCGTCTCCAGTTGTTTTGTAATTAGCGTAAGAGAAAATATTAAAATTGTAGAAATATTACCTCACACATTTCTCTCCGACAAAAAATTTCAAATGAGAAAGGTACTGTTCACATTTTTTTCTCGAAGGACGAAACAAAAGTTATGACTTCTAGAGAGGTAAATACGCTTGAATAACGCATTCTGATTTGTTATAAAGCTGAAATTCTCGTGATGTGGTACTTAAGAATATTTGAGGAATTTGCATTACACTACGTTGAGTATTTCATTGCATGGCACAATGCTTAAGCTGCCATATGAGACTGCAGATGATCTATAAATGCTGGCGGCTTCATATATGTACAACATACTGTATCAGGCTCATTTAAAATTCATTGTTTTCACAAATTGTAACATTCATTTATGATTATGAGCTTCCACCTAAATTATCAATCTTCCGCAGTCTCTGAAGCATCCTACTAACTCTAAAGTATTTACAGACTTATGACTTTCGCCATACACTATCACAGTAACGTTTGAAGAAACCTTATTTTTTGAAAACAATACATTTGCCCAGAAAAATAGAAAGAGTTGTTAAATAATAACAATAATAAAACTCTGTTGAAAAACTGATAAAAAATCTACATAATTTTCAACACTTTTGGGAAAGGGTGCTCTGATAACAACATTTTTTCCGTCAATGCTACTTAAGCAGTTAGGAAAGTTGCATAACCTCCAGAAACCACGGGCAATCTCATTCCACGAGGTCCCAGAAAGGCAACCTACAAACTCTTTATTCAATGCATTCCAATTTGCTTTGCATACTTCGGAAACAATGCATGAAACAGTCGTTGATCCAAGACTGTAGCTGACTGCAATACTTTGCTGTGATCCACCACACGCCAAAATTCTGAGAGTCACTGCAAGTCTCTCTTTCAGTTCAACAGAACTAGAGTAAGCTCCGGCATGGTTAGTAAAAGGTCTGATTTTGTGAGCAAGCTCATCAAAGCTGTTGGCTGACATGCGAAAATATTTGAAATGAATTTCTTCATTAAAAGCACGCATCTGTAGAAGCAGCACAAACTCTCCCTCAGTTTTTCTTGATTGATGAAGTGGACGGACACACCATCTTCTTTCGCGATGTCGCTGCAACAACAGCAATATCATTTTTCCTCGAGTTCAAGCTCTTCCTCGTCTGACATTTTAGCAGAAATTATTCATTTCATTCACAAAGAATATTAACAAAGTTGCCAATGCACTACTTGATGTAAATGTCAACATAATTCTAAATTTGTATGCAGATTTTACGCGTTGTAGCATGGGTTGTCGCGTTTACAATAAATGCTTTATTTTATTGTCGTATGGCGCGTGCCCATAGATTGCACAAGCCGGAGTGTCGTGCGACACATGTCGTAAGAAGCATAAATTGGTCTTTAGCGACCAATACCAATGATGAAGTAGAATCTCTGTTACGAATGGCTTTTTCCGTTGTATATTGCGTTGTGCATTACAATGTACAATTACATCGTCATTTGTCATTGTAAATTTTTTTAACAAAATTGTACTCAGCATATCTCGTACTTACATTTAAGAACTACGATGGCCGATGAGCGAGTTTAGATATCATTGGGACTTCCAATGTGTAAAATTTTGCATTACAGGAGAACAGAAATTTTGACCATTATATAAAAAGAAAAGGTGATTTTTAACTTTCTAACAAAACAATTCTTTATTTTTTAATGAAGAGGCTCATGCTTTTCATTTTGTAAACAGTTCCATGATGTTAACCTATATATAAAGTCAAGTGCATACAATGCTCCCACATGGTCTTGTGGTAAGAATACGGTGCTCTATCCACCGTAGCTGGGTTCAATTCCTTAGGGAATAAACGTACATGTGTTGGAAAATAGCACTTTTCTAGTAAAGTCAAAATGAAATTTACCTTTAAGTACTTTTAAATATCGTTGTAAAAATAGAACCTCTTTCTTCTTTAACTTGAGTCACCTCATCAGTGAAATGAACTCTGGACCTCTGGTGTACTAGACCAATGCTCTTACTTCTGAGCTAACAACACTGTTACAAACTTTTACAACAATTTTTACTATGTTTAATTATTTCTCTCTAGAGAAATGTTGTTAAATAACCATTTAAAGGCAATTTTTAAGCATGCAATCAGATTTTAAGATTCATTTCTCGTGGTGATGAATAGACAGAAAATAATGGATAATTTAGAGCAAAAAGTTTTGGATATTCATTTTTAACCTTATCTAATTTATAAGTTTAACTTTAAAATTCAAACCTAATTTGGTATTTACAATACTTCAACTTAGAAGAAACTATTTACCCTTGACTTATCGGGTGGACGAGACTTATCAGTGAATCGAAATCTGGATCCCTGGTAACAAACCAGTGCTCAGTTATCTAAGGTAATAAGGCTGTTAAAAACTGTAAAATTCTCTGTTCTTTAGTCATAACTCTTTAGAGAAATTTAGTTATTTAGCATTTCAAAGCAACTTTTAATTATGCAACCAGATATTAAAATCATTTATCTTGTGGTTATCAATAAACTAAGAATACCGTCATAAAATCCGTTATAAAATGCTAAGAGAAGTTATGAACAATTTATATAAAAAAATTGTTGGTTATTGTTTTTAATGTTAAGTAATATGAATGGTTCATATTACAGCTTAATTATAATTTAGTAGGTTTATTTTTATAAATTTGATAAAAAGTGTTAAACTCGCTACACTAGCCTCATCAGAGAATTGAACTCTGGACCCCTGGTTTACGAGACCAGTGCTCTAACCTCTGAGCTAATAAGGCTGTTACACAGTGAGCAATTTTTACATTGTTTAACTATAACTATCTAGATAAATATATTTAAATAGCCAATCAAATGCAATTGTTAACCATACAACCAGATTTTATAAATTGTATAAATTTGTATAAATTTTAGTTTGTTTAATTATGACCTGATAGAGAAATGTAGTTAAATAATCATTTTAATGAACTTTTAAGCATGGAATGTAATGTTAAAAGAGTATGTCTTGTGTTAATCAATAAAGTAAGAAAACCGCCATGAAATCCGTTATAAAATGCTAAGACAAGTCGAGAATAATTTATATGAGACAATTTTTGATCTTTATTTTTAACGTTGCGTAATATGAATGGTTCAGTTTATAGCTTAATCTTAATTCGGTAGTTTAATAATCGTGTATTGGAGAAAACTTTTAAGCTTGTTAGATTAGCCTTATCAGAGAATTGAACTCCGGACTCCTTGTTTACAAGACTTGTGCTCTATTTGCTGAGCTTATAATGCTTATACATATTTCGCTCTTTTTACTTTGTTTATATACAACTCTCTAGAAAAATGTATTTAGAAAACCATATAAATGCAATTTTTAATCATGCAATCTGATGTTAAAGTTATATTTTTCGTTGTGTTGAATATACAAAGATTACTAGATAGTTTAGTACAGAATTTTTTTTGTTACAATTAAAGACATTATGTAATTTAAAAAATGAACTTTAAGATTAAATCAAAATTTTGTAGTTATAATACTTTAAATTACAAAAAAAATTTTTGCCAGGTAGACCAGCCTTATCAAAAATTTGGACTCTGGATCCCTGGTTTACTGGACCATTGCTCTAAATTCCGAGCTGAGGCTAGTACAAAATACACAATTTTTATTTTGTTTAATTATAACTCTATAGAAAATGTATTTCAATTACCAATCAAATGCAATTTTTTAGCTTGAAATCATATGCTTAAGTTACATTTCTCGCGGTGTTGAATATACAAAGATTACTAGATAATTTACCTCAGTACTTTTTATTTTTATTAAAAACGTTATGTAATTTAAAAAATGAACTTTAAAATTTAATCCTAAATTTGTAGTTATGATACTTTACAATACAAAAAAAAAATGCTTGGTAGACCACCCTTATCAGAGGATTGAAGAATGGATCCCTGGTTTAATAGACCAGTGCTCTAAATTCTCAGCTAATTAGGCTGGTACAAAATACAAAATATTTATTTTGTTTAATTATAACTCTCCAGAGATTTGTAGTTAAAAAACCATTTAAAGGCAACTTTTAAGAATAGATTCAGATTTTAAAGATTTATTTTTGTGGTAATAAATAAACAGAAAATGCTGGAAAATTTAGAGCAAAAAGTTTTTGATATTTATTATTAACGATATCTAATTTAAAAGTTTAACTTTTAAATTAATTTGTAATTTGCTATTTGTAATACTTTAACTTGGAAAAAATGTTCATCCTTGGTAGACCAGACTTGTACATGAATCGAAATCTGGATCCCTTGTTATAAGACCAGTGCCCAGTTATCTAAGCTAATAAGGCTGTTAAAAACTGTAAAGTTCCTTGTTCTTTAGTCATAACCCTTCAAAAACTTTAGTTATTTAACAATTCAAAGCAACTTTTAAGCATGCAACCAGATATTAAAATTATTTATCTTGTGGTAATCAATAAACCAAGAATACTGTCATGAAATCCAATTTAAAATAATCAGAGAAGTCGAGAATAGTTTATATAAGATAATTTTTGGTCTTCATTTTTAACGTTAACTAATATGAATGGTTCACTTTAAAGCTTAATCATAATTTGGTAGTTTAATTATCTTAAATTGGAGAAAAAATTTTAAGCTTGCTAGACTAGCCTTATCGGAGAATTTAACGCTGGACCCCTGGTTTACAAGTCCAGTGCTCTAACCGCTGAGCTAATAAGGCTGTTGAAAACTGCCCAAATTTTACATTGTTTAACTATAACTCTCTAGATAAATGTATTTAAATAACCAAACAAAACCTACAACAGAAACTGGTGAGCCCATTGCTGTTCCATGTAATTGTGTGTAGTGTGTACCTTTCTACTGGAAGTAAGTCGAGGTGAAGCAGAGCTCTAGTAGCTCCATAATGTCTTCTGTCGGTAAAGGTTTGGAAGTTTGGTAGTCCGTATAGTCTGGGTGGTCGCGGTACTAAACATCTGAGTCGCTAGTAAATACGTTCAGATATAATGTTAGATTTTCTTATAGAGAAGATATTGCTGTTAAGTTTGCGTACTAGTGATAGTGTTGGGTCTTGTTTGAGTTGTTTGTACGTTTGCCTGTCGTTAAGAAGGGTGTCCATTTTGTTGAAGTAATCATTACTGTCCATGACTGCAGTCACGCGTCCTTATTCTGCTAGTAAATGACGATGTTGTTGTCGTTTTTAGTCGTTTGAGTGCTTGTTGTTCGTCCTTTGTCAAATTTTTGTTAAGTATAGAGGAGGATTGAAAAGTGGAGGCTACCCTGCTTCTGATTTCGTCTTTGGTTGTCTCTAACAAGTCTCCTTGATACGCTAGGACAGCCTCGACACTTGATACTATCGTCTCAGTCGGGATTCGTCTAGGTATTGTGGAATGTTTTAGTCCGTAAGATAGTAGTCGCGTTTCAGTTTTGTCTAATGAGCGGGAAGAAATATTCCTCACCCAGTTATTGTCATGGTTATGTCTTGTACGTGTTTTAGTTTGTTTTAATAGTTTAAGTTTTTTTTGTTGTTTGATTTGTTGTTGTGTCTTTGCTTTGTTTGCTTGTTTCTCTGCAATAGTTTGTATCCTAGAAAGTAAAGTATCACTTACTGTCGTTGGTATGAGTTCCTTCAGTTTATTCAGTCTTTCACACTCACACTCACATCAACAAACAGAACAGCCACATACAATTTCTCAAAAATGTCGAAGAAAACGGAACTCTTCATTTTGTCGACTGTTTGGTAAAACATGACAATCAAAAACTGCGTACAACAGTTTATTGCAAGCCAACGAATACAGACCGACTACAACGAAAACAACTATCTCAAACGTGTTTTTGAAAAAAACAACTATAACTCTGAGTTAGCAAACGCAACACTTACAAACCCAACGAACCCAACGAGCCCAACGAAACGAACTACTCAGTGACAAAAGCAACGATACCTTACATCAAAGGCACGTCTGAGACTATCTCGCGTATCTTACGACCATACAACATACGTGTCTCAGGTAAACAAATCACAACGTTACGACAAGTACTAACGAACATGAAGGACAAAGAACAGCCCAACGAACGACAAGGTGCAGTTTACAAAATAAACTGCTCCGACTGCCACGCCTCCTATATCGGAAAACGGGCAGGAACTTAGACATAAGACTTACTGAACTCAAACAAGTTACTAAGAAACAAGACAAAACTAATCCATTGTCGAACATCACCGAATCACAAAGCACAACATTGA
Source organism: Xenia sp. Carnegie-2017 (assembly GCF_021976095.1). NCBI lineage: Eukaryota > Metazoa > Cnidaria > Anthozoa > Malacalcyonacea > Xeniidae > Xenia > Xenia sp. Carnegie-2017. The sequence continues at coordinate 14,989,332 of NW_025813526.1, forward strand.
CTGGGACTCGGCAAAATGCATTATTTACAGTACTGACTATAGACCACGGCTTACATTAGAAAGTTGGTATACCAACTTGAACCAAACCCCCCTGAACAGATCACAGCAATTACACCTTACAAACGACTTATTCACAATACAAACAAGTGATAACATTTTTAGTGATAACATTTATGTTGTCGCTCCATTTCAAATCATTTCTTATTGTGAGTCCCAAAATTGTAACATTTTGAGCTCTTTCGAAAGGTTGATCATCGATTCTGATTTCATCAAATCGTTGGAGTAGTTTTTATGAACATTTGATCATTTCTTTACATTTCTTTGGATTAAGGATGAGTTTATTTTCTATTGACAATTAGCAATGTGGTTGATTTCTTGTTGTAGATAAGTTTTCCTATCATATGAAATTAGTTCTGAAGTAGTGGTGTCATCTGCAAATTTCCACATAAGTGATTTCGTTTTTCCAGATATTTCTAAATCATTGATCATGGCTAAAAATAACCATGGTTCTAGACAGCTTCCTTGAGGCACTCCTCCTGGCACGCTTCTCCAATCGGACATACACTGATTGAGTTTTACTTTTTCTTCCCTGTCTCCCAGAAAATCAATAAGCAATTTGATGGTTGAAGGCTCTTTCCCAAGAGTTAAACCTTAGCAATTCGGAGATTATTATCCATCGTATCAAATGCTTTTTTAAAGTCTACGAAAACAGCTCAAACTGCGACTGCTTTTCAGTCAGTCATTTGTTTCCAATTATAAATCATCGATATAAGAGCATGGGTAGTTGAGGATTTAGGGATAAAACCATATTGATGCTTATCGATGCATCTTAATATGACTGGTTTTATATCTTTTTCCATAACAAATTCTTCTGCAATTTTGGATAGAGTGGAAGTAAGTGATATCGTTCTCGAACCTTGTGTAAAATTTTTAATAATTGTTCTTTCGGGACAGTGGGACGATATCAGCAGTTTTCCACATCGTAGGAACTTGACAGTTCCGGAAAGACACATAAAGAAATAGTGTGCTTAGTAACGTGAGAATATCCGCATATTCTTCAATATCCAATTAAGGAAACCACCATGACCACCTATTCCGAAAAATTGACCTCCGTCTCAATGTCTTCGGAACACGAAGAATAATCACAATCACAACTTTGGTTTCTTAAACAATTTTTAGTATTACTCCTCAAAGTATTTCGCTTCTCTCGCTTCTCTCGCTTGTCTCACTTCCGTTCTCTGCTCTCTCTACTTCCGTTCCACTCATGTTTTCTATATTGTTCCTTGTCGTCCCCAACGTACCCGAATGTACAATCGAACTCAACACAAATTTAACATAATTTGTAACACCCTCCCCCACATGTAACTAGAAATCAGTCATATGTTATATCACTTTGTCTCGAAGTTTGTTTCATTTCTGTTCCATTAGCTCCTGATTTATCGCCTCCGCAACCACAGCAGCTTGTCGTCTTGGTCTGAATTCTTCGGCGTTCACTCGCAACTTTTTTTTATGGTTGCTGACGTCACGTTGTAATTCTAAAGGATAGATCAGTTGGATTGGTCTCTCAAGAGATATTTTTCCACACTGAAGTTTGACTCCTCTCACAACTCCATCCCTTCCACGGATCAACATCGTTACCTTTCCGATCTTCCACATATTTCGGTTTTTCTTATCGCCCTTAATTAAAACGATATCTCCCTCTTTCGGATGAGACTCGGTAGCTGAATTGTTAACTTGATTGCGTTGCCGTAGACTTGTTAAATATTCTCGCTGCCATCTGTTCCACAATTGGGTTTTGATTTTGTACAAATATTTTGCTCGCTTCCGTAATTCACCGTCCTTCATGTGATGACTCTCCACCTCAGGGATGGCATTCGTCTGTCGCAGTACGAACGAAGATGGTGTCAGTACGGGGAGTTCAACATCACCCTCTACATAGCTCAGTGGTCGATTATTCATACAAATTTCTACGTCCAGAACAACTTCTGTAAGTTCATCGAATTTCAGAAGTCCTTTACCAACGACTTTGTAAAATGATGATTTGAATACAAAGATCAATCGCTCAAACTGGCCTCCCCACCAGGGTGCGCGGGACAGATTGAATCTCCATTTCATGCTATGTTTACTGAGCTCACTGTAAAAACTCTCGTCTTGCATTGCTCTCTTTGACCATGCCGCTGCAGCTTGGAACGTTTTCGCATTGTCCGAATAGATCAGCGAAGGACGACCTCGCCTTGCTATGAGCCGTTTTAGACTTTGCAGGAAAGAAGTTGTCTCAAGACTCTTCAACAATTCACGATAGACTCCTCACGTCAAACTACAGGAAAAAAGCACTAAATAGGCTTTTCCTTCTTGATTTTTCTTGACTTTATACTTCATCGGACCGGCAAAATCGACACCAATGACTTTATACGGTGTGGTTCCCTCTGTTCGAGTCTTTGGTAAAGGAGCAGGTATTGGAGCTTGATACAGTTTAGTCGTAGATCTCTAGCATCTGTAGCATCTCTTCCTTTTCTTTTTGACTAGTCGACGAAGCCGAAGAACCCAATGTCTTTCTCGATCATCGCCATCGTAAGTATAACTCCCCCTTGGAGTGTTTCCAAGTGTGCATCTTCCACTAACTTCATGGTGAATAGAGCGCCATCAGGCAAGTAAATAGGGAACTCTCCTTGTTTCTGACCGTGACATCTTAAAATCTCGTCATCGTCGGGTTGTACATTTAACTGAATCAGATCCGTTTGAGACTTTGGGTTTTCTGTGACTCCGGCTTGTACCATTTTTATCCATGACATGTATTGTTCTTCCACTTCTTCAGATGTCAGTGGCCCGTGCTTTCTATTATCTCTGTTTTGTCGAGCATTATCAATAAATCGTTTCACCCACGCCCCAATACGAATCGCCTCCTGCAATGGATTTTTTTCAAGAACATCACTCAATATTGCAAAGTCCGACTGCTGAATAGCCGTGTTCAAAACTACTCTCGTCGCCTTTGCTTCACTTTTGGAGTCAACCGACGGTTTGACTGTAAGATCTGGTGGCCAAAGACTACGCTCTGATAGCCAGGCAGGACCTTTCATCCACATCTCAGTCAGTTTGCCACCTCTAGTTCTTAGGTCGGCCGGATTGTCGGTTGTTGGCACATGATTCCACACGATCTCATTAGAAGCTCGGATTTTTGCCACTCGATAGGACACGAATTGTTTATAATCCCCCTCTCCTTTAATCCACCATAAAGCTACAGTACTATCTGACCAGCAGTGTTTTCTGTGTGAAATGTGCCTCAGCGCATTGCTAGCATTCGAGACCAAATTTGCGGCCATATGACTTGCAACAAGCTCTAACCTCGGGATAGTCAGTCCTCTCTTGGCAAGTCTTGATTTCGCTGCCAGTAATTCCTGAGTAACCCCAGATGGTTGTTTAGCGACCGTGTACACGACTGCGCACAAACCTTCACCGCTGGCATCCCCAAATCCATAAATCTCTAAGCTACAGACGGGCTCTTTGAACGACAGAACCGCTCTTGGCACGGTCACTTTGCTTGGTAAGGTGTTTTCCCACTTCTTCCAACTCTGCTTCAATTTACCAATCAATTCTGCGTCCCAGAGTAATTTCAGGTCACACACCTCTCGATAGATTTGTTTGCCTTGCAAAAGCTGAGGGGATGCAATTCTCATTGGATCATAAATCTTCGCCAGTCGACTTAAAATGTTGCGCTTCGTTGGCCATTTCTCACAATGTCCTATTTGTACACTTAACGTATCTTTCTCCTCATTCCACGTTGTACCCAGGAACTTCGTCTCAGTTGGCTGCACCCCAAATTGTTGTTTGGCCGCTGTTTGCTCTTCATGATTTTTGTTAACACTACCTTCATCCAACATCTTTGCATTTGATGCCCACTTATGAAGGGTAAAGGTTTCGTCACCCAGAATGTCAATAGCTACCAATTTCCTTTTTCTTGCTTCATCCACAGTGCATCCTCCCGAAATGATGTCATCAACGTACAGACACCTTCTCAGAGCCTCAACTGCGTCTGGAGCTTTGTTTTTTCCAGTGATCCAAATGTGTTTCTTGAACTCCCCCAAGTAGGAATGGAGAAGAAACCAATCCAAACAATACTCTTGTGTACTGTAATACTGCTACATCAGCTTGTGGATTTGGTCACCATTGAAATCTTAAAGAATCCCGTTCATGTTGGCGTACACGAATTGGAGAAATGCATTTTGAATATCCCCAGTAATTGCAACAGGAAAACTTTGCGCTCTTATCAGCACTTCCCACAGCTTGTTATTTAGCTTAGGTCCCGCGTACAGGCATTCGTTTAAAGAAGGACTTTCTGGTGAAGCTTTTGCTGATGCATCGTACACCACTCTCAGTTTAGTGGACTGCGCTGACTCGTGAACGACTTCTTTGTGAGGTATGTAGAATTCATTAACTTTTGCTACGTTAGTTGCTGGTTCAACTACGCCATTTTGCTTTTGGTCTTGGATTACTGCATTACTGCGTTGTAATCTTTAGTTAATTTCTTTCGCTGTAATCGTCGCTCTAAAGATTCCAACCTTCTGATGCTTCCTGTTTTGTTCGATTTGGAGAGGTGGATGATTTCCGCGGTATGGAAGACCGGTCTCGTACCAGCCCTCGCGTTAATTGCTCAATGAATTCGTTATACACAATTGATTGGTCGTGTTCAGCAGTGTCTGCTAGGCCCAGCACATCCAACCTGCAGAGATCTTCGTAACCCTTCTGTGATATTTGGGTAAGCAGCATCCTTTTACTATTTGGTTCCACATCAGGGCTCATGGCAAACTATCCGAGTTTTGTTTTTTCTGCAATTGTTTGCCCCTCAGTTGCCAATAGAGGATTCGTGCGAGTTTTTATCCGTGCATATTCCCCGCTTCCCAAAACGATATGTACAGGTATTTGAGCTTTTTGATCATTATCAACAAATTTTGCATTCTTTAGGTGTTAAAACTCTCTTTGTAAGTTTTTATAGTGTGGATTGTCCACATTGAGTAACTCTTCTTTCTCCACCTTTATCAACTTCACCTTCATTGAATAATCACTGTCTATTGCTTCAACTTCCACTTCATAGATTTCCAGTCTTGTTGTTTTTGATGTTAGAAGCATGTCAACTTTAGTGGTTTGTGTCTCAGTTGGTTTCACCCTCAGCATCGATGCAAGTTTACCAGATATGTATGAGCTTCCAGCCCCTGAGTCGATCAATGCACGACATGTAATTCCATTTATCAACAAGACTGGATTTCGCCTAGTCCACTGTCTGACTGCTTCAGTAAGCTTGGTAAACTCCCAACTTTCCCATTCTGGATCATTTCTAACAAGGTCCAACGTATGGCTGGGAGTTTGTCTAGAGTCATGGAAACATTTCCTTGGACATCTTTCAGTTTACCCAGCGTTTCCAAAGCTTGGACACTGTGATTTAACTTCTCACTAAATTCGGCAATCTTTCTTTGCTCCGGAGATATGAGGCAAGTTCATGATCTCTTTTATGTAAGCTTTTATAATTTCCGAATTCTTCCCATAATGATCTTTTAAAATTGACTTCGTTCTATTGTATCCTTCGGTGGTAAAAGGTAATGATTCTACTCGTCGCTTAACTTTGGGCCCAAGGAAACCACACAGATATGTGAATTTGTTGATGGCAGCTATATTTGACTTGTTCACCGTCTCCGTAAATTTCCCCCCAAATCTGGTCCAATCCATGTATCCCCCCTCAAATTTCGTAATATTTATTTTTGGTAATCTCACCGACATGCCTTCAACACTTATTTTTTGAGTCCTCAGACTTTGAATTTTTAATTTTTGCATTTACTTGAGCCTTTGTTTCTTGAAGCTTTACTTCAAATTTAAGTTGCTCCTCGCGAGCGTGATTTTCCTCTTCTAATTTCCTATTGTTCAGGCAGTGTTGTAGCTTGTTTATTTCGTCTTCGGCTTCGCTTATTTTTTTTTCGATTTCCGCATTCCAATCGCTGATTTCTTCAAGATCGTCCTCTCTTTCGATTTTCGCTGCTTCTACAGCTCTTTTAAAATTGTCAGCTTCGTTTATAGTTGTTTTGAGTGCGTTCAGTTGTCGTTCGATAGTTTCTCGCTTTCCCGAATCTAATATTTTAGCTGTTCTTTGAGCAGATAACTTTAGTTGAGTTAATTTTATATTGAGTTTTGCTTCGTCGTTTGCCATGTTTGTATGGGACGCGTAATATCTCGTACGAAATTCTCACAATTTATCACAAGAACAATCCCTCGTCGGCAGGTGCCAGGTATTCCAAAAAATTGACCTCCGTCCCAATGTCTTCGGAACATGAAGAATAATCACAATCACAACATTGGTTTCTTTAACAATTTTTATTATTACTTCTCAAAGTATCTCATTTCTCTCGCTTGTCTCGCTTGTCTCACTTCCGTTTTCTGCTTTGTCTACTTCTGTTCCACTCATGTTTTCTATATTGTTCCTTATCATCCCCAACGTACCCGAATGTACAATTGAAACGCAACACAACTTTAGCATAATTTGCAACACACCAGCCTTTGAGCGACTAATTTTTCTTAACTTTTCAACAACCTTGATTTCGTCAAGGTTTTGTTATAATATTATGCAATTTTAATGGCAAATATGCTTAATAATTTGTCACGTGTCATCTCATATCAATAAAAGAGAACAGTTTCCTTCAATTTGTCACAAGCAGTTCGTTGCTGAAACGAATAACTCCGATTTAGTCATGTCTATAACATTTCATACTCAAGGTAAAAGTACATTGATTGTTGATAGCAATAATTTAGTAAATGGAGGTTATGCCGATTTCACTGATGGTGATTACATTGCTGAAGAGTCTGGTGTCGGTTCATGGATAGTTTACAGAAATAAAAACTACAGCTCTGAAGGAACACTTGACATCATTGTTGTACCAGAAAAAAAAGGGAAAGATAAGGTTAAATGGTGTCAATGGATAAACAAGACTTGTTCCTACTGAGAATTCTCGTTTGATACTGTTTGAGCATGCCAATAATTGCGAGCATAAAAAGGTAACAAGCGTTTTTGCTAATTGACGTCAAAATAAAATGCTTGATTTATATTAACATTCTTAGCTTTTAAAAACCTTTAATTTATGTTTCTTCATTAAGTTGACAAAATATTTTTCTTTTTAAATTGCTATTGTTCTACATTGCTAGCCGTATAAACTTTTTTCAATTTTTGTTATTGCAATTCATTATCTTTACTTACAATTAGTTAAAGTTGTTTGTGATTTCAAATGAAACAGACATGCTGTGACTGACACGGTGCAATTATTTTCGCATCATTATTAGAAAGACCAATGTGCTGATGTTACAAAAGATTTTCCAACGACATGGCAAGAAGTTTCATCAGTAATCGTGGTTGATGCTCTTCACAGTTGCAACGTGTACATAAAAAAGAAATGGGGTGGTGCAAGCAAGTGGTGTACATCACGAAAGTGGCTTCGTTTTGTTGGACAAGAGTTCAACGATAAAATGCAGAGTTTTGACCAAGGCTAACTGCTCTCATGTTATTGAAATGATCATAAATCATCATTGCACGTTTACATTTAACTCTTTAAGGAAATTTAATTCCTGTCCTTGGAAAATAATAATTATTTTGAAAATCATCAAATAGTTTCTCGTTCATATGATTGAAGTTGGAAAATTTTAATGCCAAAAATGAAAAACGGGCATTGTAGATTAAAAACAAATCATTTTCAAATATTTCTTGATTTTTGTTTAAAAGATATCAGACAGCGCAAATGCTTTAACGTACTAAGGAAGTGCATAGCAAAATTTTTAATATCTATAAATACTATCTTAATCTAATTGTTGAACAATGCTTTCTTTTTATCGTACTTTTAGATGGTTTAAACCACTCGTATTATTCAAAACATGTTTGTTACATGTTCGTAAATGTAGATCGTAAAGATTGGTATAGTCCTGGGCAGTGGCGTAGCTAGCGGTCCCGCTACTCCCGCCCGGCGGGAGTAGAAATTTCCCAAAAAAATAATAAATATTCTATTTGGACATAAGATATACATTATTTCACGAACAATTTGTAATATTATGTTTTATTCGTTCATATTTACGCTTTTATTAGGTGGTTCGTAATCGTAATACAGCAAAATCTCAAGATTTGTTATGTAACCTAGCAACCGCCTTTTCTTGCACATTGCATACTCGCGCGATTCTCCACGTATTCCGCCCATCTTCAGAGGGCGGAACATACAATTTTATTCTATATAAGAAGTTTTGAACTCTGGTTGGCTAAGGGACTTGACGCATGCTCAAGTCTGCTGTTTTTATAGTCGAACTCCCGCTATTTTAAATTGGCGGAGGTTGTAATTATTCGACCTTTTAATACGAGTACAGCGATTAGTGATTATCAAATTACGTGTCATTGTCGGTATTAATTTTCCATTGTGTTTACTCTCAAATTGCTATTTTGTATTTGTATATGACACAATGGCTTCAAGTGCGACTGCGATTTGCTCAACTGATGTTGATTTAGTAAATAGCTTATTAGCTAAACCGTTCTCTGCTCAATCGTCGGTCGAACAGAATGTTATCGTTCATGAACGGCCTACTTCTGATTTAACTATCCAAAATAAGGGAAGAGCATTTCAGAGAGATTGGTATGAGGCGAAGGACTGGCTGTGTGGCAGTACAACCTTGCAGAAAGTGTTTTGTTGGCCATGTCTAATGTTTTCCCCCAAAACATCGCCATCGTGGACTAAGAATGGCTACAACGATATGCGGAGTATTATGTCTGATGCTAAGAAGCATGAAAAATCTAAATCGCATTTGACTGCATTTAAGACATGGAAAACGTATGGAGCTAGTGAACGAATTGATTGTCTTATGTTCCTCGCTAGAAGAAATGAGATTCAGCGTCACAATGAGGAGGTAAGACAAAATCGAGAAATCTTAAAAACTGTTACTGAGGCCGTGCTGTATTTGTCAAAGCAAGAGCTGCCATTTAGAGGTCACAATGAGTCCGAAGGTAGCTTGAACAAAGGTAATTATAGAGAGTTGCTCGAATGTTTTGCTAAGTTTGATTCTGTATTTGAGCGTCGACTGCACAGTAGACTAGCAGAATCTGACATAGTTGGTGACAGAAGATTTATTGAAGATGAAATCAGAAAGGAAATAAATGATTGCACATTTATGAATATTCAGGTTGATGAAGCATCTGATGTCTCCACCAAAGAGCAGCTAAGTGTTATTGCTCGGTTTGACAAAGCAAGTCAAATTATGGAGAGGCAATTAGGATTTGTGGATGTAAGTATGAACAGAAATGCCACAGCAATATCACAAGTTGTCAAAGATAAACTTGGTGAGTATTCTAATATAAAAGAAAAACTGGTTTTACAAACATATGATGGTGCTTCTGTCATGTCTGGCCATATCAATGGTGTTCAAGCATTGGTTCGACAAGAGTATCCTTTTGCTCATTTTGTTCATTGTGCAGCTCATAGATTGAAGCTGGTCCTATGCCAGTCAGCCTCATCAATTTCTCCTGTTAAAATCTTTTTATTAATATAGCTACATTCAGCACATTTACAAGCAATGCCCCAAAAGAAAAGCTTTTCTCACATCTAACAACCTTGAGTTTCCTGCCCTGGTGAAACAAGATGGTATTATCGCTCTAGATTAATCAATGTATTGCACAAAACTATGAAAACTTTTAGATATTTGAGGGGGTACTTGAACAACCAGCTGGATGGGATGATGAGTCATTAAGTAAAATAAGTGGCTTACTGCATTATCTTGATAGCTTTCTCTTTTGTTTTCTAGTGTGTGTTTTTTACAGGATTTTAGAACAGTCCACAATTTTGTATTGCATTCTTCAAAATAGGGAAACCCATTTTAACTATGGCATAAGCAAGATTGACAATTTCAAGCAGTTTACACTTCGCACAGATCAAGCTTTCACCGAGTTTTACCAAACTGCACTAGAAAAAGTAGGCCCACCAGCAACCAGAGCAGATAGTAGATACAATTAGAAACAGCTTTATTTTGAGGTTATTGATTCCATTAAAGGCATGTTAAGTGAACGATTTCAAGATATTAATCAGTTCGAGTTTTTAGACCTTGTAAATCCTAAACTATTTACTACATGGAAGGGCATAGTTCCACAGGAGAAGATCAATCTTCTCAAAGATAAGTATAGTCCTCTTTTTGACATCCAAACTTTGGAGAGTTAACTTTCCTTCATTTACAACGACTAGGACTTTCACAAAGAGTGCAGTAATGAGGTTCTTAAATACATCTTCAAATTTAATCTCCAGTCGAGTTTAGGTCAAGTGGTAAATTTGTTAAAATTGAATGGTGTGTTGGCAGTGGCAAGTGCTTCAGTAGAGAGGTCGTTTTCTTGCTTAAAAAGGGTAAAAAGCTATTTAAGAAATAGAATGGGTCAAGGTCGGCTTAGCTCTTTGTGTAGAATATCTATTCACAAAGATATCATTGAAAAGAAAGAGGAATCAGAGGTGTTGCATAACGAGGTGGTTGAAAAATTTGTAGAAAAACCCAGGAGGCTGGCCTTTCTTTATAAATGATGAGTATAGTATGTGTTTTGATATTTGCGAGATGGATTGGCGGGAGTGACTATTTTTCCTAGCTACGCCACTGGTCCTGGGAAGGACTGTTTTTGTTGTTGTTGACTGACTTTTCGACAACCTTAGCGGTAGTCATCTTCAGAGTCAAAAGGTCGATTTACATTTACAAACATGTAGCGATACTCTCGGGTTCAAACACATTTATTTTAAAACATATTTGTGCTGCTTTCGTACTCATTACGTAAATTATAAGTCCTAGAGTCATTGCTCGATAAGGAGACCTGTTTCGCCTTTAATTCGACTGCTAACAGATTTCAAAAAACATACATTTGTAATTCAAACCGGAAAAATATTAAAAATGGGTAAGCTATGTGAATATGTTGGGTTGTGAAAACAGAGGAACAAAAAGGAATAACATATTTTTTCTTAGTTTAATTGAAACATAAATATAAAAAGCATACGTAGATTATAGACAAGTTGTCGTATAATCATACTAACAGCTTCTAAAAGCAATTACTAACCCTCTAAAAATGACCAATTTTCTTGACGCTCGAAGCTAAAAAAGAGCAAAAAAAATTACTATAGCACGATAAAAAAATCCAAAACGGCTAAGGCATCATTTCTTTTCTTCATGTTTTTATTCCGACACATAAATTTGCTACCCAATTCTCGCGTCCTCTAAATTCGTCATCAATGTCATCTTAAATTTTGTTTATAATCTCTATAAACGCACGTACGTAAGTATGAACGACCGAACGACCGATGTTTGAAAAACTCTCCGACTACACGACTTTGTTTGGACGAAAGATACGTTCTTGTATTTAGTCTAATTATGTATAATCTCATCACAATGCTTAAGTGTGTAAAACATAAAGAGAAATTAAAGAAAGTAAGTATATTTTCAGAAGAGTCTTTATTGCTTTAAGTGATGTTTTCCATGGGATAAACTTAAAGTCATAATGACAATGCATCAACACTTGTGATACATATCTAACACAGTTTGTCACATAGTTTATCGAAAAATAATTAACTATGCGCGCTTCTTATTCAAAAAGGGTTACGTACTTTGTCGTTTCAATTAAGAGTAAGCTGAGAGCACATTTCTTCAATCTCGAACGGTTTTCAAAGTTTGATTTGTGTCCATATATTAGTCATATATCTTTGGGCCTCCCTATCCTCATCTGTCAAACGATCTTTCATATATTAAGTGTTACGCAACTTAGCTTACGTGCTTATAACGTTTAAGTTAAAGTTGCTATATTTATATATGAAATCTTTTTGATCATTTTTATATGATCAAATATGATTTCATACAAATTAAAAAATATATTTATTGAAGTTTTAATGAAAGCTCTTTTTTGGTATAAGTACTAAATTGTCAATGAGTCCACACACATGATACATGTCAAACAGAGTACATAGCATTGTTCATCTATTGTTTCGTTCACTCTGATGTCAGAAAGTACTTTGATTTTTTCTTCTTACGAAACTTACATAAATAATTAACAATACTCTTTTGATTTTTAAAATATCAAAATTACCATGTCATGAACATTAACTCGTTGTACAATGAAATCCGAAATGTTTGCCATGGTTACCTGAAATATGAAAAGCTTTTAAACGTTACAAGTTTCAACAATATTTGTTATCAATACAAAATTTTTATTAAAAATGGTATGGAAAAGTAACAAATGTCGCATGTTTATAATTTCGAATCAGATCGAGTGCCTTCGCTTATTGGTTAAATGAACTACATATCAAGTATCGTGAATACACGTCGGAAATTGTTTTGAAAGATAAACTGTTGACAATTTAGTACTTGTATTAAATTGTTTTTTTTATTAAAATTTCGATGAATATATTTCTAAGTTTGTGTCAAATCATATTTGACTATATTTATTCACTGCAACTTTAACTTGAACAACATAGGCTCTTAAGCTAATTACGTAACTCTTTCTAAATAAGGGCTCACATAGATGCATTGCCATAATGACGTCATGTTTATTCACATCAATTAATGCATTTAAGACGCCTAAAAAATACATTCAATTGCTGTCTTCATGGTTTAATTAACAAAGCACTGTTACTAGAAAGCACATAAATGGATCAGTATATGTACTTCTCATCAAGTTTCACGTATTATTCGACCAAACGAAATGTAATTCATGTTTGTAATGGCTTGCGATTCTAACAATTCTTTCAAGTCCTGTGAAATTTTTAAATATTGCCATTCTAAGCAAATGACAGGATTATACAACTATACGCGCAAACGAAACCATTTTACAAAAATAGATTGTTTATGCAATTTATCCAGTCCTAATACAGATATCAATTAAGTTACTACACATTTACTATACTTACAGCATTGAACTAACATGTACAGAATTTTCCAAAACTATTTGGTATGTACTCCCTTGTTTCATAGAGGCTTGTTCGGATCGGTCATTTGACTGATAATTAAATTAACAGCACATTTTCGCTATCTGGAGTATTTTTCAAAGTTCCATTTTTACTGCCGTCTATTTGTGGCTACACACATTTACGCTTTACGTACCTATTTTTTATATACTTTATCGTTTGTAATCATTTGGTTAAAAAACAATGTGCATAAAGGCTCATCTCTGCAATATAACTGTCAAGTAACATATATATATGGTAGCACATTATACTAAATATTTCTGAAATAATTTGAATTAGTATATGACTATGCATGTAACAGCATTGATTAATCAATTTAAAAATGTCACTGGTTTTATAGCTTTGCCATGTTGTAAAAGGAGCCAAGCGTTTTTACTACTGCCAGTGCCAATTATTATGTGAATATGAATATCTATAGTTATATGAATATGTCAATAGTAATGACTATATAAATAAACCACACTACCAAAGACAGTATGAATTTCAATAGACATGATAGTATGAATCTTAATACCAATGAGTATATGAATGTCCACACCAATAATTACATGGCGTCAATACCAATCATTTCATACACCATAAATGGAAATACCAACGTATAGCTAAACAAATTCCATTACTAAGACCATATGAAAGACAATTCAATTCACCAAAGATCATATGAATTTTATCAATGACTGTCATACCGATGTATAAATGAATATAATAACATTTACTATATGAAATTCAATGCCAGTTATTACATGAATGCCAAATTGCTTCATATTGAACACAATACCTTGAAAAACTGTTATTAAAATTGTTACACAACATAAGGGTGGCTTGTCATGCAGTGTCGCAAAAAGGTTTGATAAACTTTTTTGGAGGGCTTTAGCTTTTGCTAGAACATGTATATCAATTAATTAACTCCCCTCCTTTAATACTCTGAAATACCTCTGCAATCGTATTTTGCTACTTCACTGTGACACAACGTAATAGCATAATGTAAGTAACAACAAAGATGCACGTATCAGAAACACTTGCATATATTTCCTTTTAGTATTTGCTGTATCCCTTGAAGCAAAAGAGCATTTTAGGAATGAAATTGATACTGAGGTCTAGGTTTTGTACTGGAATTTCACAAACACTTTTGTACCTGGTGTTAATATCGGAGCTTGCCTACTATTTAAATTATTATTTACTATGTATTATTTATTTACTTTTAATGCCAGTTTCGGTTGATCAACTAAGGGAAAATTACTGGGTGAGGTGGCCGTAGAAAAAACCGACAAATAGAATAATAATAAAAAAATGACCAGCATGTTTCAGTTTTCAAACTATTTCAAAGAGTTCGGCCCCCTGTTTCTTAATCTGTTGTGTCAAATAATTAGTGAAATAGGTATTTGCACTGCCAATGGCTCATCGGACTTTGGGAGAAAACGTCCAATTATAAAGTAAGAAATATGTTACCAAAAAGCAATTTTGAAATATCTTGGCACAAAAATGACACAGCTTAAAACTACAGGTTAAATTATGGAACATGTTTCATACTTAACAATATTTTAGGTAATTAACTTATGTATATGAGAATTTATCAAGTCCATTTTGTTTCAATTCTCATAAAATAATAATAATCCGCAAATTTGATGCCTAGCTCTCACATATGGTGTATCTAAATTTCCATTGTGATTTAACTGAACTCGTTTTGAGGCAGGCTTTCTTTAATTTGCGTCATTCCCAAATCTATGTGTGACGTCGTTGGCTCATTGTAGAGATGAAGCTGAGGATTTGGTTGAACTGTTTCGAGTTTAACGACTGGAAAAGCTTGGGAAAGGCCATTGTTTACGTTCACGCCATCCTATAATTCAACAAGAAAATTTAAAATACTAAAAATCACAATCATTTTAAGAAAATTACCGAGTGCAATGGTAAACAGTCGACAAAAATAAACTTGATAAAACATGGTGCGTGAAAAAAATAGACTCTTCAACAAAGTTCTTGAAAACATTGCGTGAGTTGGATAAGCACTTAGTGATGATAAGGCCTAGTTGAAACGTCGAACTTTACATGAACCGAACGCTCTTAAAACAAATTAGGTCGTTTGAAACAGGCCTAATTACTTTAACGCTCTGTCGGATCTAGGGTAAGTCAAAATAAACCACTACAGCACAGTTTGGCATAAACTTACATTTTAAGCACCTTAGATGTCTATTCATTAATGAAATTACATTCTTTAGGAGTTCAAAACCAAATAGTGTTTTTCTCACAGTACTTTGAATTTAAAATAAAGGAGTTATAATTTTATTTTGACGAACGCTGGATCCGCTGCTGCTTTAACGTTATCTGGCACGGCTGGCAGTGAACTTTTTGGGAAATGAGGGATATTTTACAAGAGAAACAACCGATGTTCAAAGTTTTTTGTAAAAAAGGCATTTCGCAGTGGTGGATATAGGGTTAGTCAAAATAAATTACTGCAGCATATTTTAGAATATATTTAAATTTCTAAGCCCGTCAGAGACAAGTTCATTGGTAAAATGATCCTCCTTAGAAATTTAAAACCAATAGCGTTTTTCTAAAAGTACTCTGATTTTAAAATTAAGCAGCTTTAATTTATTTTGCTCGCTGCTACTCACTGTGACAACCCTATGTCCGATATTGGCCTTTTGCATGACGAATGCTTATTAAAAATAGAATTTGATCACTGTCAAATAGAGACTGCGTTTTACAATCTATTAAAATTTGAAGGAAATTGAAGAGAGCGCTGCGCCGTAAAAACGTTTTAACAGGCCTAAATCTACTTCATGCAGTAGCTATACATACTTGACAGGCTTCCAACACTACGCATTTCATATCTATTTTACTTATTTTATAGACTCAAAATATTTCACGCCTTGTTGAATCCCGGTCACCCGTCTTATGTGAGCAGACTAAAAATGTCCCGCAAAACCAATGGAAGTTTAATAAAAATCCAAGGGCGCGCAGGACGTTTACAAAATTTCTCAAGGCTTAAGTAGGCATTTAATCACTACCATCCCTTAAAACATGCGTTTACTTTGTAATAACATGGATGAGGATGAATAAATAAATGCGTTAGACTCTTCTTTTTGACAATAATTTGATTAAATCTTGAGCTCACTTATTGTAATATTGACAACCATTGATAGTGTTTGAAACGTACAGTGTTCACAGTCATGGGCGAAGGAGTATCGAAAATTTGTGGGGCACATATTCATTTATGCATGCTATAATCTTTAGAAAATAATTGATTTCAAACTAAAAGAGCTTAACACTGCATATCATGAATGCATAAATATGAGCTCCCTCCTAATTATCAATCTTCTTACGACAATGTTCACAGTAGAGTAGCCAGCCTGACTTTTTACTTCCGCTATGCAAATATCTTAGTATTCACTGACCGTGAGAACAAAAGATTTCTAAATAAATAATGGTAATCTTTCAGAATTTACATAGCGGGAGTGAATCTGCTGATTGTCATGGTCAAGATGTAACAAAAATCTAGCTAATTAATTGGGCATTCTTTTTCAGAATTTGTTTAGTGAACCATTGCATGAATTTGCTTAGAAAATACATATTGTATTTTAATTATTGTTGCAGTTATTTATGGTAATACTGGTTTTCCAAAGTTAGACCATGTTTGTGATCAATGAAAGCTGTAATTAAAGTTCAGACTGGTCTGAAATGGTAACAACGAATGCGGACAAAAGCAAATTACAAAAACAAAATGGCCAGCAAGTGTAAAAGTAATCTGCGAAGGAGGAATTACACGACTGAGGATTTTTGGTGATTTTGTGCTGGTCCCATGTAAACATGCAAACAAATTAATTCCGATTTTCATTCCGGTTTGACTTCGTTCCTTAGTGTCATAAGAGTTTCTGACGCAAGGGAAAGACGATTTCTGTTGTCACTAGACTATATAAGTTGTGAGGCACTAAGGCTTGTAATAATGTAAATTTAGCAATTTTGAAATATAGGGTAAATTACCGGCGAAACATTTATTCCTGTCTGACTCTAAGGAATCAACGATGCAAGAACAGTAGAGCAAGAGGACTTTGACCAACTTTAGACCTTTTAAACTTGCCTTTAAAGTATTTTTTTCAAAGATTCAAAGACATCATGCTATTAACTTTTTCATTCAGCAGAATTGAAAATTATTCATACGTGGCAAAGTAAAAATGCGCGCAAAAACAATTTCTAATGGACGAAAATAAAATGTGAAATAGAGGCTTATTGTTTTCTGATAACAAAAGATCCCGAGGCAACCATGTTATTACAATATATTGATTTGAGTTGTGATCAACCTTTCTAATAAAAAAGAAATATATGCATGCAGCTTTACAACTTGGGTGTATAATGAAACACAAACTGCGCACTTATACAAACTTTAAAGGTTTTTTTCAGTGTGATATTTTATATTTTAAATGACAATATCATTTAGTTAAGCTTAAAAGCAGGTGTCTTGTAGTTTAGATACCTCATTTGTTAAACAGCATGGACAAGTGATAATGCATCCATAAATTGATCCAACAAGACTTATAATCCCCATCAAAGCTGAGGGAATTGTGATCAAACCAAGAACAGCACGCTCATCTGTGTCATCACAATCGTCTATATAACAGTTATAAAAAGTTTTTTTTCAACGAAAGTTTGCTTGCCTTCGTGGCATTCTTTCGAGGAGGGATTTGTTGGTGGAATAAAATCATAAATCATTACTCGTAATTTGTTTACTAAAAATAAATCTGACAAGCCAACGGGGCTCAAAATAACGGCCAGTCAACAAAAATTGACCAGCTGAAAATGCTTCTTCACTTGCCAACTTTTTACCACCGCTAATTTTAACTTGTCATCGTTTTCATGTATTCCCAAAAAAGCAAGTTAGTAAGGCGATGCATGGTAACATACGGGACGCTTAGAACGTCATATAGAAACACGTGATGGGTTTTAGCGAATGGTAAAAAAGGCAACTTTCACCTAGGTAAAATGAAGTTGACGGGTCGTTGATTGAACATATTTGGCGGCTATTTTGAGCCATGGGCAGCTGTTTTTAATTCATTATATAAATGGATTGATTACATATTTCAGCTAAACTAAATGTTTTTTCAAGCATTGTCTAAGGAGCGGATCTGAAGGTAAGGAATTTGTCTCTTGATATCGTCAGAAATATTAACTTTTGCATTATCTCACTACAGCGCTTGTGTTGATAAATATTACGATAAAGACTAAATAATTAAATAATACGAGAAAGACTGAAATAACTTACTTAAACGTAGATAAATTTCTAGTTTCTTACATTCAAACCACATTAGTTCAACAGAATCCTTATTAAACAGTAATAAAATTTTATCTAATAGATAACAGTATAAAGATTTCAACTAGACTCTACATGATCCATTATCAATAACAAATTATGACTTACAAAGTTTTCGATGATTTAATTACATTTCTCCGAAGTTTACATCGGATTTACACATAAATAAGCATTCATCATTGCAGTTAGAATGTTGTGCAATTTGAAATTTTATTGCACATAATGAAACGGGTGCCAAGCCAAATAAAATGCTGCTTTTTTGTGCAAGCGACAATACGAAATTTTGATCGACACCTTAGGGTTGATTTCGTAACGCTGTGACTCTGACATCGCTGCAGATGAGAGATGGTAGAAAAGTCACACAGCAAAAATAAAAATATGCAAAATATTTTAAATCTCTGCTAGTGTATAAGTTATTGATAACTCTAATACTATGTTTTTATTAGAAACCTTAAATAGCGTTTTCGCACTTAATTGAACACTAAACTTAGTATAACACCACCAACCCAATCCCTCATTTAAATTAAGATCCATTAAAATATGCAACGTCTTTTTTGGCTTTGGAAGGGTAACGAGAGTTGCATCACTTTAGTAGCTACTAAATTGGTATAAAGGTGCAACGTAAAATTTAAAATTGGTATTATACTGATTTTCATTCTTACCGTAATAATAATGATAGTAATAATCAGAGCATCTGTCTAAAGATTTCCATTTCCTAGCAGATACATAAAGGCAAACAAAAGACGTGACAGCACCAATGACATTTAGAGCAAGAGTAGCTCCCAACTAAAAAATAATTTTCACATTTTGTTTTGGTTGGAAGTTTTCAAAGGATTTTTCATTCGGAAAATCTTGACCAAAACTGCAGGCTGACACAATAGCAAATAGCATACCACACGAGTAAGTAGAAAATCAGTTTACAACAAGTGTTATTAACAAAAAAATAACAACATCATTACTATAACATACATAACCACAACTTACCAATGCTCGTCCCTTCTTGAATCCACATATAACACACAGTACACCGGGTGCAATCATCTTATAACAAAATGTATGAAAATTAAAAATCTCTTTTGCGTGCTACCATTGTTTGCTGGTCATTTGTACTTTGTTAAACCAATGTGGGCAAAACATATTCTTTCTTAAAAGTATTCTAAATTTTGAGAAGCACTATTTGTATTTGTAAACGTCATTTGAATGTTGTAGCTCAGGGTGACCAAAGTCAAAATTTCATACTTTATAGAATATCTCTATTTTGCAAGACAATTTTTATGCAGGATTTGATTGAATTCTTATTTAAACCTATTTAATATAACACCCTTATTTACTCCTTTATACGGTGCCCACAAATGATTTTAACGTTCACAGTTAGAAGATCATACAAAAAAGAGGGTCGCAAAGGATTGAGCGCTGCGTCCAAATGAGTGCTGAATCTACAATTCTAAAACTTTGAACAGCGCTGCGTTGCCCAAACAAGTAAATACATAAGCAAATACAATTTTGAATATTGACACAAACAAAAACCATGCTCACTGTGCAGCTTATATGATTGCAGAATAGCGTTAATGCAGTTAGAACTCATAAGATGTTTTTTTCTACAGACACGCGTATCTAGAGCTCAAAAATCGACCACAATGAACAGGAAGAATCATAAAAAACACGGCGGCTAAATTTTCCATGTGGCGCATGCGTGTTTTATCGTTTTTAAATTCATAACGGCTAATGTCATAGTCTTGCATCACAAATGATAAATTATTGTTTTCAAAGCAACTTATTTCATATAAAGGTGTGTACGACAAATGACAAACTTTATTATATATAAATGTATTTTTTGCAATTTTGGCGTTTGAAAAGCATTTGACTAAACCAAATTACATACTACAATCAGTGGAGGATTATTCAGAAGGCTAAATTTACCGAATACTACAGGCCGTCTTCCCGGGAGGGCCGTTGTTTTTAGACATAGTGTTTACTCTTTGACATACTCCAGACATACTCTTTGGGATTCCGGAATTCGCTAAATGTCCTAAAGTTTGACCATGATGTTAGAAATTGTACGATCTACTGTTTTAATGCACGTGAGTTTACCACGTTTGAACTTTAAACTTTATTCCTTATTGTTTACACTATGAGTTACAAACTGAAACCGGGAAAGGGGCAAAGCAAAGGAGCCAGGGATGGCGCCAGAGTAGGCAGGAGGTTGTAGAGGAGGGCATGGGTTAGCTAACATCTGTTTTCGTCTTAAAATGTTAACACTGTGGGAAAGTGTGGCATACTCTTATCCTTATATTATTTCTTTGAGCCCTTCCTAATCTCCTTCAAATGTACTTTTTTCTATTTTTATCACAAAACTTGATGTATCACCCTTTCTGATAATAAAAATCGGCTACAGGTTTATATATATGTCAGCAAAACAATGACACTCTTGCACAAAAACTGGGTATTCATTGCAATTGAAAGGTGACTTTAAAACGTAAGAAAAAGTGTTTAAAATTTTCACTTCGAGAATGACACTCAGAGGCGTAATTAGAACGTCAATTGAGGGAGCGGTGTATGAATAATCATGTGCTCTGTTGTGCTTCGACTAATTTCCTTTGAAAGCCAATTCACTTTCAAAAGAAATCAGTAGGGCACAAATGAATATATGAATATACACCCCCTGCCTCTAGTTACGCCTCTGGTGGAACATTTGTATTTCTAGAAGCAATATTGTACTTCATAGGTTGTCACTTCAAATCATAGATTTTCCATTGTAAACGAATTTTTGAATTGTTCAAAAATGTTCCTATGTTTGTCAAATTGTGAAACATGTACACGCATGGCAAAACGTCATGTAAAATTAAAATAAGAGTAAATGAAGACAATGCACATAGCAAATGGCCTGCAAAAGGCAAATTTCAATGACAAAATACTTCAAGAATGTAGGTTTTGTTGTTTGAAAACAAAAAAATTTGAGTTCAGCGTATCAAAAACTATAAGATTCCGTAAATTTATATTAGTAACGGGATGATAACGACGGAACTTAAATGATTTCCAGCCAATTTTCTGGTACACAGCCACGACCTACATGCTCAATGAACTGCTAAACACATATATTAAAAAACATTTAATCCAAAGTGCATTTACTTTAAAATAAAGCAATGGAAAAGTTCAAAACCATTTCAACCTTACAAGAAACGACGCTTTTGGACTCGACCTGGCCGGAAAAATGCTTGGTGGGACAACTCTGTTCACGAAAAATACTATAGACTTATAGTTCATGACGAGTATGACGAGACTTTGTAAACAACAACAGAAGTTGGCGGCCTTTGGTGAGAATGTAATTAGTGCAGGCTTTTCCTCATGCTTTACAGTGAGCATGCTCTAAGCCAAATCGAGGAATTAGCTATAATATACCGTATTAGTGTGGACGCAAAACATTTGTTTTGTTTTTACAACCAAAGTTGCGTTTTTCGAATTTATTCGGCATAGTGTGGACGAGGCCTCAGACAAGTACAATATACTGTACGTGTCAACAACGCCACGATATTGACACGATGGCAAAATCTTACATTTTCCTTCATGTTTCGTTAAAATTTGTTGTTAGAATGTACATATTTCGTCTGTTTTCAAAGTTTAAACAATATTTGGCATAAAAATATTTTTAAATTGAACAAGAACATTGTAATTAAGCACACATACATAAAAAGAATACGTTACTGCTCCAACTCTATAAGTACTGCTCCCCTGTTCTATTCGTACAAATTCACATGTCAATGCTATTGTGGTTAAAATCAACATTGTACATCCCATTCCAAAAAACCATTTCGAGCAAAGTGGTCTAAATGCCATTTTAGCGAGCAAAATATGATTTTGATAAACCAGATGGATACAAAGCTAAAGCGAAATTGATCTCTTTGTGTGAGTCATGTGACGTCTCACGTGAACGGAACAATGATTTTGGGGTCAGTTAACGGCCAATATTCATTTTCATGCTTCAGTGCCATGTTTCCATGGGAACTTTGCTTGCGACAACGCTCGCTTAAATTTATGAGGCATGATTATTTAGTGATGGACCATCAATGCTTTACTTTCGATAGCCTAAAGGACAAACTGTATCTTTTAAAGGCTTTCTGGGAGAAGTTGGTATAAATAATCGTTACAGTTTGTCTCGAAGGCTGCCATTATTTTTTAAGCTCTCATGATTTTTATAGTAATTTGACAGGTTGTTTTTTTAACTATTGTAACATCATGTCAGATGCCCATGTATTCGCTAGGCGATATACTAATTTGCAAGGACAGATGCAAATAAAACACTGTCCTCTAACTTTGTATCATATTTTGCATTTTCTAATAAATCTGAATATGATGTTTCCGACCCAGATGAGGACATTTCGAAAAAAAAAGAAATTACTCGAAATATTGGCGAAAATATTGATTATTTTACAAGATAAATAACTTTTTTGAATAGAGCCTACGAAACTGTGTTACGTACACGACGTCACAACATGTACAGGATACCAGACCCCATTGGGGAACAAACATAGTGAAAATCTGGACTTATAAACTGCAATTGTGAAGAAAGCTTTGATCTCCATTCATTTGTTTTTTTAAACTTGTAGTTTTGAAGAACTGCTGTTTCAAACTACATTAAAATTTTATAAGATTTATATGCACTTTAAATTAGGCATAGTGTATACAAAATAAATATTCGCGGGATTCGAGTTCAAATAATGCAAATACTTTTTCCTTTTATCGTATAACCAAATATATAATATGAAATTAGACATTAAAAACGTGTGATTTCGCACTTTATGCGTACTTTGGCAATAATTTCGTTTTCAACAATATGGAAAATTACTCTACAATCCAAATTTAGTCGAAATGTCTGCAATATACTGAATATTATTTTCAAATCAATTTTACATAGCTATTTCTACTAAAACATAAAATCATTAGTCAATAAAATATCATTACTGATAACTGCTTTGCAATAAATTATTAGATCATCATTAGAGCACAATGCATGGTATCGCGCAACTTAAGCGTTCTCCTTTGCTGTCTTAAATCTTTGAACTTAGAACACCTCTGAATTATCTGATATGAGACCCTTTATTTAGAAAGTTGTTAAATATATTGTAGGTAAGTAAAATGTAAAAACTACTTATCTACTAACAGACTGGATATAGCTTCTATATGGAGCAAAACATTGATCTGAAAAGTTATTATCTGGATAAAGCTTCTACGTATGAAAATTGAAGCCAGACACACCCGATTCTTGGGACCACTCAATTACAACATGGCGTGGAGTTAGTTGAGCGATTGCGGCGATGCTTTGTCCAAAATTATTTGTACATCAACAGCAGCAGTTTTGGGAATAACAATCAGTGTAGCATGGACAAAACATCATCACGATCGCTCAGGTAACACTACGCCATATTATAATTTAGAGGTCCCAAGAATCTGGTGTGTCTGGCTTCAATTTTCATAATGGTTTTATACGTAGAAACTCTATCAGGTACTACTTTTTCAGATCAATGGAGCAAAAGTGAAGCCTAATTATACATGCTATCACAAGAGATGGATATTACCATAAAAATTTATTACATGTTTGTAGATGTAGATCGTCCAGGCTCGTCGAGTCCTGAGATGGACTTTTGCTGTCGTTATTGACTGACATTTCGACAACCTACAAACATGGACGATCTACATCTACAAATATGTAACGATACTCAAGGGTTCAAACAATTTACTTCATAGAAATTTTTGGCGGATAACGTCTACAAACAATGATTTTTGAATTTTTAATGCACATAGTGATCTTTAACTAATCTCAAATTCCCTCTTAGATTAAACAAGTTATGTAAATCAGTTTAACATTTCGTAATCATTTGACAATTGCAAGAATCGAATTTGCCCCATCGTTGCCAAGGCACAATAATTCACAGCTCGCTTTCCAAGCTCAGAGGCAGTTATGATCTAGAAAGAGTTTCAATGCTTGAAAAATGCCATTCGTACCAATTCTTCAGCAATATTTATAATCTAAAGATTGCTGTATGCTACATTTTCTATGAAGCTTGTTATCGACAAACGTATCTAACATGTATCGACTGCATTCTATACAAAGCGGTATCATCAGGAATTGACTGTTGAAGCTTTATTTACAGAGCAATGTAAATATTATACACTTTGTCTGAAAATAACAATTGGTCTCAGTATTAACGTTAATTAATATAAAAATGGATAAGCATTATTTACAAAAAGTTCTAACTTAATTTCCATAACGGAAACTGAACCCGCGCCTTGTGGTGAATACCATAAATCCTATAACACTAGACCATATGGAAGCGGTGATACAGCTAAAAGTTCTATCAAATTTGTTACATAAAAATTATTTGAACAGTTTTACCTTCAGAATGAACGATGAAATTATTTGTTAATTACTAAATCATCTTTAAATCTGATCGATAATATATTTTATCACAAATAATTTTACATTTTAAGGTTTTACATTTTTGTCGCTTTAATATTAAAAGCAAATTGTTTTGTGGGAAAAATTTACTGTAGCTTAAAAGAGGTCTATGAACTCATGGTAGAACAATTTGGTGTAAATGCAAAATATATGTAGCAACTCAAAAAGACAATGCTCTAAGATGATATGGAGTTACCTTAATCGTTTTAGTTTTCATTCGCATGTGGAAAGCAGTGAAATGAATGACCACATCTTCAAATCAAAGTTTGACAGTTAATAGCCTTTTCTAAACAATTACCTAGAATCAAATGGGCGAGCTGGGCTGAAAATTTATATATCTAACTAAAAGTTGCAGTATACATAATGATAATTCGTTATAAATTAATCACACTTGAACAACAAACAATCAAAGGGCAAAACAAGTAAAGCAAAATAATATTTTTGTTGGACTAGATAAGCCAAGCACCTGACGTGGGATTTGAATCCATGACCCTGAGATAAAGAGTCTCACGCTCTACCATAGTTATGTTTAATAAGCTAGATAGCGCATTGCAATACACCGCCCAAACAAAAGTTGATGCCATAGTAATCAGGTGCCTCTATTGTTAACACGCAATTACTTGGTTCCACTCGAGGAGAAAAAACAAACTTTAGTAAACGACAGAGCTTAATGACGACGTATTTTTGTTATTTTGGAACTTAAAGCCATGCCTACACATAGCAGATAAAAAACAACTTTTTGCAGTATAATTACTGCTTGAACAAGCTTATTGCTGTAAAAACACCTTTTTCTGCAAGATGACGAGAAAATTGAGAGCTTTACTAAAAGATATGTATTTAGTAATGATATTACTTTGAACAACAAAAAATATTTCTTCTATTTAGACCAGGTACTCAGCCTTATGTGACAGAAATTAAACCTCTTGACCTCTGGGTTACAAGACCAATGCTCCATCCTCCAAGTGTTATAGGCGGCATTAAATGCATGTAAATAGTTTTGACACACGCGGTAATAAATTTCTTTTAAATCCTTTTTTACACGTTAAATGTTTTCTAGGTATTTTAAAGGTATTTTTATGGAGTCAAAAATTTAGCCATACTAAAGAATTTAACTCTGGATTCTTGTTATTTTAAGTGTTTATGAAACGGAATTTCACCTATAGATATTTTGATATAGATATAGATTTGTACATAACTAAGAAGCCAAACGAATAAATTTACAGTTGTTGTTGCACACTGATTGTCTTTTCTAACTTGTCATGCAAATGCATTCCAAAATCATGGCAACTTAATTATATCAGCTCTAATAGTTATCATGATTTTCATAATTTTAAAGAACGAGGACTTGTAGTATTTAACTAAGTCATAAGGCAGAAAGAACTAGCTATTGTTGGCAAGTGTATAATGAGCAGAGCTGTAACAAAATACTTCTCGAACATATGAAAATGACATTTCAGTTAAATTTCCATCAAATTAGTACATAAAAATTTTTCGAGATCATTAACTTGATATTGAATGATCAAATTATGACTCGATCGTTAAGTGGGGTTAGTTTAAACGATATAGTCTTATCTAGCATGTAGAAGGAAGTGGCGTCAATAACTCCATTCTCTATTCTCAATTAGCCAAATAAAGCCTTTGTAAAAAGAATTACATATATTGACGAGCTAGGATAGCAGAATGTTTAAATTTTTTTTTTTACGAAATAATCAACTTAAACAACGAAATATCGGAAAGCAAAAGAAATAAAGCCAAAATATTATTGCTAGACTAGTAAAACCAAACATCTGACGTGAGATAATCACCCACGATCTTGAGATTAGGAGTCTCTTGCTCTACCAACTAAGCTAGCCATACTCGCAAAACGGTGCCGGAAAAGATTTGGTTAAAAATATTACAGTCTAAAGGAAACAAAAATGATTGCTAAACACATAAAAATCAACTATTTGCATTATACTTATCACGAAAACAAGGTTTTTGCTGTAAAAACAAGGTAGGTATGTGTTTTATTTTTTTTTCACCCTGTAGTTTAAGCAAATGTAAATGATTTCAAAGTAAACCTGCCATGTAAATGGCTTTTGCAATGTACAATACGTTGCATATTAATGTATATATTACATTGTCATTTGTTATTGTAAATTTTATCAACAAAGTTGTACTCTGCATATCTCATAATTACCATATCTCATACTTAAGATAGCGAATGAAAGACTTTAGATATCTATGTTAAAATAATTACGCTTTAGGACTTCCGAAGTGTAAATTTTCACATCACATAAAAAGGAAACATTTTTGCAATTTGATTATTAGAAATTTGTCTAAAGCAATTAGTATATGCATCAAAAATTCTAAATTAGGTTGAAAATGTAAGGATAGAGTGAATTTGACTGAAAAGTACCTGGAGATTATCTTATTTTATAACACATGCAGAAGAGCTTATATGTTGTTTTTGTTGTTGTTGTTCGTCCATCGCAAGCGATGATGACCTTCAAAAGTTAGCTCAAGTGCTAGAAGAAGGGTACGGTGAGTTCTGAGGTGGTTAATAAGCCAAATCTTGGCACGGAATGATCTCAAACACGAAGGGTAAACCAGAGATGCATCTGATGTTGAAGCACTGGCTGCTCTTGATTTCCGCAGATCACGTTTCTGTTTGGCTTAAAAAGTCCACCTTTCTTCTGATGGTTGACAGCCCTTGACGATGAGATCACTCCAGGTTGATCGTTTCTCTGCAAGTTTGTTCCATGTTGCGGTGTTGATATTGAAGGACCTCAGTGAGGTCTTTAACGTGTCCTTGAACCGCTTCTTCTGGCCTCTGACTGATCTTTTGCCGTTGAAGAGCTCACCATAAAGCAGTTGCTTAGGTATCCGCTTATCTGGCATGCGAGCATTGTGGCCTGCCCATCAGATCTTTGCTCTCATCAGCAAGGTGTAGATGGATGGCTGATTGCATCGAGAGAGGACATCTGTGTCTGGCACCTTGTCTTGCCACTTGATTCTCAATATCCGATGGAGACAGGTTGTGCGGAATTGATTCAGCTGTCTCGCATGCCTCTGGTAGACAGTCCAGGATTCACATGCAAACAGGAGAGTTGGTAATACTATGGCAGAGTAGACCTTCAGTTTCGTTGCAGTGGTAATCGCTCTACGCTACCAAACGTTTGTGCGCAACCTGCCAACTGCGGAGCTGGCTTTGGCGATCCGGTTGTCCATCTCTGTATCAATAGTCACAGCTCTGGAAAGAGTTCTCCCTAAATATGTGAATTTGTCAACTGTCTGCAGACGCTGTCCATTCACCAGTAAGGTAGGCTCAGTGTAGTGTGTAAGAGGAGAAGGCTGATGCATTCCAATCCTTCTGGACTGAAGGATTGGAAGCGGTCAGTGAGCTTCTGGATAAATGTGGGACCACCAACTTTATATATCTCGGATGGAAGAGCATCTGCACCAGGGGCTTTGCAACTACAGAGCTTGCTTATTGCCTCTCTGACTTCTGATTCAATAGGTGGAACATCCATGGTCGTGTTAACGTTGACATGGGGCAATCTGTCTATTGCGTCATCATTGATGGAAGAAGGACGGTGGAGGAGAGCTTCAAAATGTTCAGCCCACCTATGCAAGATCTTTTTCCTCTCGGTAATGAGTGTAGTCCCATCTGTGCTCAAGAGAGGGGAATTTCCTGACGATCGAGGTCCATATATGGTGTTGAGACTTTCATAAATCCGCTTTGTATCATTTCTTTCGGCATAGGCTTGAATTTTATTAGCCTTAGCACTGAGCCAGGAATCTCTAATCACCCGCAGCTTACTCTAAACTGTTCTCCGTGAACTGACAAAGGCATTCTTCTTGTAGACTGAAGTTGGATCATCTTGGTAAGCACGATGAAGTCTTTGCTTTTCATCAAGTAAGGCCTGAATCTCCTCATCATTCTCATCAAACAAATCATGCTGATATCGGGTATGGTAGCCCAACACTTGCACTGCAGTTGAGTGAACTGTGCCCCAAAAGTATTCCCAGTCTTCTTCGACGTTACCTCTAGGATTGAAGTTGGCATTTTGGGATTCTAGGTCTGTTGATAGAGCTGCACTTGTTTGACGGTTTTTCAGTTTGGCAACATTTATCCTCTTTTTTGTCATGCATCCCTGTGGACGTCTCTTTGGTATGCTGCAGATATTCATTTTGGAGATGATGAGTCTGTGGTCGGTCCAGCACTCTGCACAACACATGACCTTGGTAATTCTGACATCCTGTCTGTATTTCTTCCTGACAATGAGGTAGTCGATGAGATGCCATTGTTTCGATCGGGGATGCATCCATGATGTTTTGTTCCTGTTGGGCAGCCGGAATATTGTGTTGGTTATAAGGGGACCATACGATGAGCATAACTCCAGCAGGCGCAGGCCATTGCTGTTGCACTTGCCTACCCTACACTTTCCAATGACTCCATCCCAGGCGGCAGAATCACGGCCTACCCTTGAGTTGAAATCCCCAAGTAGGATCAACTTATCAATACTGCACACGGATGAAAGCATAGTATCCAGATCTACGTAGAATGACAAATCCTGAAGATGACTTTCACATCTTCAGGATTTGTCATTGTAGGTGCACAGGCACAGATGGGTGCGGCCCGTTTACCATCATGTAGATGAATCTGCATTGACATGAGACGATCGTTTGTACCTTTAGGGAGATTGGCAAGCTTTTGGACAAGATGGTTCCTGATGGCAAAACCTACCCCAGACTCCCGGCGCTCATCGGCAGAACGGCCACTCCAGAAGAATTTGTAGCCACCTCCATATTCAGTCAGTTGCCTCTCATTACCGAAATGAGTCTCACTCAGTGCTGCAATTTCGATGTTATATCTTGCAAGTTATTTGGCAATTAGGGCAGTTTTCCTCTCTGGTCTTCCTATGCCTAAGGTTATCGGTGTCACCTTAATTTTTTTCTTTCCTTTATTTCGACCGCAGGTGTGGGATTCCCGCCAACCACGGCTTGATGGCCAGGATGTAGGTTGAAGCAGGCTTTTTTAGGAGACCTTTTCTAGTCCCTTCCTCATGTGAGGTGAGCAGTGTATCCCTAAAGAGGGCTGCTCAGACACACAGGTAGACGTCGAGCTCACTGCTGCTTCAGTCTGTACGAAAGCGACCATTAGACCTGGGCCGCCTGTGTGCAGGTTTGCAACTACAGCTCCCAGTGTATCCATACCTGCTGTTTCGTCGCTCGCCAATTAAAACAGGGCTTAAAGCTTAGCTTTTAGGTTAGGTGGTGTTGTCAAGACGTATGCAAGAATTTATTATAGTAAGGAAAAGCTGGCAGACATCAACCTCACTCTTCTCTGAAATCACATGGATCCAGTGGCAAGACAGTGTCGAGACGACTGGTGGTGACCTCAGATGCAGGGAGTATTCGGTTACTGCTAGATGTTATGCAGTTCATCAACGGAGTTTTTTACTTATGAGTTTCAATTAGTAAAGAGCCAGAATTAGAATTCTTAACTTGATTATATAAGATTATATCAAGCCCTTTTGAATCATCCAATTTTCTCCGTGTTTTTTAATATTCCCATTTTGTGCACTCTCCTTTTTACTCTTTTTTATTTTTGTGAACTCCCAATTTTGCATTTGTTTAATATAATTTAAAAATTCGTAATATGAAATGTTTTTCTGCTTTGTAGTTTTTTACTTATAGGCCTTTGTTTGCAAAAAGAATTTTTGACTTAAATGATATAAGATTATAATACGCATTTCAGAGCAATCTATAATTGTCAATGATTTTCTACTACTTACATTTTTATGTGCAATTGCTAGATTTTGAATAAATTTTGGACAATATAATTATGTGTAATGTGAAGAAAATTAAAAAAATCTACCGAGTTGTTTTTTACTTGTCGGATTTTGTTTTCAAAATACATGGATATAGGAAATTAATTATATATATAATATTTTTTCGCATTTTTGAGTCACCCAAGATTCTCTCAATGATTTTCTGCCATTTGTTTCTTTGTGGACAATACGGATTTTAAACATATATTAAACAAGATAAATATGTGTCTTCAGTAGAAGTTTACAATGTCGTTAGAATTATACGGATTTATACAGTGTAGTTCAAGATAAACTAGCAGTTTTTTACTTATAAGCCTTGGTTAGCTAAAGAATCAGAATTCTTAATTATATCACGCATTTCTGAGGCGACCAACTTTGTCGATGATTTTCTATTATTTTTGGGGCACTCTCAAGATTTTGGAAATGTTTTAGACAATACAAATATCTATAATGTGACTAAATTTAAGAAATCGAACCGTGTAATTTTTAAATTCATAGCTGAATAAGATAAATGAAAAGCACAATAAAAATTAAAGCTTAAAGTATTCTTAATTTCGTGACCACTACAATTTTTGTGATGCTTCTCGACAGTAACAAAGTCATAAACAGTTATTTGTGAAATAATGTTTAAAAATATAACATAAACAAATTATTTTTTTGTTGTATTTGATTTTAAACGTGTTTTATAGAGGATTATTTACTTTATAATTTTGAATGATAAATTTTAGCCGAATGTCGTGATGAGTGCTGTGATGAATGTTGTGCTGAGTTTGTGATGACTGGTGTCCTCAGCAGTGGCGTGCGGTCATGCAAGCGTAGGCAAGCGCCGCTTGCCTAAACATTTTACCGAACAAAAATTTTTTGGATCAATCTCTGAGCAAAATCAGTTTAAATTTTCTGTTCTAAACAATGTCAATGTAATCTTTTGTCTAAATTGTCTTTACATTTGAAATGCTTGCTATTTATACGCGATTTACTGTCGTGGTTTTCGGTTTCACTTTGCTACACTTGTAAGATGAGTCAAGTGGATTAAATACACGTTAAAAATTTCTTATTTATTAACCAAGGCAAGCGCGCTTGCCTTCGGAGCTCAATTTGAACATTTGCGCATGCGTTAATCTAGATTTGGAGGCTTCTTATTCGAGGAATATCGAGAAAAGGCAAGCGGCGCTTCTAAGGGCGCCGCTTGATAGCGATTGGTCAAAACACATATCAGCGCACGAATAATATTCGTATATACAACACATTGGACATCCGAATTATTCACGCCATTAATGTTATCGTTTATTAAAAGATGACTGAGAGCGAAAGGTAATGTTCTGATTTCTAATTCAAAGTAGTAGGTGCTTTACTGGTTATTTTATTATTTTCTGCGCACAATGTGCGTAAACAAGCAGGGGCCGCAGTCTGCAGAGATATCGAAATGCACGCAAACGTGTGTTGTGGTAAAGTATGACTAGCATTATGACCAAAACATTATGCTCTTGTCAGTCTTGTGTCGTTGAATTCGTAAATTAATGACTAAAAATAAAAGGTACAAGATACTAAATAATAAACACGACTCTCCGATATTCTGAAACGTACGAGTCAGTGCCAGACACATTTTGAAGAACGGGAGAACACGTTGCCATGACGTCATTATACCAAAATATAAACATTAAACAACGCCATGGCCTCAGTTTGTAACACACCGTGCCAATTTTGTTCGCGAAGCTGGCTGTTCTTAATTGTTATAATCACGACTGCTACAATACATTTCGCGCCTATTGTCTTGCAATTTATTTATGTAGAAGATATTATCTGTAGCATGTAATACAAGATTATGATATTGACAAGAGCTTCCTTTTGCGTAGTAGTTTTGATATTTGTATCCGGTAGATATCATGTAACTGATGTAAGGTATAAATAAGATTGATGTTCCTATAAAATATATAGCATAGGAATTTTCATCCTTTTATGTTCTACTTCTACATTCGGTATTTCCGCGAACCTCACCCCCAGCGCTTGCCTATTAAATTCGGTCACCGCACGCCACTGGTCCTCAGTATGTTTCGCAGTATGGTACCAAATATACAGTAGTGAAATGACTATCCCTTAAAGCTATGACAGCATACAAAATTTCAAATTTAATGCAGAGTTTAAAGCATTGTTGTGTTATGTGACACAATGGTAATCCGTCTCTGAAGGCTCAATTGTGCAATGAATATTAAGACGCCTCGTACCGGAGAACTTAAATATCAAGGAATATTTTATTAATGGGTTGCATTTAAAAGTTTTACGTAATGAAATGATTGAAAACATGAAAAAAATTTCTAAGCTTTATGTAATAGGATAATGTTGTCGTTTGATCAATAAATGAATACATATATTGTTAAAAAGCTAAAGTAAATTTCATTGTTTTTGAAAAATAAAATAAAATGCCCCTTTGTCATTTGCATATCTTGGCTCAAAATATTTAGAAATAGGTTTCCACTTTCCTTGTTTTGTTAGCTCGTCTAGCTTCCGATGAAATCCATAGCCAGGGTCGTCGAGTACAAATTCATTAATTGTAAAGAATATTAGGCCTCCTTGTTTTACAGAATGAATAAAATCATCCATTCCTTTCCCTTTTACATGACCAGGACCAAAAACACCAACACATATAACTGCATCGTACTGGCCAGCGGTAACTCCCAGCTCAACTGATCCATTGGTTCCCATGACTCCCTTTTTTAGCGATCTGTACTTTGAGAAAGTATAAATTATTAAAGAGTGAAATGGATAAATATCTTTAATGATAATCACAAGAATTCGTTAAATATAAAAAACTGACTGATTTTTTATAATTTTTCAAAACTTTGGCATTAAAATAAAGGATCAACTCTAATTTTGGCTTTTGTTGTTAATTGTAGGATCATAGAAGAAAACACAATATCGTTATGCTTACGATTGAAATGAAAGGCATGTAAATTTTATTGAATATTTTTTATAATAAAAACTTAGCGATTAATAATTACTTCATTTTTCCATGCTTGTACTAAAAATTATATAATATTTTATGTGATTCAACCAAACATCCTTTTCATTGATAAATCGCGTATTTTCTTATTTAGCTACCTTATAAAAACTATCAATTATGAACATTTCATGTTAAATGTCGATTTGAATGCTGTTTCTACAAAAAGCCAAAATTCAAGTAATACTTAGATTAAGTTTCAACCTGTAAACTCCTTTTGCTTCAGAAAGCTTCAACATTTCTTCACTAATATCAATACCATCTACATTTTTATATCCCAGCTTGTAAAGATGTTCACCAACGAGTCCTGTGCCACAACCAAGATCCAGAATTTTAATGCCCTGATTGTAGTTGTGTTTAATCAGTGTCTCGTGAAGCTGTTCTGCTGCAACTACTGGTCCTTGATAACTAATATCATCAGCAACCTGAAATAGTATTGTGACTATTTAATCTAGTTTTATTTTTCCAATTATATGCTAAGGTAGTTGCCCATTCTTTACTTTTAAACTGAAAGTTCGTTTTGTTTTATTATTTCATTTCAAATAATAAAAACAGCAATTTCTTGTGATGAACGGTTGTTTAACCTCATTGCAGGAGTTTGCATGCTAAACAAATTTCAACATTCATCATGTCATAGCTGCAGCCAGAGTTTCCTGCAAAAGACTGATCTCTATATAAATCTTTGATAAATGTCGTTTACCAAATTCTTACAAACTTTAATGATTTGAAAGTGAGTAATGCATTTTAAAGTTTACACTATTTTCTTTCTGAAGTACTTATGCTGCTGTTTATCCAAAAAGTAGATACGGAAACCATACATGTGTGTATCCTTTAAAGTACATGATCATCAAATAAAGTAGACAAATAAAAATATTTAAGATAGCATTAAGCATTTAATAAATTTAAATGACAGTTGTTGACATCAGGAAAATGTACTTAGTGCTCCCTATTCAGTCAAAAAAACCTGTACGCTGTGCATAATTTTATTTTTTGCCTAACTTTCAATTTTTGACATGCACCATGCGCTAGCTTACTGTCACTTTATGATCGTGCTACACATTCTATGTAAGAATACGGTAAACCTTTTAGCACAAAGCACGAATAAGCAATGAAAAAGCTAAATATGACCAAAATACAACAGTTTGAATAATTAGACGACTATCAATTTTGATGCAAAGCATTTACTTGTGTTTAAACTAATCATAACCAAAACTTCAGCTTGTTTTTGCCTTCTTCAACTGTTTTGTCTAAATAGTGGTTTATTTTTATTAAAAACCATTTGATATGTTAAAATTATTCTTTTTCTTTGTCTTCTTCGTCTTCTTTGCCTCTAATAACGTCTTGTTTGAGCACTTTTCATCACATAATTTTTTCATCTTTTATATATACCCTCCTGTACTCTTTACAAGAGTTCTAACTTTGCATTTTAAAATCTTTTTCTTTTTTTCTTTTGTCTGCAAAAACCTATTCTTACCTCACCCTTTTGCCTTATTCACTTTTCTAAATTCTCTTTCATTCTTCTAATTTTTAAACTGTCGGCCTTATGTCCAGAAATGACTGTTAAAAGAGCTTTATTCTGTTTTCAGTTATTTTCAACTTTAAACGTTTCTGTCCCTCAGATACCAATCTGTTTTTATTAAGTTAGTCATTGCCATAATTTTCTCAAATTTTTGAAATTTGAAATCGTCTTTTCATTCACTACCGAGAAATAATATGATTTCAGTAGTTTACCCAGAAAATCACATAAATCAATTAAATTAGGGCTAGATCAGACATTTTGCTGCAACAAAAAGTGTAACAAGTTGTTCTGATTGCAATAAAAATAATTTTTATGATAAAGTATTTCGCGCAACTTGAGCATTACCATGAAATTAAAAAAAAATTTGTGAAAAAAGGCATACGCAGCTTATCGAAACATTAATGAATTTCATTGTCTTATATGTTACCTTTGATCTAAATTATATTTTGCGTAGTTTGATTGTTTACGATCAGATTTCTTTGATTTTTGATGTAGTTTCATTGTTTACGATCACGCCAAGATTATACTTTTAGCCACCTTTTATTCTACAATATATAGACGACTATTTTTTGTGTTAACTAGCAAGGACAAATCTAGGGTATGTCAAAAGTGTAATGGGACTCACGTATGTTTTACTGAAAAAATTGTTAGTTCATTATGAATACTAAGGTTAACCAAATAATTAGTAATTACCTATTTTCTTTTTTGCAAAGTGCAAATCTCTGTTGTGCTTTTATCCAAAGTTATAATTTCAAAGCCATTTTGACTTACGGAGGCAACAGTTAAACGCACAAGGGTCGCACCATCTGGTGACTATATCCATTTATTTGATTCGCTAAGGCGTAAGCGTAAAGCTATATCAATATATTTCACTGGCTGAAAAGGTATGTTGAGTGAGTCGTAGAGTTAGTCGAACAACCAGCATTCGAACTTGTTATATAACAAGATAATAAGAGTAGGGATTTGTATAAATGTATCAAAAAAAAGAAAATGCTCAATCCGATGCTACCTCTATTAGTTGCATTATGCCGGAATGTTTCTGTCACTCTATGCATTTACTATAGAAAGCTTAAAAAATTCGATTGCAAACCAAAGCATGCATCTTTTAATAAATTTGATGCCCTTTATAGAGAAAATTTTTAAGATTTATCTTGAGATCTATAATCTGATTATAAAAGTTTTTCGATCTTAAAACAATTATATTTTCCCTCCCTTAAATGATCAGAACAAAATAGCTTTTAATCATGCGTAATTTATGCTTTTTATTCACGTTGTTATTACCCTTTAGAGGTTAGTACATTTTCAGATTATTTGAATATATCTTAAGTTGAAGACGAAACGTAATTATTGAAAAACCTTTTATTTTTTTTTGTTTTATTATTGTGATAGCCTTCTTAAAAGTCGTATGTTGGGCTATTATGTTCATATTGAAAAAACCATGCTATTACTTGTGCAAACTGGTAGCTACTTGCTGCAATGTTTCCGATGAGTAAAAAATGAACGATTTCGTTAATTTTTAAAATTTTACGGTTGATATATTTCATTTCAAAATATGTATTCAATAGTAAGCATCATAATTGACCGAATAAATATCAAACCATCAACTTAAAAGCCAAAATACTTTGCTACGTTTATTGACTTTATCTTTTAAACATAATCAAAAAACACTTTGGTGAAAAAGTGTTTTATCAACAAATCTCGAGTAACGTGTAGCTTCGCACGTGGGATACACGTAGTTTGACCTCCAGACACACGAGATCTTTCAAAAATTATTTAACTTTTTAATACAGGTAGTTGGCCATCTATATAGTTCAGTGACAGAGCCTCGAACACTTTGCTTGCCGAACACTTTACTGTGCAAATGATCTCGTAATATATATGTTTAAATATGCCTTGCTCACAAAAGAATTCGAAGGATAAACGATGGAGTTTTAACTTTGAAGAAATAAATTTGCATTATATGAAATTGAATTTAAAAAAAGAAATTAGTAAAGGAAACAAGCTCTGTCAAAAGGCCGTATTATCTTTTAAACTGAAACCAAATAAGATAAAATCAAAAATTTTTCACTTTTAAAATGTTTACATCAGTTGAACATCTGCTAAAAGAGCTGAGCTGCTGTAGATGCATCAGACGCCCCTATTTTGGCGTCTTAAGCGTGAATATCATAGGATTGACATCATTTCCGCAAGGCAACTTAAAGATCATCATACTAGTATTGAAATTCATGCGCAACAAAACAGTGAAATAAATATGTGCCTAAATTTCCGAGCATCTGATTGTACATACGGCATAGTTTCTTTCTTTAAAGAAAGAACAAAGATATCATTTTATCTTAATAATAGAACAATTTTGCTGTGTTTTTTTTTTGTTTTTATTCATACTCGGACCTGTTGAAAAGGACTGGCGATAGCTAAGTTTATTTGATTTTGAAAATAAACGTCGAAAAAATGCATTTTTGCTGCCATGAGAAATTTTTCCATCGAAAAAACTCATTTTTCTATAGTTTATAGTTAATGACGTCAACAACCCTCGTTTTTATATTGGTTATATTTGTTTTACAGGTAAAGTTAATGCTTTGTACAAAGTTTTAGTCTTTCTAGAAGTAATTTAACTCATAAATGGCTGATAATGATAAATTTTGAGGTCTACAATCGCCAGCTAAAATTAATGCATTGTTCACCTCAAAACCTTCATGGCGGCGATCATAAGTGGCTTCAAAGATGGCTACCAAGTTATCGTTCCAGTGTGTCATTGTGATAACAATTCACTTGTGTTATTAAATTTTTTATGCAAATAAAATGATTGTTTTGAGGCATTTGAATAAAACGCTTCATAACGAATTTCTTTTTAGATAGTAAACAGATTACTTCATACTTAATTCGTTTGTACTTTGTAGGATCTTTATTCCGAATTGGTTTAGAAAGATCGAAAACAAGTCACTCGCTTCCCTCACTGGTTTGTTTTCAATCCTTCTTGTGCATAAGAGATGTGTGCACACACTAAACACACCAATTCCGTCTTCTCTTTTAGGCACTGTTGATAAAAGAAGCGCTTTACACTGATAAATTTTAAGCAGAGCACAATCTCAAACTCTCTGTACAAAAATACGTTATAACATTTGCTATTGGTTTATTTTCATTGATATTCTTATCATAGTATTTCATTCAACCTAAAATTTCTTTTTGTTTTCATAGTACTCGATGAGTCAGCCAAGTAGCTACGATAGTCGTTTTTTGATGGAACGCTACACCAAAGCATTAAAAGTATAGTTTCATAAGTCTAATTTATGCAAGCTTAGCTTTGTACGTAACCATTAAAATACTTTTTTTATATATTTTGCAAAACATTCCAGGCATTACCTTTTCATAAGTGGCAGCCCATTTTGAGTAAAGATTAACCACATCTTGTTGGGGTGTGTTTGAAGTAAATTGTTTCAGACGTGTGTAGCATTCATCTTCATTTGGATCCATTAAAATACGGTTATTAACAATTTCTGCAAATGTGTAGGAGTGCTACGAGTGTAGTTTATGTAATATGCTATATGTCAACACTTCCTTACGAATACATGAACAATGCGACCTTTTTGTACCTGCAAGCACGTGTACAGGGCAATCGTGTGAATAAATTCAAAACACAAAATAATTATGTTTCTATTGCAATTTAATTAATGTTTTCATTTGCATGCATGACAATTGTTGCAATGTATTAAATTAAAATTGCAGCTGCGTTGTCATTTATTAAATCACAAAGGGTTCCAGAAAGAGTTAGCGGTGCTGCTTACTGTCGTCATGAGGCAGTATTTTTGCCATGAGTACGAGGCATTGTTTTTCTCGCAAGACCTTTTTTCTAAGACTTTGCCATCCGTTCGCCTACTAATAAAAAATAATCCAAAAAAATATATTACCAGTTGCGCTATAGAACGTTAAAGTATTCAGAATAACGAATCATATGACACAAAGGTTGCAAAATATTGAGTAATTATGTTGAAGCAATAAATAAAAATTTGAAGCAATAACCGCATATGTGATGTGGCTTCATATGATTGAGCTACTTGTAATGTTTTGGAACTGTCCAATCGTGCGTTAATTGCATATTAATTTGTGCTCTCATTGCCTGAAAATCGTTAATCTGTTATATTGTCACCAAAATTTCCTTAGTCCAAATAAATTTCAATTCATTTATAGCGGACAAATTGTTTTAACTTATCTTCCATGCTTGAAAACTTCAAACATGAAAATATATTGAACTTGTTTACTTTTGAAACAAATTTCTTCTGACAACTAGGGTCGAAGCTAGAATGCTTATTGTGGGTGGAGGGGTGTATATTCATATATTCCGCTTGACCAACTAAATTCGTGTCAAATTAATATCGCTTTAAAAAGAAATCAGTCAGGCAATGCTGAATATATGAATAATCACCCCTCCAACTAGCGTTCTAGCTTCGCCCCTGCTGAAAACACAGCATATTTCAACTTATGTTGACGTTTTGTAATCAAAAACTTATCCTTACTAGATAATTGAAAAGATACAACTGGACAACTTAGTCAGGATGTATATTGTCCAACAATATTTTTCATTACAAAAAATAAATGGAAGCTAGAACGTCGTTCAACGTCAAATTGAATTGTATAAATTGCCACCCAGCTTCGTCATACACTATGCTCATCCGATAAACGGAATTGGTTTAATCTCAGTTTAACAGCCTAATTTTATTGAACTAAACAGAATAAACACGTAATTATATTTAGGGCTCCAGTCACAATGAATAACATGTTGCCATAAGGACCAGCTATATTTAAGAAAAATCCATAATATTTTGAATTGTTCTTGTAGATGGTTTTTCTTATCTGCGCTCCTAGAAACAGCTAAATTAATTAAAGAAATTTGTAAGAGAGTATAAAGTTAGAAACACAGAACAATAATGTGTAAAAAATTCTTGTGCCTTATATACCAAAACGACGATTTATTATTTCATTAAAATACCTGATATCTCTGTCTTCTATAGCTATAAAGGGCACAGTGATCATCTCCTTCAATTTTTGTAAGCATTGCTTTGGCTGTATCGAGTTGCATACTTAGTTTTTGATGTTTTATGGCTTACACTGGCAAATTATAGCTTTACGGAATAAAGTGATCATAAACCAGGACAAGCAGACAATTTCAAGTAATACAAAATAAAATAAATACCGAAAAGGGACATCTCGTCTTATGATGTCTTTGGAATAAAGACGAAATATTACACCAACTTATGTTTCAAACTCTTGTATTATCTTGAATATATAGAAAACGAGATGTCCCTTGTCTGAATTTTTTTTATTTTGTACTAAGTGATCAGAATGTCAAAGAATTCCATAATTTGTGCAATTTGTTTTGAGTAAATGTGTCATGCATCATAGCGATAAAAACCACATGCAGCCTTGACATCATTAAAGTTATGAAAACTTTTATATTTTTTTGACTACGTCTATAAAATATTGTGTGACTCTGAACAGATGAACACAAAAAAATATTTTTTGATTGTGAATACATGTGTCAACCTTTTTTCAGTTTGTCAGTTTGCATAAGATCACACGGACGGATCTAGTGTATGTCAAAAAAATCATGCGACTTAGGTATAGTTTCCTAAAAAAATAATTATTCTATTTTAAACAATGAGGTCACCAAAATAGTAAGTAATTACGTAT
Source organism: Xenia sp. Carnegie-2017 (assembly GCF_021976095.1). NCBI lineage: Eukaryota > Metazoa > Cnidaria > Anthozoa > Malacalcyonacea > Xeniidae > Xenia > Xenia sp. Carnegie-2017. The sequence continues at coordinate 15,030,092 of NW_025813526.1, forward strand.
TTTCTTTTTTACAAAGTGCGAGTTGCAGTGTAGTTTTTATTTAAAGTAATAATTTGAATAGCATTTTTTACAAATGCGGCACTCATGGGCGTAGGAGGATCGATCATGGGGGGGCTCATTTTCATATGCTCATGACATAATGACTTCAGTTCTTTCAAAATTTGTTGTTTTCAAAAGATTATAACATGAATATATGAATATGAGCCCCCCTCCCCAATTATCAATCTTCCTACGCCTTTGCCAGCACTTAAGTGCTCAAATTTCGCACCATCTTGTGACTATTGAGCAATTATTGGATGAGGTTGAGCATGATATCAAGAATTATTCAGACCGATGTCAACGTTATCTGCAGAAGCGAAGCTGAGAGGGTTCGTCCAATTGAGGCCAGTTTCAAACGTCAAACTTTAAATGCACCGAACGCAATAAAGACAAAAGAAAACAAATAGAGCTTCCTCATTATCTTTTATTTTAAATGCGTTTGGTTCATGTAAACTTCGATATTTAAACTAGGCCTAAGGGCCTCTTCATATGAGCCAAGTAGCCGAGATTCAGCGAAGCGTTTAATCATTTTAGACAATGGAAAAGATTAATTCCTTCACAACAAAAAAGTTATTTAAGCTATTTCGCTACGTTCTAAACTTGCAAATTCACAAAACCTTTAAAATGAAAACAAATAATTTGGCCAGATTTGAAAATTACAACTAAAATGACTCATGACTTATAAGAAAGATTGTAAGTTTTGCGTTTAAAGTTTTTACTGCTTTCAATATCTCAAAATCACTTCACGCCTCGCTGAATCCCGGTTAGCTGGGCTCATGTGAACAGGCCCTAAGAGTCATTCTGTTACATGATAGCAACTACCATCATGTAGTATCATTTATAAAGTATTATTACATCATACTATAATTTTATATTTTTATATTTTAACTTTAATATCCATTTTGAAATTTCATTACTAATTAGGAAATAATCTAGAAGCTGGCCTGCATGCGCTAGAAGCTTGCTTACAGGCGTAAACACATATTTTGGAACCACAACAACAATTGTTGTTATGGCGGTTAACTAAATCTTGCTGTAACCTACTGTATTACGCATGCGATGTAGGTCGCTAAACCACAATACTTAACACTATATATTATATACATATATATGAGTACTTTACACAATTGAGCACAACCTACGAGCACATCCTACGAAGAGACAAACCTAGGAGGCATAGCGTAACGAGGTTGGTTCCAATCTATAATCTACTCAACGACTATCTTGGCTTTTGTGCCATTACTATCTTTGGCTTCTATGCCTTTAATTTATTTGGAAAACTATTGTCGTGAGTCATTGTTGGACTCACGAACGCTCAACAATAAAGATTCGCGGTTGTACTCGGACATAGTAATAATAAAAGTTTTATTCATACTTGTTAATATTATAATTAACATACTTATCTACTTTAATAATTAATCGTTGATAAATAAATTGTTTTAGAAATATAACTGGTTCACACTATCTTTGTTTCGTGTGGAAATAGAACCAAAATTAACAGTTGTTCTTTCAAGACCACGCACGTAACACATACATATTGTATTTTATTAGAAAATATTTGTTTGGGGTTCAGTGGACTATAATTTTGTACAACAGTCGCACTGTTCTACAAATGATATTCTTGAAAGCATTAAAAGGGAAATTTTGGAATGAAAACAGAGTTATACTGCGAATATTAAAATCGTCTTTGCGTAAATGGTATATTCAGTGAGTCGTTAAGTTAGTCAAATGAGAACGTTGTCGATTCTTTGTTATATAACCAGAAAAACATTAAGTAAAGATTTGTCTGCTGATGTATAAATACCCTTGAATGATTAACAAGCTTTAGCAAAGACTAAGAGTCAGTGAAAGACAGTCGTGATTGAATTTTTGCTGGAGATTTTTCGAATGTGTGTAACTGATTTAATGTACTTGCTCATTAGATCTTTCGGGGAATCACCCTAATAGCTCTCTGTCACTAATATACAATGTTGATAACTGTCTGCTAAACATACTGAAATACTGGAGCGGCTAACTTCTTTAGAGTTATTTGAAACTGTTCAACTGTTCGTAAAAACCATATTGAAAATTTAAATCACAGTGTTTTTAATCTTTGTCTAAATCCATATTAAAGGAGTGCTTATATTCAGGTTTCACTAGATAGAAATAGTAATAGTTTCAAGACAAGAAGTAGTAATAATTTCTTGGAATTTTAGGTTTGTCTTCTGCCATTAAAAGATAAATTCACTCATGCTATCTTAACCAGGAGAAGCTCAGATTATAATGCATTCTTTGAGCCCCTTAATCTACCCAAAAACGCACTGATCATGTGCGCATCTTATACAGTTATAAAGGATACACCTAAAAGAAGTCTAACATTTCAACATAACCATTTTTCATCTCTAATTGTTTTGTTATTAGCGTAAGAGAAAATATTCAAATTGTAGAATCTTACCTCACACATTTCTCTCAGACAAAAAATTTCAAATGAGTTAGGTACTATTCACAATATTTTTTGAAGGAAGAAACAAAGGTTATGACTTCTACAAAAGCAGCATCCAGAGTCTAGAGAGGTAAATACGCTTGAATAAAGCATTCTGATTTGCTATAAAGCTGTAGTTCTCGTGCTGTTGGACTTAAGTATATTTGAGGAATTTGCAGTACACTACGTTGAGCATTTCATTGCATGGCACAGTGCTTAAGCTGCCTTTTAGCATCAAGAGACTAGTCAGCACAGAGACCGCAGATCATCTGTAACTGCGGGCGGCTTCATATATGTATAACATGCTGTGTCAGGCTCCTTTGAAATTCATTGTTTTCACAAATTGTAGCATGCATTTATGATTATGAGCTCCCCATCCAAATTGTCATTCTTCGCAGTCTCTGAAGCATCCCACTCACACGAAAGTATTTAAAGACTTTTGACTTTCGACATACATTATAATAGTAACGTTTGAAGAGGCGTTATTTTTTAAAAAGTTGTTAACTAATAACAATAATAAAACTCTGTTGAAAAATTGATAAAAAATATACCTAATTTTCAACACTCTTGGAAAAGCGTTTACTTCTGCACAGCATGAATATCATAAGTGACAAACGTTGCAAAGTGAATAAAAACATACAAGTTGTTACACTTTTATCTTCTCATAAAACAATTTCACGAATGAACAAATACTTTAAATTGAAGAAATGTAGAATTACTGAAAAAAAATCTAATTCTTTATTTTTATTATAAAAAAGGCTATTGAAAAAAGTATTTGTACTTATATACGCATTTTAAACGTGGAAATTCACTGGTATGAATCAACTAAATTACTAAACTAATTTCTATCTTTAGCTAATCATATTGTTGTTGCTTTTAGATTGTATGAAGCACCGTCTACTGCATGGAATTAAAAAAAAAAGCTTTACTGCACTTTTCATCGTTTTTGAAAAATATAGTATTAAGCACTTCTCTTTTTGAGTATTTTGGCTAAAATATTTCCAAATGAGCTTCCACTTTTTTATGTTAATTCTTCTAATTTTTCATGAAAATTATAGTTAGGATCATCAGGTGCAACTTCATTTAGAGTAAACAATATCATGCTTCCTTGCTTGACTACATGAATAAAATCATCCATTATTTTCCCATTTAGATGAAGGGGGAAAAAATCCCCAACACATATCACTGCATCGTAATAGCCAGCGGTAGCTCCTAGCTCAGCAGATACATCTGATCCCATGATTCCCTTTTTATGTGGTTAAAGTCAGGTTGAAATAGAAATAATAATAATAAGGAATATATAGAAAGAAAAGCTTTTTTAAGTGATAATAAATATCCTTAGTGTAGAAATCATTGATTATTGAAAACATTCGGAGAAACGATTGATTAAGATTTTGGCTTTTTATATATTGTAACACATAAAAACACAAAAAAATGCTGTCATCATCAAAATTGCCTCATACCAATACTGGCATTTGGGTGGTACCTATCAAGTTTCAGTAATAAGCTCCCTAAATAAATTGATTGCCCCTCAATGAAAAATTTTAGCTCCCCACACACTTTTCATGTTAAAATATTCATTAAATATTCAATATTTATCAAAGTTAAACAAAGCTTTGATCATCAATGTTTATAAAAACAACGAGAGATTTTTCTTGGAATAACTGTTTCTTCTGGTAATGACTTTTTATCATGGCGTGTTTTTTATACATTTTGTTATGTTTCGTGTTTCGACACACTTTAGTCACATGCAAAATCCCTCACTTTTTTAAAGACTTACTGATCAAATAGCAATAAATTACTAAAATGTTCGAGTTTAAATGGTTTAAAAGAAAGAAGCCGAATTACTAATAGATTCTATTGAACATGTGTCATAAGACATTTTGTCTCTTGATTACAACTTTGAAATTTAATTACAGCATTATGAAGTGGAAAATAATATTAAAAAACACAACAGTTGATGAATGCCTTTTTCCCTAAACGACGATTTAAAATTTACGAGAAAACAATATGAGACAGTGTCGTAGGAAGATGTTAAATGTCATTGGGGCCTCAACAATGATTGTTAAAGTGTCAAGTCTTTGAAAATTAACTCTACATTACTTTTTGTAATTCTTAGTATGATTAGCTCTTTGATTTACACTATCTTACAAATCTTTTTATTGTTAATTCGTACTTTGTGAGTTGACATCTTTATTTCAAACACTTCATTAGATCGAGAATCATTATTTTATGAATCTTGATCCGATTATTTACACGCACATGATAAACATGTAACTTGAGCGAAATTCAACCTCGCACCTTCGGAAAGTAGTACACCGTTCTAACTGTTTAGCCACTAAGCCCACGGGGACCGGGGAGAGTTAAATCTATTTTCAACTGCGTACGGACAAGAATATTTTAAATTTGGTTAGCAGTCTTTATTAAAAAAAAACGTCAATAGCTTGATTGTGTTCCCGATGTATGAAAATATTGCCATTAAACAAGGCGGAATTGCTTCATACTTTTGCACATTTAGCATGATTTAAATAGTTTTATTATTAGTTTTACTTGGAATTAGGACGAAAATAGCGGCTCTACCGTCGCCTCAGGCATGTTGGGAGAACTCTTAACATTTATGTCTCTGTGTAAGGTGTATTTGTGATTACAGCGCATGCAATTAAAGACTCTTCTGTTAATTTTTTGGGTGCCTCATTTCTCAGCTTTTAAAAGTTATAGAGGCTCGAGCCCTCCTGCCCCGTGTTTCTTACGCTTATGTGATATAAGATGCAATTTGAAGAGATATGCAATAATTACTCAAATATGCGTGTAACTCAAACTGTTATTTGGCTATTTGAACGTAAAACTCCGAATATTGTTATTGGACAACAAGGAGAATCGAAATATTCCGTTTTAATGTAGAAATGTATTCCGATGTGTATGTATCATATATGCCACCTGGGAGGTCCGTACGGAAAAAATGATTCTCACGAGGTGTCAAAAGCAGCCCTGGGCCGTACGCCAAGAAGTCGAAGTCAGGTTTGACAGCAAGAAAATAATGTCTAGCAGTGCCATAATAACATTAAAATTTGTACAAAATTCTTAAAATGTTCTAACCAGATTGACGGGAAAAACAGCAATATCTTCAAGGAAAATGTGTGACCAAGGCCTGTTTCAAAATTGACGTAAAATCGAATTAACGAGAATGAAGGTATAAAGATCTTCAAAGTAGTTTACTTCTTTATTCAAAACAAAGGCTCAAAATCAAAAGCCACATATTTCCATCATATGTCTATAGGGATCATTTGGCAATCCCTATAATGAGGGGAAATTATCATTATTTTTCAATTTATATTTTTAGTATTTTAGCTCCTTTATGAAACGACTTTCCTCTTCACTCAGTTCTCCGCGTAATTTTTTTATGACAACCTTCCTGTCTTCGTTACTAAAAACATAATTCGCGTGAAATAAAATCTAGCAAAAGTTTCACCAGCCAGATGTAGAAGATTATTGATATCTTGCCATTTAAATGTAGGTAAATCATGCGCGAGTTTTCTCTTCTTTACAAGATTAAAAGTAGGTTCTTTGAAGCTTTTTGAAATACCCGACATGGTGTTTATTTTCAAAAATTGCCAAAGAATTCTAAAGATATTGATAAAAAGTATCAACATATCTTTCTTTATAACATAACGACATGAAGTATATATTAGTCGCACGCTATTTTATCTGCATAATGCATATATTATGCACTGTACGTCTACGACATATTGAGTTTCTTGTTCTTTATTTTTCCTATAGGCATGCAAATATTATATATTTTTTAATCACTAACTACTTCCAGCAACAAAATATTTGTGTGCATTAAGTGGAAATTATAGTCATTATATCCGATTTCAAACTTTAACCTCTCTAAAATTTCAGTTACGCATTTAAACGAACAAAAACCCAATCATCACATTCGTATTTAACATAGCAATATAAAATATAATCAAATAAAAAGAAATACTTTATTTTGGCTTTAAAAATAAGACTATAATTGAATTTTATATCAAGCAAAAAACAACTGATCTATACTAGTATAGACCAGTAAAAGCAGACATTCTTAATGTATGTTATTTTCTAAATTGCAAATGAAAACCGTTTTGTTTTAGATAAGAGATGTTTCCCCGATAAAATAATGAAAGCGAATAAAAGATTGTTGTTGAACTGCAACCAATTCTTTAGGTCATTTTGTGAGGTCATTTTGTCCCTTCTGGTTTAGGCTACGCTTTACTAGCAACCTCCTCAACGTCTTCAGGACAACTAACGTCTACTGAACTGGTGTCACAATGCTCAAAATGACAATGACCAACCACTAGCCATACCTAACATGTTACCACCACAAATCATTCTTGGGTACATGAAGGTTTTAGGAACTTTAAACAAGGATTGTGTTGAACTGAGACCTAAAAAGCAACAAATATGGATAGATGACGTAGTGGAGAACAAGAAGAGAGGTTATAGAAGACACACTACGTATGGCCATTGGTGTTTCACAGGGGTATTCATTGCAGGATAACTATGGATCCCACTAGTCTAAACAACTAGATACATTTAAGCAATCCATCTTTCCGATGGTAAACACACGTGTCAAAAAAACGTCACCAAATTACAAAATTCGTGAAATCAAATAGTCGGACATAGTATTGTATTTGTAGAAGAGAGCCAATAAAATAAAAAGATTCTCTTGGGGCATTTGTAAATATTATTTTAGAAATACAGATCTACTAATTGTAGAGGCAGAAGGTGTAAGAGTGAATAAAAACCATTGTCCGTCAAATCTAAGGAAAGCTTGGATATGATATTCAATACGCAGGCAGAAAGTTATAGAGAAAAATGAAAAACATTTTTAACGTTGTCACGGATATTACGAGTGCCGTAACAAAGTGTTGATGAGTTTCATATGCATTTGTCAGAACAAGCTTAAGAAGACAAAGAGCATGCCAAAAATATATGATTGAAAACTTGCTCAGCGCATCTACAAGCACCAACTTCAGAGCTCGCTCTGTCACAAATTAATTGGGAATCTGAGCATGCGTTGTCTACTCCACAAACTCTCCAAGCTACCTGGAGATTATCTTATTTTATAACACATGCAGAAGAGCTTATATGTTGTTTTTGTTGTTGTTGTTCGTCCATCGCAAGCGATGATGACCTTGAAAAGTTAGCTCAAGTACTAGAAGAAGGGTACGGTGAGTTCTGAGGTGGTTAATAAGCCCAATCTTGGCACGGAATGTTCTTGAACACGAAGAGCAAACCAGAGATGCATCTGATGTTGAAGCACTCTGTCTTCTTGGTACTGATGGTTAGACCAAAGTTGTCACAGGCTGCGGAAAACTTATTCATGCTGATCTGCAACTCCGATTCTGAAGACGCGTTGAGGGCGCAGTCATCAGCAAACAGGAAGTCACGAATGATGCTCGCCTTAACCTTGGTGATAGCTTGCAGTCTACGTAGGTTGAATACGCTCCCATCCATTCTATATTTGATGCTGATACCATCTACACCATCGTGATAAGCATGAGTTAGCATGGCAGTGAAAACCATGCTGAACAATGTTGGAGACAATAGGCAGCCCTGTTTGACACCATTTGTGACAGGAAAGGGTTCGGAGTATTCACCATCAGCTAGTACTCTGGCCAACATGCCAACGTGAAATTGACGAACCATCAAGATGAATTTCATCTTGATGGTTCATCTTGAAGCTCATGGTAACGACCAACTGTATGTACTAGTACCGATTTTGGAGTAATTAGCTTGCTTAGTCACAAGTTTTAAGACAAATCATCAGCGCATGCGTAGTCTGATTGAGCATGTGCAGTCAACTTTACCAGCTACCCAAGTTCATGGTGATGGCAACGACCAACTACATCTACTAGCACCAATTTTGAAGTAAATAGCATGCTTAACAATTTAATAGAGAAATCGTCTGCGCATGCGCGAGCATGCGCAGTCCACTCGAGTAATTGTTCATAGTCATGACAACGACCAACTATATGTACTTGCACTACATTTGTGTCAATTAACTCACTTAGTAGCAAATTATCAAAGAAATCAACTGGGCATGCGAAGTAACGATAACAATCATCCCACAACTTTTGTACGCCTTTATATTTTTGTATATATATATAAAGCTAAAACTTCATATAGTAAATGTCAACTAGAAGTGGAAGCTGTGTGCGATATAGTATGCAGTGGCTTAGGGGCCCACACTTCGGTGGCGATCGCACTCTTCCTGCGTACTCTGAGCAAAGCCTATCGCAGGTGATCTCAAGGTCTGATGGGCGGAAATCTCCTCCCGAAACGTTAACATGCGGCGTTCTAGTGCCTTACATATAAGAAGGTATCGGGAAACATGGCCCGATATAAAAACATAGTTTATCCATAAAATTATAGCAAAGTTACGATGGACAGATGAGAGTTATTAAAGCTATGAAACTTAAATTCAATATATCGTATAAAGTAACTCAAATCTCGAGGATTTCTCGTATGGAAAGTATTCTAAAGTAAAGAGGAAAATTAAAATGAGAAATTTTGAAGAAATGAAACTAGAGAATTTTTCAACAAAAAGAGTGTTGAAAATACCTGTGCTTCCAAAAGATTTTCAATGTCTATACTCTAAAATAATAGTCATAAAAACGACAATTTCACAAAACATAAAAGAACCAAGTATTTGAAACATTGGTGAAACATACAGGATGAACATGAAACCTTCTCAGAAGACGATGGAACGAGACCATAACCATTTGATGTGAACTTCTTGCTAACAGCGTTTGCGTAATCCGTTAGCATACCATGAAAACTAACTTCTGGTTTAGGCGACGCTTTACTAGCAACCTCCTTAACGTCTTCAGGACAATAAACGTCTACTGAACTGGTGTCACAAGGCTTAAATGACGATGACCAACCATTAGCCAAACCTAACATGTTACCACCAGTTATCATTCTTGGATAGATCAAGGTTTTAGGAACTTCAAAGAAGGGTTGTGTTGAGCTGAGACCTAAAAAGCAACAAATATGGATCGATGATGTAGTGGAGAACAAGAAGAGAGGTTATAGAAGACACACTACGTATGGTCATTGGTGTTTCACAGGGGTATTCATTGCAGGATAACTATGGATCCCACTAGTCTAAACAACTAAGTACATTTAAGCAATCCATCTTTCCGATGGTAAACACACGTGTCAAAAAAACGTCATCAAATTACAAAATTCGTGAAATCAAATAGTCGGACATAGTATTGTATTTGTAGAAGAGAGCCAATAAAATAAAAAGATTCTCTTGGGGCATTTGTAAATATTATTTTAGAAATACAGATCGACTAATTATAAAGGCAGAAGGTGTAAGAGTGAATAAAAACCATTGTCCGTCAAATCAAAGGAAAGCTTGGATATGATAATGTTTTAAGTATACTATATGGACGTCCAAAAATTCACAAACCAACCGTTCCCTTACGACCCATTCTGTCTTCTATAAATCACTACTCATATAAACTAGCTAAATTTTCATTCCGCTGTTCACACCCATCTCCACAAACACTTTCATGATAAACGACTCATTCTCCTTTGTACAAGAAATACTTAACACCAACATCAACTCTAACAAAGTTGTTATGGCTAGTTTTGACGTAACTTCTCTTTTCTCCAACATTCCCCTACATGAAACAAACAATATCAACTGTGAACTTCTTTTTACTAACCATAAACAATTTCATGGACTCACCTCACAGAATTCAGTAATCTACTAACGCTATCTGTTAAAAATTGCCATTTTATGTTTAACGACCGCTTATACCACTAAATTGATTGTGTTGCTATGGCTAGTCCGCTTGGCCCCTTTTTGCCAACATATTCATGTCTTTCCACAAAACTGGCTGAAAAACTGTCCCCAGAAATTCAAACCTGTTCTCTATAGACGTTATGACGATGATTGCTTCTTCCTTTTTAAATCACTTGATCATGTTCCTCTCTTTTTAGCTACATTAACCATCAACACCCCAACATCACATTTACCTCTGAGACGGAAAATAATGGACGACTACCGTTTTTAGACATTGGCATTTACCGCTCAAACGACAAACTCACCACCTCTGTATATCATAAACCCATATTCACCGGTCTTTTTGCAAACTTTCACAGTTTCATCCCACTTTCTTACAAACGCAACTTAATCTCTGGCCTATTACACCGCTTTTTCAAACTCTGCTCTAGTTATGAGACTTTTCATGCCCAAATTGAAACCACCAGAAAACTACTCAAACTCAATTGCTATCCAACTAATATGTTCGATCGCATTGTCCGTCGTTTTCTTGACACAAAATTCGAACAGAAACCACCTGTCCTTAGTGTCCCAAAGAGAATAGTGTACTTCTGTCTCCCATTCACCGGCTGTCACTCCTTACAAATCCGCACACAAATCAATCGTCTCTACAACGCTGCTTTCCCTCATCTCAATGTCAGATTCGTCTTCCTTATCCTCACACGAATCTCTTCCTTTTTTCCCGTTAAGGACAAAATTCCCAAGTCTCTGAGATCTGGTGTTGTTTATTTATACACGTGTCAATGCTGTTCCGCGTCGTATGGTGGTCAAACCACACGCAACTAACACACTGGACTCTCAGAGCACTGGAGATCTCTCCTTTGACCGGAAAACGCTATACGAACCATTAATATCAAGTATTCTTTCTCATAGTAACTCCTCCAACCACCCTGCTTCGCCAGACGATTTTAAATTCATCTCATCCTGCTCCGACCTATTTGACCTCATGATCCACGAAAGCCTCCTCATCTCCAAACTAAAGCCTTCACTTAACACCCAAGGCAGCTCCATTCTTAAGCTTTTCTAGTCTCAACACCTCACCCTAACAATACATCGCACCTACATCACCCTAACATCACACTTACATCACACTTACATCACAAAATACATCACATCACACCTACACATTCACAGTAACCTGATACCTCAAACTATTTAAATAGCTCTCTATATATCTATATTCTTGTTAACCTCCTAACTAGTCTCAAGATGTCTTGAGTGAAGACGAAACGTCACTCTTTCAATAAATTTCATAAAACCAAATTGTTTATGACTATGTTTAAAATTATTTGTTGGGCTCTAATATTTATATTGAGAGCAAGATATCATTTGAACAATAAATGGCGGATCTAAGATGTTAAAGTGTCTGCTATATACATAATATACAAATTAAAGCTACAAGCATCAGAATAGTTAACTATTATGATACTTTTAAAACAAATCACGTGTAAGCCTCTTTTATGAGGGAAAAGTCATGTTTAAAGACTTGTGAAACATGGCTATTTCTTGTTCCTTTATAGCAAAGTAATAAACAGCTGTTCCGACACTGAAAAATATCTAATATATTATAAGCATGAGAATAACCATGGATACAAATTGTTTATGCTAACCTTAAGGACAAAGGTAGAGTATCTGGCTATTATATCTATCATCCAATGGTTGAACAAAAAAGTAAAGGCAACGATTCAATAATGGACCGATTTCTTTGTCGATGAAATTTAATCTGTGGACACAAAAAGTTCCATTTTTTATGCAACCTATACAGAGTTTTGTATTTGAAATAACAGCACAATCATTATTAACTAAATATTAAATATTGTTAACTAAATGATCGCCATTACACCAGTTATTTTTATCATTTTGATAGATTTTCTTTATGTAAGCAGTCAAATTGTGTTTTATTTGTTGTCCAGCAATAGTTGAATTTGTTGAAAAAATGGCAGAAAATAAGAAAAATGTCACGAACTTTTAATCCCAGAAAAAATTTTTATAAACTAGAATCCATACAAAAATATAACAAATTCCAAAAATACAAATCTCGTTTTCTAGACAGTCAAAATTAGATAATTAAAAATCGTTTGACCAATTACAACGGAACAAGTATTATTCTCTAATTATTAGAGAGCAAAAATAGCATCGTGTCTCTAACGGATCATTAAATATAAATTGAGTTACCTTGTACCTGAAGTAGCATATTTTAATTGTGACGTAAGCTGTGAACATTTTAAAGATTTACTGGTTTTTTATTGTGATTTTTCAATCGCTCAAGTGGATTGCACGCTTAAATGTTTAAGCAATACAGTCATCGCTTTCATGACAGTTATAGTATTTAAAGAAGTCTTCAAAAGTGAAACTTAATTTTTCATTTGAAAAATATATTTGAGTGAGAAAAAATGATCTTAACGAGGACATTGTTTTATGTATTGTTGTTTCACACACATTCGACTTTTTGTCAATCTTTTTTACCAGAAGAAACTTTGGTTAGCAAAAGAAACGATGTTTTTGTTCAAAAGATGACAACGGTAGCCAACAAAATTTGGGATAAGATTGGGGAAGTAGGAAAGCCACAAGTTGGTTTCCTCTATTTTCATCGCTATATACGTAGTATAGAGCCCGATTTCAGAAACAAAACCTTTGGCAACCTTTCTGCTCAGGAGCTTCGTAAAAAGGTTTTAGATCAGACACCAACGGAACTTGGAGCTCCATGTTATCCGCCTGACCCTGAAAGTACAAATCTATTGGTCGCTTTGCCTAGATATTCGGAAGATAATAAAAAAAATAATTTTGGAGATAGCGAGTACAAACTTCTTCAAAAAATTTATTCCCTCTTAAATGGCTTTAAAGATCATTATAAAACATGTCCGGAAGCTATAATTCTTGGTACTTATTATGATCCGTGTTTATGGAGTACAGCAAGACCGCACAGTTGTGCTGAAGATTATATACAAGCAAGGGAAAGATTGGTTAATCCGAGTGGAGGATGTCCAAATGCAAAGTTCTTTGTATACATTGCTAGAAAACCAATATTTCATGGTACAAACATCCACGTTTTATTTGGCTGCGAAAATTAAAAATAATAAAATACAGTGAGCCATTTGACATTGAACTAATATTTTTGTTGATAAAAATAAAACTAAGTTGAGAAAATTTTCCCGTGTTAAAATAACCTGTTGTGTCTCAGAGTTGAAATAACTAAACAGTCATATGAAATAGATCTTTATATGACTTAGCCAGTCATAAGGTTTCATTAAATGTTACAATAAATATATCATGCATATTTGTGTCTATATTGTAATAAGACAAATCAGTTCTCCAGGAGTTATATTGATCTACTAAATTGCACCATTGTGTTGGAATATGTAGAATAACAATTTTTACGTTCCTTAAATTTTTTATGCAGAGAACTTTCTCATTTTACAGTGTAATCTCTTTTGATCGCTCATTATCACCATCTTGTGTAAGAATTGGACGGCTATGCAACATAGAATCAGTTTTTTTAACACCTTATTATAGCTACTAGTGTTGTGCTGATACAACAAACTGCTAAAATGTGGTCCATTCATGCAAGAGAAATTTCTCCAAAAAGTGTTTTGTTTTATTGATAACATTTTCAAATAAAGAACCCATCGTTATATTAGTTGTATTAATTGTTTCAAATAATTTTTTTCTTGTAAAGCAGTAAACATGAATTTTATTCGTCGTTTGACAATAGTTGATTTCATGAATGAGAAGGATCACACAAATGTCTGAGAATTGAAATTCATCCAAACGGACATTTATTCAAAATAAAACGAATTTCAAAATGCACATGTCGATCGTTTTTCTTGAATCTCAAAACAATATTTATCAAAAATCGTCCGATCAATTACATTTAAAGCAATGATTATTTTCTAACTCTTAGAATTCAAAAATAGAATTCCATTTGTATCGGACTATTAAATGTGAATTGATGAGAGTTAACTGGTACCTGAAGTGGCTATTTTTAATTTTGATGTAAATTGTCAACATTTTTAATATTTGCGGGTTTTTTTTATCGTAATTCTTGAAACGCTCAAATGGTTTGTACGCTCGGATGATTATGATAAAATCAAGCATCATCCGCAGTTCAAATACCTTTTTACTAATATACACAATAGCAAAAAGAATTTTGGAAACTTTATTTACGAAATAGCACAAATATACGAAGGAAAGGTTTCGTTATCAGAATTGAGGAAGTTTGAAAAGCTTCAAACTAAACAAAGGAAAGCAGAATTAGATATTACGTTTCTCAAAGATTGCCTTTCACTCGGCGCTTATCCAAAGTTTCTCTGCTTTCCACTACCAAATGTCAAAACCAAGATAGCTTTGCGATACGCAAACAATTATTACGCAGTGCAATCAAAAAGCGAACAAAGAAAGTATGGAAGTTGTCGAATGAAGTAACGAAAATATCAGAAAGTTTAAAGAATAATCTATCCTCTTTCGACTGGAATATTTTAAACAAATCTCTGGAAAAAACATAACAAAATATCTACAAAAGACAATTACCACACATTTAAAAAAACTAAGTAATCTCACGAGGAACAGAATTCTACCATTCACACACAATTAGACGATAACCAACCTATCATCACACCAATTAAAAGACGAAGAACTAGAACTCCTGAAAAATTGCCTTGGGTTCTGAATTAAACAACTATGACTCAACTCAATCGACATTCTGGCAACATTCGAAAAAATCCACCAAATTAAAAAACACAACATTCGCAATCAAGAAGACTACACGCATCTCAAAACAGAGCAGGCAGACATCGCTCACTCGAACATCTCATCTTATCACCCGACACCAGCTGACTTCAAAAAACATCATATCCTTAAAAACATTCGCATCAATCCAAACATTATCATTCTCAAACCGGACAAAAGCAACGGCGTTGTAATAACGGATCGTCAAATATATCGTAAATCCTGCCTTAAAATCATTAACAATACAGCAAAGTTTACCCAACTCAAAGAAGACGTCACACTATTATGTGAAAACGTACTGCAACGACTGTTAAGGAAACTTTTAAAGAAAGACTCGATTAACAACAAAGTTTTTAATGAAATCTTCCCTAGAAGCTCTCAACCCTCACGCTTCTATGGCTTACCGAAACTCCACAAGAAACGAGAACCAGAACAATCGCCTCCACTGCGACCGATAGTTTCATCAATTAACTCGTACAATTATAATTTAGCTAAGTATCTCTGCTAACACCACTCATACCAGATGACCACTCCACTAAATATTCTTTTACTTTCCTCGACGACTTCTCATCTTTCAATTCATCAACTTTTTGTCACAAATTCTTCATCTCCTACGACGTTGAAAGCCTATTAACACTAACATACCACTTACTGAAACCATCAACCTAGCACTTTACCTATTATTCACTCACAACCCCAGGTTCAGCATAAATATAACAACCTCACACAACTGTTTTCCATAGCAACAGCACAGACGCATTTTTTATTTAATGGAAATATTTATGACCAGACGGACGGTGTTGCGATGAGCTCTCCTTTAGCATCATACTTGCTAACATTTTCATGGGCTCACAAAAACGAAACTGGCAAGACAACTACAAAGACACTAAGCCACTATTTTACCGCAGATACGTTGACGAGATTTTTTGTGTATTTACTAACGAAACCTAGGCCATGAAGTTTTATAATTTTATTAACACACAGCACGCAAACATTAGATTTTTATTTAAAACTGAACAACAAGATCAACTGCCATTTCTTGACATTTTACTAACAAAATCCCATGACAGTTTTAAAACATCTACATATCACAAACCAACATACGCAGGACTTCTGATGAGCTATTTTAGTTTCACACCACTTTCATACAAAACTGGACATATACGCACATTAATCGACAGAGCATACAAACATAGCAATACCAACAATGGCTTTCGACGAGACAAAAAAACGTCACATCCACTCTTTTACGAAACTCTTTCCTACTACACTTTATCAACAGAACCGCAAAACGATATATCGACAACAAACAAAACAACAACATCAAACTAGACACCGAAACTCCTGAAACGATGATCACGACTAACACAAATGAAAATTCTAAAATAGCTCTATACGTCAAACTCCCATAAATCGAACATAACTCACGACACACACAACGCAGACTTACAAACGACTTGTTTCTCATCTTAAAAAAGAGATTATCTATGTATTTTCTTGGCCCATCTATTAGGTATGCAGATGTTACATTTTACCAAAAATGTAATTGACATTTTAAAAAAAATGACTTTGAGATGCAGAAGGAAGTAGAAATGCACCTTTTCCATTTTTATGAGTCATTCGACATCTTTTGATTTTTTCTAAACCCTTTACTAGCTCCTCAACAAAAAAGCGTTATTGACATAACAAAAAAGACTTTAAGAAGTGGATTCTAAAAATGATGAAACGTTTTCCATCTTTTGTTTCCATCAGTTAATTTTCGACTTGAAATCTTATAAATTTTTCTACACCTTTTAGAACAGCCTTAAATCTTTGGATGGTTTCAAAATCACGTTTATCTAAAAAAAGACATCTACTGGCCGAAAATGTTAGTCAGCTCAATGTATTCAAATCCACTGTACTAACATAACTTATAATAGAATAGCTACTGATGTCTTTGTCTGCAATTAGTAACGTCATAATAGCACGTTCATGATTTTAAAAAATTTAGGTTGGACATAAAAACGACTCATCCTTATCATAAATCTTTTATTACAATTCTCTTTGCATAACATGAGCTCTGGTTTGTGCACTCCTTTAAGTATTTGACCTCAGAAAAATGTATATTTGAAGCGTTATTACAAATGCTTGTATCTTTAACACCCAATAAGCGTCTATCCTTAACAGCCGTCGTTTCCAGAAAAATATAATTGAATTATTGCTTGCGTTAAGCGAGATGTTTGTTGAGTACTAAGAATGGAGAACTGTGTACATGAATGAGCTTTTTATTTGAATAAAATATAAGCAAAGAACAAGCCTAGGAAAATAAAAAAGATAAAAACTATAACCAACAAAGGCACAAGGTCTTGCTGATTTTGACTCTTGAATAAAACGTGTTTCCCTCCTTTTTGTAATGTGCCATTGTGACTCTTTCTGCAAACTGCTGTAAAACCTTTTCGAACAGCAATGAATATCCTAATGTATGATAGAGTATTGAGGATAACACTAACGCACATAACAAAAATCATTCCAAAGTAACATGCAATCGTTGATATTGTTGCTATAGGAACGCCAGGGTAAAGCACAATGGTAGAAACAGCCATGTAAATAAGAATTTTGATCTTTGTAAGACGGTTTTGACGTGCTACTGGATGTAAAACAGCAATATATCTTTCAAACGTCTGGGTACAAAGAGGCGCTAGAGATAAACCACCAGTAATCAATCCAGTTGAACTAAGTATAAATATCTCAGTATAACTAACTTGGCCAACCACTTCAGCGTAAAACAGATATGTGAATAAGGGTATCCATATTGTAACTACACATAATTCAAACAACGATTGAAGCATAATCAAAAAGAAGCAAAATTTTCTTTTCAAGAATGAACTCTTACAAATTGTAACAATGCACACAACGTGTAAAAGGATTCCTGTAAAAATCAAAGCGCAGTTTACGAGACATACCACAAATTGATTAGAAACGTATTTCTGTGATGGAAACTGCGTTACGATGAACGATGGACTGTCAAATGTTGAACAAGGTTTGAAGCTGAGCGACTTGAGTTAATAATCAAGTTAAAGAAAAAGCGGAGGCATTTGTTCAAATATTTTATTTTTTTGTCCTGATTGAAATCTGAGTGTATAAATAACATACGTCTTTTGCGAAGAGTTGGTGTTAATTATAACTAGAAAGTCGACTGATGAAAAATTAGTAATCACAAATATATTTTAGTAATCTACACAATAGCAAATAAAAAAATGTTTAAGAGCGTCTGTAATTTTCAACTTTTTTGCGTTATTCTTGTCATGTATAATCGAGTTTCCTTACTTCGTGTTACGAAATTGAATGATTCGCTAACCTATTCTGCTGTTTATCAAATGTACATGAAATATGTAAAACAAATGACAGACAGTTTGTATTTTATTGTACTCATTTCATTGTCATTATATATACATTTCAAGTCACTATTGACATGTAAAGAAATGCTTTTTTGATGTAATTTTTTGGCAACTCAAATACAACAAGTTTTTTTATGTAATTTGTAAAGATTTTAAGGAATTCGGAGAACATTTTGGCGATAAGAAACTTACAGTACTTCTTGGACTCTTACATTAAACTTTTATCTATTCCAAATTCAAATTTTTTATTCGACATTCAACTTTTCCCATTTCGCGATATCTGGCCTAATCCAACATTGAAGTTGCAGCGCAAGCGTATGTACGAAGGAGTTTGTCTTTTACCCAAAGGAGGCAATTGTCCAATACAATTCTTGCTTGCAATAAAACGATGTTTAACTCTATCGTGAATAGTGCAAACTCTTTAGTGCTGTATCAAATTCGATTGATGCTGTCATAATGTACTTCTTGAAGCATTATGTAAACCTTTCCAATCAGTTTAATAATGGTATCAACCATGTCCAAACTAACTATCATTCTTTATGTCAAATTCCAAAATTTTTGATGTTGATCAGATGAGATCGTTTTCACATAAATTTAAATTTCAAATATATTATATCTTATAGGCGATTTCATTGGTAAAACTGCATTCTTCAGAAATTCCGAACCAATAATGTTGTTCTAAAGGTATTTTGAGTGTAACATCGAAGAGATGTATAACTTATTTTAACAAGCGCTTGATACGTTGCTGCTAGAAGCCTCAGAATTTTCATAAATGTGAAAATCAAAGGATTTATGTAATGCACACTATTGACATTTATGAAACTGAATGATTAACTTATAAATATCATAAAGCAAGATATCATTTGAGCAATAAACGGCGGATCTAAGATGTTAAAGTGTCTGATGTATACCTAATATACAAATTATAGCTACAAGCATCAGATTAGTTAACTATTATGGATACTTTTTAAAACAAATCGCGTTTAAGCCTCTTTTATAAGGGCAAAATCATGTTTAAAGACTTGTGAGAACATGGCAATTTCTTGCTCCTTTATATCAAGGTAATAAACAGCTGTTCCAACATGGAAAAATATCTAATATATTATAAGCATGAGAATAACCATGGATACAAATTGTTAAAGCTAACCTTAAGGACAAAGGCAGAGTATCTGGCCATTATATCTATCATCCATTGGTTGAATAAAAAAGTAAAGGCAACGATTCAATAATGGACCGATTTCTTTGTCGGTGAAATTTAATCTGTGGACACAAAAAGTTCCATTTTATAAACAACCTATACAGAGTTTTGGAGTTGAAATAACAGCACAATCATTATTAACTGAATATCATATATTGTTAACTAAATGACCGCCATTACACCAGTTATTTTTATCATTTTGATAGATTTTCTTTATGTGAGCAGTCAAAATGAGTTTTATTTGTCGTCCGACAATAGTTGAATTTGTTGAAAAAATGGCAGAAAATATTAAAAAAACGTTACGGACTTTTAATCCCAAAAAAATTATCCAAACTAAAATCCATACAAAAACATAACAAATTCCAAAAATACAAATCTCGTTTTCTGGATAGTCAAAATTAGATAATTGAAAATCGTTTGACAAATTACATTGAAACAAATATTATTCTCTAATTATTAGAGAGCAAAAATAGCATCGTGTCTCAAACGGATCATTAAATATAAATTGAGTTACCTTGTACCTGAAGTAGCTTTTTTTAATTGTGACGTAAACTGTAAACATTTTAAAGATTTACTGGTTTTTTATTGTGATTTTTCAATCGCTCAAGTGGATTGCACGCTTAAATGTTTAAGCAATGCAGTCATCGCTTTCATGACAGTTATAGTATTTAAAGAAGTCTGCAAAAGTGAAACTTAATTTTTCATTTGAAAATATATTTGAGTGAGAAAAAAATGATCTTAACAAGGACATTGTTTTATGTTTTGTTGTTTCACACACATTCGACTTTTTGTCAATCTTTTTTACCAGAAGAAACTTTGGTTAGCAAAAGAAACGATGTTTTTGTTCAAAACATGAATACGGTAGCCAAAAAATTTGGAAAAAGATTAAGGATGTAAGAAATAATAAAGCTGATGTTGGTTTCCTCTATTTTCATCGTTATATAAATAGTAAAGAGCCCGTTTTCAGAAACCAAGACCTTGACCGCATCCTTAACAGGAAGTTTGGTGCTCAGCAACTTCGTTATATGATTTTAAATCAGACACAAACGGAACCTGGAGCTCCATGTTATCCGCCTTACCCTGAAAGTACGAATCTATTAGTCGCGTTGCCTAGATATTCGAGGGAATATGAAAATAATAGTTTTGGACATCCCGAGCACAAACTTCTTCAAAAAATTGATTCCCTCTTAAATGGCTTTACAGATCTTTATAAAACATGTCCGGAAGCTATAATTCTTGGTACTTATAATCATCCGTGTTTATGGAGTACAAGAAGACCATACAGTTGTGCTAACGAATATATACAAACAAAGGAACGATTGGTTAATCCGAGTGGAGAATGTCCAAATGCAAAGTTCTTTGTCTACATTGCTAAAAACCAATATTTCAAGATACACCAATCCGCGTTTTATTTGGCAACCAAAATTAAAAATAATAAAATACAGTGAACCATTTGACATTGAACAAATATTTTTGTTGATGAAATAAAACTTAGTAGAGAAAAATTTTCCCGTGTTAAAATAACCTGTTGTGTCTCAGAGTTGAAATAACTAAACAGTCATATGAAATAGATCTTTATATGACTTAGCCAGTCACAAGGTTTCATTAAATGTTACAATAAATATATCATGCATATTTGTGTCTATATTGTAATAAGACAAATCAGTTCGCCAGGAGATATATTGATCTACTAAATTGCACCATAGTGTTGGAATATGTAGAATAACAATTTTCTACGTTCCTTAAAATTTTTATGCAGAGAACTTTCTCATTTTACAGTGTAATCTCTTTTGATCGCTCATTATCACCATCTTGTGTAAGAATTGGACGGCTATGCAACATAGAATCAGTTTTTTTAACACCTTATTATAGCTACTAGTGTTGTGTCGATATAACAAACTGCTAAAATGTGGTCCATTTATGCAACAGAAAATTCTCCAAAAAGTGTTTTGTTTTGTTGATAAAATTGTCAAATAAATAACCCATCATTATACTAGTTGTATTAATTGTTTCAAATAATTTTCTTCTTGTAAAGCAGTAAACATGAATTTTATTCGTCGTTTGCCAATAGTTGATTTCAGGAATGAGAAAGATCACACAAATATCTGAGAATTGAAATTCATCCAAACGGACATTTATTCAAAATGAAACGAATTTCAAAATGCACATCTCGATCGTTTTTCTTGAATCTCAAAACTATATTTATCAAAAATCGTCCGATCAATTACATTTAAAGCAATTGTTATTTTCTAACTCTTAGATGTCAAAAAGAGAATTCCATTTGTATCGGACTATTAAATGTGAATTGATAAGAGTTACCTGGCACCTGAAGTGGCTATTTTTAATTTTGATGTAAATTGTCAACAATTTTGATATTTGCGGGCCTTTTTTATCGTAATTCTTGAAACGCTCAAATGGTTTGTACGCTTGGATGATTATGATAAAATCAAACATCATTTGCGTTTTCAAATACCTTTTTACTAATATACACAATAGCAAAAAAATTTGGAAACAATATTTACGACATAGCACAAGAATACGAAGGAAAGGTTTCATTATCAGAATTGCGGAAGTTTGAAAAGCTTCAAACCAAACAAAGGAAAGCAGAACTAGATGTTACGTTTCTCAAAGATTGCCTTTCCCTGGGCGCTTATCCAAAGTTTCTCTGCTTTCCACTGCCAAATGTCAAAAACCAAGATAGCTTTATGATACGCAAATGATTATTACGCAGTGCAATCAAAAAGCGAACAAAGGAAGAACGGAAGTTGTCGAATTAAGTAACGACAATATCAGAAATTTTAAAGATTAATCTATCCTCTCTCGACTGGAATATTTTAAACAAATTTCTAGAAAAAACATAACCAAATACCTACAATATATAATTACCACACATTTAAAAAAACTAAGTAATCTCACGAGGAGCAGAATTCTACTATTCACACACAATGAGACGATAACCAGCCTATCGTCACACCAATTAAAAGACGAAAAATTAGAACTTCTGAAAAATTGCCTTGGGTTCTAAACCACCTTGACTCAACTCAATCGACATTCTGGCAACATTCGAAAAAATCCACCAAATTATAAAACACAACATTCGCAATCAAGAAGACTACACACATCTCAAAACAAAGCTGGCACATATCGCTCAATCGTACATCTCATCTTATCACCCGACAACAACTGACTTCAAAAAACATCACATCCTTAAAAACATTCGCAACAATCCAAACGCTATCATTCTCAAACCGGACAAAGGCAACGGCGTTGTAATCATGGATCGTCAAATGTACCGTAACTCCTGCCTTTAAATCATTAACAATATAGCAAAGTTTACCCCACTCATAGAAGACGTCACACTACCAAGTGAAGCCAAACTACAACGACTGATAAGGAAGCTTCTAAAGAAAGACCCCATTAACAACAAAGTTTATAATGATATCTTCCCAAGAGGTTCTCAACCTTCACGCTTCTATGGCTTACCGAAACTCCACAAGAAACGAGAACCAGAATAATCGCCTCCACAACGACCGATAGTTTCATCAATTAACTCGTACAATTATAATTTAGCTAAGTATCTTAGTTCTCTACTAACACCACTCATACCAGATGACCACTCCACTAAAATTCTTTTACTTTCCTCGACGACTTCTTATCTTTCAACCCATCAACTTCTTGTCAGAAATTCTTCATCTCCTACGACGTTGAAAGCCTATTTACTAACATACCACTTACTGAAACCATCAACCCAGCACTTTACCTATTATTCACTCACAACCCCAAGTTCAGCATAAATATAACAGACCTCACACAACTGTTTTCCATAGCAACAGCACAGACGCATTTTTTATTTAATGGAAAATTTTATGACCAGACAGACGGTGTTACGATGAGCTCTCCTTTAGCATCATACTTGCTAACATTTTCATGGGCTCGCATAAACGAAACTGGCAAGACAACTACAAAGACACTAAGCCACTATTTTACAGCAGATACGTGGACGATATTTTTTGTGTATTTACTAACGAAACCTAGGCCATGAAGTTTTATAATTTTATTAACTCACAGCACGCAAAATTACATTTTTATTTAAAACTGAACAACAAGATTAACTGCCATTTCTTAACATTTTACTAACAAAATCCCATGACAGCTTTACAACATCTACATATCACAAACCAACATACACAGGACTTCTGATGAACTATTTTAGTTTCGCAACACTTTCATAAAAAACCTGACTTATGCGCACATTAATCGACAGAGCATACAAACTTAACAATGCGAACAATGGCTTTCAACGAGACATAAAAAACGTCACATCCACTCTTTTACGAAACTCTTTCCCACTACACTTTATTAACAGAACAGTAAAACGATATCGCGACAACAAACAAAGCAACAACCTCAAACTAGACACCGAAACTCTTGACATGACGATCACGACCAACACAAATGAAAATTCTAAAATAACAACCCTATACTTCAAACTACCATACATCGAACATTACTCACGACAAACACAACGCAGACTTACAACATTATGAAACGCTTCTGTACAGATATCGGCATTCGACTAGTTTTCACATCATTCAAAATCAAAAACCTTTTCTCATTCAAAGACCAATTCCTGATTCAATTAAATCTATGGTGGTATATGAATTCAATTCGGCGGGATGTAATTTCCGATACATTGGCAAAACTTCTCACCATTTATCCACCAGAATCAGGGAACATATCACAACAGACAAAAACTTTCCTATCTAAAGACACCTTCTTAAAGCTCACTCATTTAAAACCAACTATCCACACTCTTGCTTCAAAATCATTGACTCTGCCGACACCTTATTCTCCCTTAAAATCAAAGAAGCACTCCACATTAACAAAACTAACCCTGACCTCAATATTCCAGTTTTTAAATTCAATACAATATTTTGTTTATAATACGCTCGGACGCTCCCCATTAATTTATCTTATTTTCTGATTATTGTTGTAATTTATGTATCATATTACTTTTATATAAACTTTGTGTCATTTATTATTTTACTTACACTGAAGATGGCATCATGAGATGTCGAAACATGTCTATTTTAAAAAAACTTGTCGTGTAATATACGAAATTATAAAAAAAAATTAATAAAAAATATCTAAAAACGTATGTATATTCTAACTTTTTTGAGTTTATCTAATCCTGTATACTCAAGCTTTTCTTACTTCTTCGTGCGAGTATGAATAATTAGCTAACCTGTTCTGCTGTTTATCAAATTTATATCAAATATAGAAAAAAAGTACAGGCAGTTTGTATTTTATTGTACAAATTTTATACATCCTGTGCTGAAAGACTTTTTCTTTTTGTGCTGGGCTAATTAATTTTTTCTAACAAATCCAATCAGGGACAGATTTATAGGATTTTTCAAACATCAGTCATGGAAAGCAAGAGAAATTCCCCTCGAAAGGTGTCCGAGGGCATGCTCCCTTAAAATTTAGAGTTTTGATTCCTCGAAAATGCAATTTTGTAGGCAACGCTTTTTGCGTAAAAACAACTCACTTAGCTGACAGTTTTTTCTAAACTCTAAATGTTAAGATTTTTTACCATGTTAAGTACAGCTATAAGATATGTCACGTTTTAAACAGTAATAGTGTTAAGTGTCATCTTCCTTTGTTGATAAATGGATACACTATCTTGCTATGCACCATGTGTTCGCGATATCTTTCTATGAACCATATATAACTATATAACAACCAGAAGAATTTGAGCAATTTCATTGGTCGAGAACTATGATCTATAAGAGGACAGACGCAGTAAAATAATACGCAGTTTTAGATGCTTATTGTCCACGCGACCTCACGTCGGTTGTTATTTCAACTTGTTGATTCTAATCATCAAAATTAAATCACTTCAATTTTTAATAATGAATTCAAAAATATTTTCTCCTAAGAAATAGCTTTGGATAGTTGAATGTTGGGAACAAGTCAAAACACTAATCAACTTGGTGGAATAATGGCGTCCGCTATGGGTGTCACGACATGCGCAAGGACAAAAACATCAAAGTTTCCGACACGAGTGATCATTCTGTATATTCTTATTCTGTGCCTATGTAATCCAATAGTTTTTCAACTTCGTTATTTTGCGCGCAAGCGATTTCAAAAGCCCATCTATATAACATAATTCTCCCTTGAAAAATGCTTATTATTTGCGAAAATGATTCAGTTGGATGAAGCAATGGAGTCCAACTACGTATAAATCGACAAAGTGAGATGTATCAAACTTAATTACTAAACCTCATTCTGTACTAATTGACATAGTTTGTTAAGCAGTTTGATTTCATGATACAGTGACGTAAAAAATGATATTGGAGTACACGTTAGTTACATGCTAAAATGCGTTGTGTCGTTTACTTCTCAAACAATTTTAGAATAACCCAAATTATATTATTATTATTAACCACACAACATTCTTTTTATGGTAACATTTACATTGTCTCGAAGCACTGCAATGTCTCTGTTACGAAAAAACTACAGTCAATGGCAAACCCAGCTCGCCATTTAGGAGGCATAGTAATCATTATAAGCATGTTGCTTACAATCCATAAAAAACGCCTGCTTTTAAGCAAAATGAAAAATTACATGAAATCGTATGGTTTTTGCTTTCCTAGCTATGCCTTAGAAATTTTGTACAATATTTTTCTCTTTAAGATACGATGGAAGGAGTTTTTTGTATAAATGTTTCAGTAATTTCGTAAAAGCACTATTGCTAACGTGCATTTAATGCAAACAACGAGTTTTTTAAAAATAGATATATTTTCATTAAATGCGAAATTTTTAACTGTAGAAAAGCTTAGTGTTTTAAAGTAAATTTGAAGCTACATACAAATGAGCAAATTAATTATGATATTTAAAAATTTGATTATGTGTTTATCGTATTCTTTTTTTGTAACAACCAATACGAAATTTTTTTTTTAAAAAGTTTGATAGCCAACGTCATCTATAATCATCTATAAGAACCAGAAATATAGAGAGTAAACATTTTTTATGCCGAAATACAAAACAGCTGACTTCAAGAAAGCATATTTATAACTAAATTTTTATCTTTTTAGCTTTTACGCCTTTTTAGTTGTTATCGTCCTTTTGATCAATTTTGGCCTTGGTGTGATGTCAGGTATGTGTAGATTATGTGTTGTTACAACAGTTACAAAAGAGAAGTTTCATGCAGCTTATTTACTTTTTTGCAATATCCATCTAAAACTTAGATGTGCAATATTACTTAGATACATTGTCATTTTAACCAGTAGGCAAGCTGGCCTATTTAACGAAGAGCTCAAATAGAGATAATGAAAATGCAGATTAAGAGCACCTTAGTTTTGATTATAAGTATCATTTATACGACAAGATTTTCGTCAAAATCAAAAAATACATAACTTCAAACTATATTTACAAATACTTAAAAAAGTCTGTTTGATGGATTTTAGAAGTTTTTAATTTGTTTCTTATTCATTGACAGAGATATGTAAACCCAAATTATTAATCTGTCGTGTAGCAAATGTTATTAAAAAGTTTTTTCTTTCCTCGTTTTACTTTTTTAGGGCCATTTTTGTGTACTACAGTCGACATTTATAAATATTAAATCTTAATATGTTATGACCCAAAAACTGCTTGATTCTTCTTTATACTGTATGTTCAATTTTCTTGGGATTGTTGCTTCTAGTCAACTTTACGTACTAAAAGGTCTTTTTGAATTGATTTCATTCAATTAATTATCTTGAGGACTTTTTTAGATACATTACTTAATTTTTACTCTATTTTTCCTGGCCTTTGTTAACATCACTTGCATCTAACTACGTGGTTAGTAACTTTTATCAAAGCATTGTTGCTTGTTGACCTTTTTTCTCTGTCACTTACCATCTTTAAAGTGCTCAAAAGGTCAAAAAATTTTTCGCGAAGTGTGATTAAGGCATAATTTCTAGTATTTTTGCGAAAACAGAAATTAATTTGGTCAAATCGCCCAGCTTTTATCGCTTTTTATATTTAGTATTTTGTGACCTACGGACGTCATATTTTGTAACGGCAAATAGACTGGCTCCAGTTTGTTTTGACGTCAAGCAAGGGAGCCGGTTGGTCAATGTTTTAAGGTTATTTGCGGTAGACGAAGTGTGATTAAATTTGACGGCTGATTCGTAATTTTTTTAGATGTTCTAAGAGAATTTTGTGGTAGTTCTATTCCTTATAAGTAATACAAAGTTATTGCAAAGTTCTAAGAGCGATGACTCAAACATTAACTTCATTTCGGAAAATGATTTAACAGGCTGAAGACAACCACTACAGACAATGGCAACAAAAACAATGGTCTAGCAGCATATGCGAGATGGAGCTTTCGCTAATAAAACTTGTTAGCAGGCTACAACTCTAACACGCGTTAAAAATGATATAAATTCGACGAATTGGTGCGGTGAACGTACGCAAGTGCTTGTAGTAATGTCCGTCAAACAACAAGGGCATCTGAATACAGAGGCGTAGCTAGAGGGGGCGACGGGGTACATATATCCCCGGGCGCGAAGGTACAGGGGCGCCAAAGTACAGGGGCGCCAAAATGAGGCTTACAAAATTTTTGCAACAAGGGTAAAAAACCGGTCAAAAGCAAGATCACAGCAGCGGCTGTGGCAGACGCAACGAACTCAACATTTATATAACTGGAACGATAACTGAAGCCAAAAAAATACTTGTCATCATCATTCGTCATCACACGTCAGGCTCTAGTCTCTCGCGTGCTCATTTTAATTTTTTTAAGTCATTTGTCCCTTGGTAATGGTAGAGTTCGGATCTTGATCAGAGCGTAAAAAAAACGAAATTTTTGGAATGAAAAGGTTCACGGAAAGTGAATCAAAGTGATAAATCGAGAAGCAAGGTGATGTGAACTTGGTCGATCTGCTCTTACGCTTTGATTTTTCTTTAATACATATCAAAGTCTTTAAGGATATTCAATTATTGATATCGAGATGACAACCACTTAGTGTTTCAAACACTATCAAAATCGATGAAAAACACGATTGCTCTGTAAAAAGTAAAAATGCGAGTTATAGACTCAATATTTTTGATGAAACTGGATATTTAAGTTTCTTTTTTTTTCTGAAAAACAGACTTTTAAATTCACTGAAATGACAAAAAAAGATAAACACTGTCTGACACCGTTTGAAAATTTACCTTGCGATGTAAGAAAAATTTTTGCTTGAATATTTCTCGTCATATTTTCTTATTGTATTGCCTTTTTAGCATACAGTGTAATTTTCAGCTGGCTTTTCCTCGTTACAAGTTTTAAGTTGCAACCAACTCCCTGTACTAAAATTTCAGCTGTAAAAAATAACCTTTTGTGAAGAGTTGGCCTCGTGTGTTGTTTGTCGTGATGTTGTTTATATGTTTATGCTTTTGCAATTTCTATTCAAATTTATATTGGCCGTGTATATTTAGCACACAGGGGAATAAAACTGACGTACAAACCGCGTGAATATTCGACTTTGAAGGACTGGAATTGACGTACAAACCACGCAAGAGACTAGGACTTTGGCTTCAATTTCATATCTATAACATGTATTGTCGTTATCATTCCAGACATATATATATATGTATATATATGGAGTTCACTGGGCAGACGTCATCTGATACGCTTGCCCAATGAGTACTATAGATATAAACACATACATAAACAGAGTGGGGTACATTTCTATAGTTATATGTCTTGTACTTTCATTTGGTCAAGTTCTACCAATGGTATAACATTAGAAAGTTGTATTTCACTGCACTCAGTGATGTATTAAAATATTTTTTTTTATTTTTTTAGTCATGTCAGCAAGAAAAAGAAGTGGAGCTGAAGGTCGCAAAAGAAGAAAGGAAGCCGAAATAGCATCCAAAAAAGCCAAGAAACCTGTTTCAGAGCATGTCGATGCTAATGATGAAAACATTTATGACTTGGAGAAAAAAACGATTCAACCAGATATTACTACAAGCACTGGAAAAAAACCGAAAATACTGAAGACCAAGAGGTCTAGCATAATGACGAGCTTCTTGATAGTAACGTCGAAGATGAGGCAGAACAATTTTGTGATAGAGAATTGCAAATACAAATACCCAATATGATGTGGTTTCTGCTGTACTAAAATTTCATGACGTTGGTTACTTAGAACTTGACGAAATGACAAAGCTTCCGCGAGTATCACAAAATTTCTTCACAATAAAAATAATTACTCTCGGATCCTTACATTTTTGGCATACAGACAATTTATCATCAGTATAAGGAAAACGTTCCATTACATCAGCATTGTTTAAACGTCAACTGATGAATGAAGAGGAAGTAAATGGGCAATGGCTGTTATATTCACCAACCAATAAAGCTGCCTACAGTTTCTGTTGTCTACTATTTCCATCATCGACTTCAAATTCGCGAGCTGCGTTTGAGTTAAAAAACGGTTTCAACAAGTGGAGTAAGCCAGAAAAACTAAAATGGCATGAAAACAATCCTAGTCATCGCATGGCTTTTACTAAATGGAAGGAAGCTGAACGACAGCTAGTTGGTGGTACAGGAATTATCGCGGTCGTTCAAGCGCAGACTCATTTGGAAAAACAAAGCTGGTGGGATATATTATAAAGAATACTTAGCTGTATTAAATTTCTGGTTTCACAAAATTTGGCACTACGTGGTCATGACGTAAACTTGAATGCCCAAAATAATAAAAATATTGGAAGCTTTCTCGCGCGGATCAAAGTCATTGCTCAGTATGACCCACTATTGGCAAAACACGTCCAACACGCAGAACAAAATCCGGATCAGTTTCCTATTTGCCATTCGAAATTCAGAATGAATTTATTCATATACTTGCATCAACTGTAAAGAGCAAATTGTTATGTGATATCAGGAAAAACAAATACTACGCAATCTTACTTGACTCAACTCCTGATTTAGGACATCGTGAGCAACTTTCTCTATTCATAAGATTTGTGGATGAGGATTTTCAAACTAAAAAAGTAACTATCAAAGAGTCGTTTTTCGGATATATGACGATACATTCAAAAGACGCAGCAAGCCTAGAGAAAGTCGTGGTCGAGAGATTGAAATCTGATGAGATACCTCTAGCCGACTGTTGAGAACAATGTTACGACAATGCAGCTGTGATGACTGGGCATATATCTGGCCTTCAACAACGAATATATGACAGAAAATACAGAGCACTGCTTGTGAACTGTGATAACCACAGCTTAAACATAGCAAGAATACACTCAGCTAAGCAAGTTCCAGTTGTCGTCTCATTTTTGCGACACTTATAGTATATATTCATTCTTCTCTCATTCAACAATTCGTTGGGAAGAGTTAAAAAGAGCTTTTCCGATAACAGTAAAACGAGAGTCTGAAACACGCTGGAGTGCACGATCACAAGCTGTTAAAGCTATCTACGAAGGACTGGATGAACTAGTAAGATTGCTAAAAAAATTATGGGAGGTCTCTACTACGACCCCTGAAACTAGAAGTGGTGCACAGCAGTTACATGCCCGCGTATTGAATTTTAGTTCCATAGTTTTATTACAATTCTGGAATGCAGTTTTTAGAAAAATTGATCGAGTACAGAAGCGCCTACAGGATCCTACAATGAATTTCAAGGAAGCTGCATTTGATATTGAATCTTCGGAGCAAGAATTTGCCACGCTTGGTGATGGTTTGAGCCAAGCTGCTGTAGAAAACGCCAAAGCAAGATGCTCGACCTGGGGGACTGAGGTGGACAGAAGAATCAAGCATGTAATGAGAATGCCTGGAGAACTGGCAAGAGATGCAGAACTTTCATCAGAAGAAGAAATTGTGCGCGTTATGAATAATGTATTTGATTGGCTTCAACATGAGATGTCAACACGTTTTTCACGAATAAAAGACCTGAACAATAAATTTGAATTTTTGCAGAACGTTAAGACTCTTCTATCTGGCACAGATGAGGATGCAATTCGTCAAAATTGTGCAGATTTTGCAAATTTCTACAACACGGACGTCAATGGCTACTAACTTTTCATTGAAATTGGTGATTGCAGAATGCTGCTCCATAACCAAACTGAAGCTCTACCAGAAACTCCCTTGGATCTTCTTGGTTTTATTGCGTTTTATGGAGATGGAGTATTTCCGAATTTGGGAATTTCACAACAAATTTTGCTAAAAATAGCAGTTTCAATTGCAAGTTGTGAGCGGTCGTTTAGCAAATTGAAACTGAATTTGTCGTATCTGCGTGCATTAATGGGACAGGATCGTCTCATTGATCTTGCTCTTCTTAGCGTTGAAAGAGAAATATTGGAAAAACAGATTTCAATAACGTGATTGGCCAGGTTGCGATAGTGAAATCAGGAAAAATAAATGTATTGTAGACTATGTGAATTATCTTTGACAATGTCTGGGTGAGTCATATGCAATAAATTGTATAATATTGCTTCTTCTTTAAAAACAATTGTCCATTGAAATGTGAACTGTTTTTCCGTATACAGTAAGGAATACAATGTTATTGTAAGAAAAATGCGATTAAACACGCAGGAAGGGGTGCCAATTATATAGTTTGCCCCCGAGTGCAAAATACCTTGGCTACGCCTCTGTCTGAATAATAAACAATGTCGCATTTTCTCTAAGTATTTTGATAGAGTGACGTTAACGATCCCTTTATTTTAAACAGCCTGCATACGATTTACTTTCTTTTCATCAGGCAACATTGAAAAACGGTGCTTGTAATGTTTAGCTTTTCAAATGGTTAAAAGACGCGTTTTTTTGCCTTTATATCATATTCAACTGATATTTCTCGTCGTCTCTTTGCCTTGTCGTTTAGGCACTCCATTTAGCAGCTACACAACTATTTGTGCACATTGCTTCATGGCCTGTAAAATGTTTTTTCTCATGTTACCATCGTTTTCCATATTCTTCGTCAGTTAAATTCAGAGAATAAACTTTAGATTTCAAATGGCATATAGGTACATGTGCAAAAATTTTTAATGTGAAACAAACAAAATATGTAGTTACAACAACCTGTAAACACTATAAAAACTTGTTTACAATTATAAATACCTTTCAACTGTAGACAACGCAAATCGTTTTGAATTTTTGTATTTGCGTTACCCCCAGCCAATAAACAAGCCATTAGAAAAGACTTTATATGCAACCAATCAGCTGTGAACTTGTTTGGTCTCATCTTATCATTATTATTTTAAGACTGGCAAGGTAATGGCATCATACTAACACATTTAAGGTATATTTTCATAAACTTTTTACAACAAAAATCTATCCATGGCATGAAAATGGGCTTTGTATAATTTATAGAGTAAGTGCCAAAGTGGAAAATTATAATTATAATTATAGATAATTATATTGATATAATATATATTAATCCTAACACGGTTTTAATATGCACATGAAAAACATGTGACTTAAAAACGGCGGACTAGTATCCCGAAAGTGCGAGTTCAAATCTCGTCCAAGTCACATGTTTTTCATGTGCATACTTTCTATGTGCATTCTCTGTGGACCTGTAGCTAAAAAATTAGAACGATGAAATAGAATCTTGAAGTTGTGAGTTCAAATCTCGTCCAAGTCTCATGTTTTTCATGTGCATATTTTCCATGTGCATTCTCTGTGGACCTGTAGCTCAAAAGTTAGAACGGTGGAGTAGAATCTTGAAGGTGTGAGTTCAAATCTCGTCCAAGTCTCATGTTTTTTGATGTTCGTATTACAGCCGTGTTAGGATTAATATATTATATATATTCTCTGATGATTACCTAGCCCCATCTTTAATATTCATTTTATGCCACCCTAAGCTTTCGTTTACTAAAATTATCAGAATAATGATTTAAACCATTGTGAGCAACCAACTTTATAAAAAAATGAAAATCTTTATTACAACTCAAGCATGTTGCTTCTTTATTTCAATAAGAGTTCACTAGATGAGAAACAAATTCTTACTTTTTTAATAGAATAGTTATGGCTCTTTTTTATACTATTTGAGATTGATGAGATGGTATGTTTTAAATTTGTTTGCTTTTTCCGAGATTAAGATTACGACTCCACAAAACAGACAAATACTGACGCCAACTTAAAACTCGCATGATTAGTTTAAAATAGGTAATGTACAATTATACCTGTACATTTCATTATACGTGTTTGTGTTTCATAGTTCATGCCTTAAATTTTGCATGAAGCTTCGAGTGGCTTGTTTTCATCTGTTTTATATGCCAGCATCAAATAAGATAATTAGATGCAGCTAAAAAAAAGAAAACCACTGTTTTATATTAAAAGCATATTGCTCAATAAGATAAATAGAAATTCTTAATTATGTTTACAAATATTGAAATTTCAGATTTTTGCCACACATGAAGCTGCGTAAGTTTGCAAAACAATGCTATAATTTGATTCCCAAACATGATTCAAAAAATGTCGTCAGAAAAATGACTTATTTTTAAATTTCTGAATATCTTAATAAACTAAAACAATAATCATTAAAACACGTTAATTATTATGAGATTGTGTTTTATATAAGCCTATTCTCTAAGAAAAGAGTTTAAGGTCGGGCAAAACAAGTTGAAACAATTATTGGTCACTAAGTTTTATTCTAAAAGTGCTTATAATACGAATTTTAGCCCCCTTTTTTATGAGCTTAGTTGAAATTTTGGATTATTTGAAGAACTGTGAAATGTCGTCGGACTTAAACAGATAAATATAAGTTCCTTAATTTTGCCTCCAAAGTCGGGTACTATTTGCGAATTTTTTACGACGCCATATTGATACATGTGACGTAGATAGTTGAACACTTCTGTTTCCGTCAATATAATATTATATTATAGGAGGTGATTTTGTTGTCGTTTTTCTTGTCTTAAAAACAAATGATGATAGTATTTTCAATAAAATATTAAGAAACAAGTTTTCCGGAAAGTATGGCCTCAAATCAGTGCTCAGATAATTCAAATTCGATGTCTGAATGCGTATCTGATTCGAGCTCGGAATCCGTGGGTTATGTTGAGCATTTAAACGACTTCGCATATGACGATGAACCCCTCGCAGGAGATGGTGATGAAACACATACTCCAGATGATCCCGATGGAATTCTCCCTGCGATATTAGAACAACGAAGTGATGGCGTAATTCCACTCGGTATATGGTAAGTTGCTGTTTTCTCCTGTTTGTAATATATATAAAGTTACTTTATAAACCACAATGCTCCCACGTTTCAGATGTAATTGTCAATGCTGTCATAACGATTTGTTAGAAGTCAAATTAGAGTTCAGATGCTGAAAGGAAATAGGACCAGCTTTGCAGAAAATGACATTCGGTGGCAGCATTGAGAAAATATCGTACATAACACAGCAATACGTTTATTAACATACCAGATATCATTAAAGTGCTTTGTTTCTTTTTTTCGTTTCGGATCAACTTTGCAATCCCTTTGTGCCTGTCACTGATAAAAACATCCATGGTAACCGCAGATTTCTCAAGAGACTGAAAAGATCTTTTTGCTCCCTCCAGTTCCATGTCATTACTGCTACCAACTTCACTGGCCTGCTTAAAAATCAAAATGCTTCCATCATTGAAAGTAAAAACACTACAAACAATGATTTCTATCATTCGATAATACCTGAAGCAATTCAAAATGAACCAGCTTTGATGTTGTGTTGCTCTGAATTGTGTACACTCCATATTTCACACTGTGCACAAATGTAGTTAAAAAACCATACAAATGCAATTTTTAGGTATTCAATCAAATGTTGAAAATACATTTCTTGTGATGATAAAAAGCACACTGTATAATAATTTCCAGAAATTTATTAACTTTTATTAATAACGTTATGTAATTTAAAAAATGGACTTTAAAAATTAATCCAAACTTTGTAGTTATAATACTATAAATTTAAAAATATGTTGAAATAGTTAGACCAGCCCTATCAGAGAATTGAACACTGGACCCCTGGTTTACAAGACCAGTGCTCTAACCACTGAGCTAATATGACTCTTACAAAACTGCACAAATATTACAGTGTTTAACTATAACTCTCTAGATAAATGTATTTAAAAAAACAATCAAATGGAATTGTTAACCATGCAACCAGATTTTAAAGATTTATTTTTCGTTGTGATGAATAAAAGAAAATACTGGATAGTTTAGAGGAGAACGTTTTTGACATTTATGAATAACGTTATCTAATTTTTAAGTTTAACTTTAAAATTCAATCCTAATTTGGTGGTTGTAATGCTTTAACTTCGGAAAATTGTTTATCCTTGGTAGACTAGACTTGTCAATGAATCGAAGTCTGTATCCCTTATTATAAGGCGAGTGCTCATTTATCTAAGCTAATTAGGCTGTTAAAGCCTGTAAAATTCCTTCTTCTTTAGTCATAACTCTTCAAAAAATTTAGTTATTTAACAATTCAAAGCAACTTTTAAGCATGCCACCATATATTAAAATTATTTATATTGTGTTAATTCATAACCTAAGAATACCGTCATGAAATCCGTTATAAAATCTTAAAAGAAGTCGAGAATAGTTTATACAAGATAATTTTGGTCTTCTTTTTTAACGTTAAGTAATATGAATGATTCCCTTTAAAGCATAAACTTAATTTGGTAGTTTAATGGTCTTACATGTGAGAAAAATTTTCAAGCTTGCTACACTAGCCTTATCAGAGAATTGAACTCTGTACCCCTGGTTTACTTGACCAGTGCTCTAACCGCTGAGCTAATAAGGCTACTACATAATGCATTAGATTAAGTTTGTTTATATACAACTGACTGGAAAAATGTAGTTAAAAAAGAATAAAAATGCAAATTTTAAGCATGCAATCAAATGTCGAAAATACATTTCTTGTGATGAGAAAAAGAAGCACACTGTATAATAATTTCCAGAAATTTATAAACTTTTATTAATAACGTTATGTAATTTAAAAAATAGACTTTAAAAATTAATCCAAACTTTGTAGTTATAATACTATAAATTTCAAAATATGTTGAAATAGTTAGACCAGCCCTATCAGAGAATTGAACTCTGTACCCCTGGTTTACTAGACCAGTGCTCTAATCGCTGAGCTAATAAGGCTGTTACGTAAAGCACAATTTTTAGCTTCTTCATATACAATTCTCTGGAAAAATGTAGTTAACAAACCATACAAATGCAACTTTTAGGCATGCAATCAAATGTTGAAAATACATTTCTTGTGATGATAAAAAGAAGCACACTGTATTATAATTTCCTGAAATTTATTAACTTTTATTAATAAAGTTATGTAATTTAAAAAATGGACTTTAAAAATTAATCCAAACTTTGTAGTTATAATAATATAAATTTCAAAATATGTTGAAATAGTTACATTAGCCCTATCAGAGAATTTCACTCTGGACCCCTGGTTTACAAGACCAGTGCTCCAACCACTGAGCTAACAAGGCTCTTACAAAACTGCACAAATATTACAGTGTTTAATTATAACTCTCTAGCTAAATGTATTTAAAAAATCAATCAAATGCAATTGTTATTCATGCAACCAGATTTTTAAGCTTTATTTTTCGTTGTGATGAATAAAAGAAAATACTGGATAGATTAGAGGAGAAAGTTTTTGACATTTATGAATAACGTTATCTAATTTTAAAGTTTAACATTTAAATTCAATCCTAATTTGGTAGTTGTAATACTTTAACTTGGACAAAATTGTTTATCCTTGGTAGACCAGACTTATCAATGGATCGAAGTCTGTATCCCTTATTATAAGGCCAGTGCTTAGTTATCTAAGCTAATTAGGCTGTTGAAACCTATTAAATTCCTTCTTCTTTAGTCATAACTCTTCAAAAAATTCAGTTATTTAACAATTCAAAGCAACGTTTAAGGATGCAACCAGATATTAAAATTATTTATATTGTGTTGATTCATAACCTAAGAATACCGTCATGAAATCCGTTATAAAATCTTAAGAGAAGTCGAGAATAGTTTATATAAGATAATTTTTGGTCTCCTTTTTTAACGTTAAGTAATATGAATGATTCACTTTAAAGCATAAACCTAATTTGGTAGTTTAACTGTCTTAAATTGGAGAAAAATTTTTAAGCTTGCTAAACTAGCCTTATCAGCGAATTGAACTCTGGACACCGGGTTTACAAACCAGTTCTGTAACCACTGAGCTAATAGGGCTACTATGTAATGCATTAATTTTAGTTTTTTTATAAGCAACTCTCCAAAGAAATGTAGTTAAAAACCATGCAAATGCAATTTTTAGGTATACAATCCAATGTTGAAAACACATTTATTGTGATGATAAAAAGAAGCACACTGTATAATAATTTCCAGAAATTTATTAACTTTTATTAATAACGTTATAAAATTTATAATATTATAACCTAAGAATACCGTCATGAAATCTGTTATAAAATCTTAAGATAAGTCGAGAATAGTTTATACAAGGTAATTTTGGTCTTCTTTTTTGACGTTATGTATTATGAATGATTCACTTCAAAACATAAATTTAATTTCGCAGATTAATTGTCTTAAGTTTGAGTAAAATTTTTAAGCATGTTAGACCAGCCTTATCAGAGAATTGAACTCTGGACCCCTGGTTTACTAGACCAGTGCTGTTACCACTGAGCTAATAAGGCTATTACGTAATTCATTAGATTTAGTTTGTTTATATACAACTGTCTGGAAAAAGGTAGTTAAAAAACAATACAAATGCAAATTTTAGGTATGCAATCCAATGTTGAAAACACATTTCTTGTGATGATAAAAAGAAGCACACTGTATAATAATTTCCAGAAATTTATTAACTTTTATTAATAACGTTATGTAATTTAAAAAATGGACTTTAAAAATTAATCCAAACTTTGTGGTTATAATACTATAAATTTCAAAAATATGCTGATCTAGTTAGACCAGCCTTATCAGAGAATTGAACTCTGGACCCCTGGTTTACAAGACCAGTGCTCTAACCGCTGAGCTAATAAGGCTGTTATAAAACTGCATAAATATTACATTGTTTAACTATAACTCTCTAGCTAAATGTATTTAAGAAATCAATCAAATAAAATTGTTAACCTTGCAACCAGATTTTAAAGCTTTATTTTTAGAGGTTATGAATAAACGAAGATACTGGATAGTTTAGAGGAGAAAGTTTTTGTCATTTATGAATAAGGTTATCTAATTTTAAAGTTTAACTTTAAAATTCAATCCTAATTTGGTAGTTGTAATACTTTAACTTTGAAAAAGTTGTTTATCCTTGGTAGACCAGACTTGTCAAAGAGTCGAAACTGTATATCTTATTATAAGGCCAGTGCTCAGTTATCTTAGCTCATTAGGCTGTTAAAACCTGTAAAATTCCTTCTTCTTTAGTCATAACTCTTCAAAAAATTTAGTTATTTAACAATTCAAAGCAACTTTTAAGCATGCAACCAGATATTAAAATTATTTGTATTATGTTAATTCATAACCTAAGAATACCGTCATGAAATCTGTTATAAAATATTAAGAGAAATCGAGAATAGTTTATACAAGATAATTTGGTCTTCTTTTTTAACGTTAAGTATTATGAATGATTCACTTCAAAGCATAAATTTAATTTGGCAGTTTAATTGTCTTAAGTTTGAGTAAAATTTTTAAGCTTGTTAGACCAGCCTTATCAGAGAATTGAACTCTGGACCCCTGGTTTACTAGACCAGTGCTCTTACCACTGAGCTAATAAGGCTATTACGTAAAGAATAAGATTTAGTTTGTTTATACACAACTCTCTGAAAAAATGTAGTTAACAAACCATACAAATGCAGTTTTTAGGTATGCAATCGAATGTTGAAAACACATTTCTTGTGATGATAAAAAGAAGCACACTGTATAATAATTTCCAGAAATTTATTAACTTTTATTAATAACGTTATGTAATTTAAAAAATGGACTTTAAAAATTAATTCACACTTTGTGGTTATAATACTATAAATTTCAAAAATATGCTGATCTAGTTAGACCAGCCTTACCAGAGAATTGAACTCTGGACCCCTGGTTTACAAGACCAGTGCTCTAACCGCTGTGCTAATAAGGCTGTTATAAAACTGCATAAATATTACATTGTTTAACTATAACTCTCTAGCTAAATGTATTTAAAAATCAATCAAATAAAATTGTTAACCATGCAACCAGATTTTAAAGGTTTATTTTTAGAGATTATGAATAAACGAAGATACTGGATAGTTTAGAGGAGAAAGTTTTGACATTTATGAATAAGGTTATCTAATTTTAAAGTTTAACTTTAAAGTTCAATCCTAATTTGGTAGTTGTAATACTTTAACTTTGAAAAAGTTGTTTATCCTTGGTGGACCAGACTTGTCAAAGAATCGAAACTGTATACCTTATTATAAGGCCAGTGCTCAGTTATCTTAGCTCATTAGGCTGTTAAAACCTGTAAAATTCCTTCTTCTTTAGTCATAACTCTTCAAAAAATTTAGTTATTTAACAATTCAAAGCAACTTTTAAGCATGCAACCAGATATTAAAATTATTTGTATTATGTTAATTCATAACCTAAGAATACCGTCATGAAATCTGTTATAAAATATTAAGAGAAATCGAGAATAGTTTATACAAGATAATTTGGTCTTCTTTTTTAACGTTAAGTATTATGAATGATTCACTTCAAAGCATAAATTTAATTTGGCAGTTTAATTGTCTTAAGTTTGAGTAAAATTTTTAAGCTTGTTAGACCAGCCTTATCAGAGAATTGAACTCTGGACCCCTGGTTTACTAGACCAGTGCTCTTACCACTGAGCTAATAAGGCTATTACGTAATGCATTAGATTTAGTTTGTTTATAGACAACTCTCTGGAAAATGTAGTTAACAAACCATACAAATGCAACTTTTAGGTATGCAATCCAATGTTGAAAACACATTTCTTGTGATGATAAAAGAAGCACACTGTATAATAATTTCCAGAAATTTATTAACTTTTATTAATAACGTTATGTAATTTAAAAAATGGACTTTAAAAATTAATCCAAACTTTGTGGTTATAATACTATAAATTTCAAAAATATGCTGATCTAGTTAGATCAGCCTTATCAGAGAATTAAACTCTGGACCACTGGTTTACAAGACCAGTGCTCTAACCACTGAGCTAATAACGCTGTTATAACACTGCATAAATATTACATTGTTTAACTATAACTCTCTAGCTAAATGTATTTAAGAAATCAATCAAATAAAATTGTTAACCATGCAACCAGATTTTATAGGTTTATTTTTAGAGATTATGAATAATAGAAAATACTGGATAGATTAGAGGAGAAAGTTTTTGACATTTATGAATAACGTTATCTAATTTTAAAGTTTAACATTAAAATTCAATCCTAATTTGATAGTTGTAATACTTTAACTTTGAAAAAGTTGTTTATCCTTGGTAGACCAGACTTGTCAAAGAATCGAAACCGTATACCTTATTATAAGGCCAGTGCTCAGTTATCTTAGCTCATTAGGCTGTTAAAACCTATAAAATTCCTTCTTCTTTAGTCATAACTCTTCAAAAAATTTAGTTATTTAACAATTCAAAGCAACTTTTAAGCATGCAACCAGATATTAAAATTATTTGTATTATGTTAATTCATAACCTAAGAATACCGTCATGAAATCTGTTATAAAATATTAAGAGAAATCGAGAATAGTTTATACAAGATAATTTGGTCTTCTTTTTTAACGTTAAGTATTATGAATGATTCACTTCAAAGCATAAATTTAATTTGGCAGTTTAATTGTCTTAAGTTTGAGTGAAATTTATAAGCTTGTTAGACTAGCCTTATCAGAGAATTGAACTCTGGACCCCTGGTTTACAAGACCAGTGCTCTAACCGCTGAGCTAATAAGGCTGTTACAAACCTGAATAAATAGTACATTGTTTAACTATAACTCTCTAGCTAAAAGTACTTAAAAAATCAATCAAATAAAATTGTTAACCATGCAACCAGATTTTAAAGGTTTATTTTTCGTGGTTATGAATAAAAGACGATACTGGATAGTTTAGAGGAGAAAGATTTGACATTTATGAATAAGGTTATATAATTTTAAAGTTTAACTTTAAAATTCAATCCTAATTTGGTAGTTGTAATATTTTAACTTTGAAAAAGTTGTTTATCCTTGGTGGACCAGACTTGTCAAAGAATCGAAATCTGTATACCTTATTATAAGGCCAGTGCTCAGTTATCTTAGCTCATTAGGCTGTTAAAATCTGTAAAATTCCTTCTTCTTTAGTCATAACTCTTCAATAAATTTAGTTATTTAACAATTCAAAGCAACTTTTAAGCATGCAAACAGATATTAAAATTATTTGTATCATGTTAATTCATAACCTAAGGATACTGTCATGAAATCTGTTATAAAATCTTAAGAGAAGTCGAGAATAGTTTATACAAGATAATTTGGTCTTCTTTTTTAACGTTAAGTATTATGAATGATTCACTTCAAAGCATAAATTTAATTTGGCAGTTTAATTGTCTTAAGTTTGAGTAAAATTTTTAAGCTTGTTAGACCAGCCTTATCAGAGAATTGAAATCTGGACCCCTGGTTTACTAGACCAGTGCTCTTACCACTGATCTAATAAGGCTACTATGTAATGCATTAATTTTAGTTTTTTTATAAGAAACTCTCCAGAGAAATGTAGTTAAAAAACCATACAAATGCAACTTTTAGGTACGCAATCCAATGTTGAAAACACATTTCTTGTGATGATAAAAAAAGCACACTGTATAATAATTTCCAGAAATTTATTAACTTTTATTAATAACATTATGTAATTTAAAAAATGGACTTTAAAAATTAATCCAAACTTTTCAGTTATTATACTATAAACTTCAAAATATGTTGAAATAGTTAGACCAGCCCAATCAGAGAATTGAACTCTAGACCTCTGGTTTACAAGACCAGTGGTCTAACCACTGAGCTAACAAGGCTCTTACAAAACTGCACAAATATTACAGTGTTTAACTATAACTCTCTATCTAAAAGTACTTAAAAAATCAATCAAATAAAATTGTTAACCATGCAACCAGATTTTAAAGGTTTATTTTTCGTGGTTATGAATAAAAGAAGAT
Organism: Xenia sp. Carnegie-2017; assembly: GCF_021976095.1. NCBI lineage: Eukaryota > Metazoa > Cnidaria > Anthozoa > Malacalcyonacea > Xeniidae > Xenia > Xenia sp. Carnegie-2017. Next base: position 15,072,823 of record NW_025813526.1, read on the forward strand.
ACTGAATAGTTTAGAGGAGAAAGTTTTTGACACTTATGAATAAGGTTATATAATTTTAAAGTTTAACTTTAAAATTCAATCCTAATTTGGTAGTTGTAGTATTTTAACTTTGAAAAAGTTGTTTATCCTTGGTGGACCAGACTTGTCAAAGAATCGAAATCTGTATACCTTATTATAAGGCCAGTGCTCAGTTATCTTAGCTCATTAGGCTGTTAAAATCTGTAAAATTCCTTCTTCTTTAGTCATAACTCTTCAAAAAATTTAGTTATTTAACAATTCAAAGCAACTTTTAAGCATGCAACCAGATATTAAAATTATTTGTATTATGTTAATTCATAACCTAAGAATACCGTCATGAAATCTGTTATAAAATATTAAGAGAAATCGAGAATAGTTTATACAAGATAATTTGGTCTTCTTTTTTAACGTTAAGTATTATGAATGATTCACTTCAAAGCATAAATTTAATTTGGCAGTTTAATTGTCTTAAGTTTGAGTAAAATTTTTAAGCATGTTAGACTAGCCTTATCAGAGAATTGAACTCTGGACCCCTGGTTTACAAGACCAGTGCTCTAACCGCTGAGCTAATAAGGCTGTTACAAACCTGAATAAATAGTACATTGTTTAACTATAACTCTCTAGCTAAAAGTACTTAAAAAATCAATCAAATAAAATTGTTAACCATGCAACCAGATTTTAAAGGTTTATTTTTCGTGGTTATGAATAAAAGAAGATACTGAATAGTTTAGAGGAGAAAGTTTTTGACACTTATGAATAAGGTTATATAATTTTAAAGTTTAACTTTAAAATTCAATCCTAATTTGGTAGTTGTAATACTTTAACTTTGAAAAAGTTGTTTATCCTTGGTAGACCAGACTTGTCATAGAATCGAAATCTGTATACCTTATTATAAGGCCAGTGCTCAGTTATCTTAGCTCATTAGGCTGTTAAAATCTGTAAAATTCCTTCTTCTTTAGTCATAACTCTTCAAAAAATTTAGTTATTTAACAATTCAAAGCAACTTTTAAGCATGCAACCAGATATTAAAATTATTTGTATTATGTTAATTCATAACCTAAGGATACCGTCATGAAATCTGTTATAAAATCTTAAGAGAAGTCGAGAATAGTTTATACAAGATAATTTGGTCTTCTTTTTTAACGTTAAGTATTATGAATGATTCACTTCAAAGCATAAATTTAATTTGGCAGTTTAATTGTCTTAAGTTTGAGTAAAATTTTTAAGCTTGTTAGACCAGCCTTATCAGAGAATTGAACTCTGGACCCCTGGTTTACTAGACCAGTGCTCTTACCACTGAGCTAATAAGGCTATTACGTAATGCATTAGATTTAGTTTGTTTATATACAACTCTCTGAAAAATGTAGTTAACAAACCATACAAATGCAACTTTTAGGCATGCAATCAAATGTTGAAAATACATTTCTTGTGATGATGAAAAGAAGCACACTGTATAATAATTTCCAGAAATTTATTAACTTTTATTAATAACGTTATGTAATTTAAAAATGGACTTTAAAATTAATCCAAACTTTGTAGTTATAATACTATAAATTTCAAAATATGTTGAACTAGTTAGACCAGCCTTATCAGAGAATTGAACTCTGGACCCTGGTTTACAAGACCAGTGCTCTAACCGCTGAGCTAATAAGGCTGTTACAAAACTGCATAAATATTACATTGTTTAACTATAACTCTCTAGCTAAATGTATTTAAAAATCAATCAAATAAAATTGTTAACCATGCAACCAGATTTTAAAGGTTTATTTTTGGTTATGAATAAAGAAAATACTGGATAGATTAGAGGAGAAAGTTTTGACATTTATGAATAAGGTTATCTAATTTTAAAGTTTAACTTTAAAATTCAATCCTAATTTGGTAGTTGTAATACTTTAACTTTGAAAAGTTGTTTATCCTTGATAGACCAGCCTTGTCAAAGAATCGAAATCTGTATACCTTATTATAAGGCCAGTGCTCAGTTATCTTAGCTCATTAGGCTGTTAAAACCTGTAAAATTCCTTCTTCTTTAGTCATAACTCTTCAAAAATTTAGTTATTTAACAATTCAAAGCAACTTTTAAGCATGCAACCAGATATTAAAATTATTTGTATTATGTTAATTCATAACCTAAGGATACCGTCATGAAATCTGTTATAAAATCTTAAGAGAAGTCGAGAATAGTTTATACAAGATAATTTGGTCTTCTTTTTTAACGTTAAGTATTATGAATGATTCACTTCAAAGCATAAATTTAATTTGGCAGTTTAATTGTCTTAAGTTTGAGTAAAATTTTTAAGCTTGTTAGACCAGCCTTATCAGAGAATTGAACTCTGGACCCCTGGTTTACTAGACCAGTGCTCTTACCACTGAGCTAATAAGGCTATTACGTAATGCATTAGATTTAGTTTGTTTATATACAACTCTCTGGAAAAATGTAGTTAACAAACCATACAAATGCAACTTTTAGGCATGCAATCAAATGTTGAAAATACATTTATTGTGATGATGAAAAGAAGCACACTGTATAATAATTTCCAGAAATTTATTAACTTTTATTAATAACGTTATGTAATTTAAAAAATGGACTTTAAAAATTAATCCAAACTTTGTAGTTATTATACTATAAAGTTCAAAATATGTTGAACTAGTTAGACCAGCCTTATCAGAGCATTAAACTCTGGACCGCTGGTTACCAGACCTGTGCTCTAACCACTGAGCTAACAAGTCTCTTACAAAACTGCACAAATATTACAGTGTTTAACTATAACTCTCTATCAAAAAGTACTTAAAAAATCAATCAAATAAAATTGTTAACCATGCAACCAGATTTTAAAGGTTTATTTTTCTTGGTTATGAATAAAAGAAAATACTGGATAGATTAGAGGAGAAAGTTTTTGACATTTATGAATAACGTTATCTAATTTTAAAGTTTAACATTAAAATTCAATCCTAATTTGATAGTTGTATATACTTTAACTTGGAAAAAATTGTTTATCCTTGGTACACCTGACTTGTCAATGAATCGAAATCTGTATCCCTTATTATAAGGCCAGTGCTTAGTTATCTAAGCTAATTAGGCTGTTAAAACCTATTAAATTCTTCTTCTTTAGTCATAACTCTTCAAAAAATTCAGTTATTTAACAATTCAAAGCATCCTTTAAGCATGCAAACAGATATTAAAATTATTTATATTGTGTTAGTTCATAACCTAGGAATACCGTCTTGCAATCCGTTATAAAATCTTAAGAGAAGTCGACAATAGTTTATACAAGATAATTCTGGTCTTCGTTTTAACGTTAAGTAATATGAATTATTCACTTGAAAGCATAAACTTAATTTGGTAGTTTAATTGTCTTAAATTGGAGAAAAACTTTTAAGCTTGCTAGACTAGCCTTATCAGAGAATTGAACTCTGGACCCCTGGTTTACAAGACCAGTGCTCTAACCGCTGAGCTAATAAGGCTGTTACAAACATGAATAAATAGTATATTGTTTAACTATAACTCTCTAGCTAAAAGTACTTAAAAAATCAATCAAATAAAATTGTTAACCATGCAACCAGATTTTAAAGGTTTATTTTTAGAGATTATGAATAAACGAAGATACTGGATAGTTTAGAGGAGAAAGTTTTTTTAACATTTATGAATAAGGTTATCTAATTTTAAAGTTTAACTTTAAAGTTCAATCCTAATTTGGTAGTTGTAATACTTTAACTTTGAAAAAGTTGTTTATCCTTGGTAGACCAGACTTGTCATAGAGTCGAAATCTGTATACCTTATTATAAGGCCAGTGCTCAGTTATCTTAGCTCATTAGGCTGTTAAAATCTGTAAAATTCCTTCTTCTTTAGTCATAACTCTTCAAAAAATTCAGTTATTTAACAATTCAATGCAACTTTTAAGCATGCAACCAGATAAAAAAATTATTTGTATTATGTTAATTCATAACCTAAGAATACCGTCATGAAATCTGTTATAAAATCTTAAGAGAAGTCGAGAATAGTTTATACAAGATAATTTGGTCTTCTTTTTTAACGTTAAGTAATATGAATGATTCACTTTAAAGCATAAACTTAATTTGGCAGTTTAATTGTCCTAAGTTTGAGTAAAATTTTTAAGCATGTTAGACTAGCCTTATCAGAGAATTGAACTCTGGACCCCTGGTTTACAAGACCAGTGCTCTAACCGCTGAGCTAATAAGGCTGTTAAAAAACTGAATAAATAGTACATTGTTTAACTATAACTCTCTAGCTAAAAGTACTTGAAAAATCAATCAAATAAAATTGTTAACCATGCAACCAGATTTTAAAGGTTTATTTTTCTTGGTTATGAATAAAAGAAAATACTGGATAGATTAGAGGAGAAAGTTTTGACATTTATGAATAACGTTATCTAATTTTAAAGTTTAACTTTAAAATTCAATCCTAATTTGGTAGTTGTAATACTTTAACTTTGAAAAATTGTTTATCCTTGGTAGACCAGACTTGTCAATGAATCGAAATCTGTATCCTTATTATAAGGCCAGTGCTTAGTTATCTAAGCTAATTAGGCTGTTAAACCTATTAAATTCTTTCTTCTTTAGTCATAACTCTTCAAAAAATTCAGTTAGTTAACAATTCACAGCAACTTTTAAGCATGCAACCAGATATTAAAATTATTTGTATTATGTTAATTCATAACCTAAGGATACCGTCATGAAATCTGTTATAAAATCTTAAGAGAAGTCGAGAATAGTTTATACAATATAATTTGGTCTTCTTTTTTAACGTTAAGTATTATGAATGATTCACTTCAAAGCATAAATTTAATTTGGCAGTTTAATTGTCTTAAGTTTGAGAAAATTTTAAGCTTGTTAGACCAGCCTTATCAGAGAATTGAACTCTGGACCCTGGTTTACTAGACCAGTGCTCTAACCACTGAGCTAATAAGGCTACTACAATGCATTAGATTTAGTTTGTTTATAGACAACTCTCTGGAAAAATGTAGTTAAAAACCATACAAATGCAATTTTTAGGTATGCAATCCAATGTTGAAAACACATTTCTTGTGATGATAAAAAGAAGCACACTGTATAATAATTTCCAGAAATTTATTAACTTTTATTAATAACGTTATGTAATTTAAAAAATGGACTTTAAAAATTAATCCAAACTTTGTGGTTATAATACTATAAATTTCAAAAATATGTTGATCTAGTTAGACCAGCCTTATCAGAGAATTGAACTCTGGACCCCTGGTTTACAAGACCAGTGCTCTAACCGCTGAGCTAATAAGGCTGTTACAAAACTGAATAAATAGTACATTGTTTAACTATAACTCTCTAGCTAAAAGTACTTAAAAAATCAATCAAATAAAATTGTTAACCATGCAACCAGATTTTAAAGGTTTATTTTTCTTGGTTATGAATAAAAGAAAATACTGGATAGATTAGAGGAGAAAGTTTTTGACATTTATGAATAAGGTTATATAATTTTAAAGTTTAACTTTAAAATTCAATCCTAATTTGGTAGTTGTAATACTTTAACTTTGAAATAGTTGTTTATCCTTGGTAGACCAGACTTGTCAAAGAATCGAAATCTGTATACCTTATTATAAGGCCAGTGCTCAGTTATCTTTGCTCATTAGGCTGTTAAAACCTGTAAAATTCCTTCTTCTTTAGTCATAACTCTTCAAAAAATTTAGTTATTTAATAATTCAAAGCAACTTTTAAGCATGCAACCAGATATTAAATTTATTTGTATTATGTTAATTCATAACCTAAGAATACTGTCATGAAATCTGTTATAAAATCTTAAGAGAAGTCGAGAATAGTTTATACAAGATAATTTGGTCTTCTTTTTTAACGTTAAGTATTATGAATGATTCACTTCAAAGCATAAATTTAATTTGGCAGTTTAATTGTCTTAAGTTTGAGTAAAATTTTTAAGCTTGTTAGACCAGCCTTATCAGAGAATTTAACTCTGGACCCCTGGTTTACTAGATTAGTGCTCTTACCACTGAGCTAGTAAGGCTATTACGTAATGCATTAGATTTAGTTTGTTTATAGACAACTCTCTGGAAAAATGTAGTTAACAAACCATACAAATGCAACTTTTAGGCATGCAATCAAATGTTGAAAATACATTTCTTGTGATGATGAAAAGAAGCACACTGTATAATAATTTCCAGAAATTTATTAACTTTTATTAATAACGTTATGTAATTTAAAAAATGGACTTTAAAAATTAATCCAAAATTTGTAGTTATAATACTATAAATTTCAAAAATATGTTGAACTAGTTAGACCAGCCTTATCAGAGCATTGAACTCTGGACCGCTGGTTACCAGACCAGTGCTCTAACCGCTGAGCTAATAAAGCTGTTACAAAACTGAATAAATAGTACATTGTTTAACTATAACTTTCTAGCTAAATGTATTTAAAAAATCAATCAAATAAAATTGTTAACCATTAAACCAGATTTTAAAGGTTTATTTTCCGTGGTTATGAATAAAAGAAAATACTGGATAGATTAGAGGAGAAAGTTTTTGACATTTATGAATAAGGTTATATAATTTTAAAGTTTAACTTTAAAATTCAATCCTAATTTGGTAGTTGTAATACTTTAACTTTGAAATAGTTGTTTATCCTTGGTAGACCAGACTTGTCATAGAATCGAAATCTGTATACCTTATTATAAGGCCAGTGCTCAGTTATCTTAGCTCATTAGGCTGTTAAAACCTGTAAAATTCCTTCTTCTTTAGTCATAACTCTTCAAAAAATTTAGTTATTTAACAATTCAAAGCAACTTTTAAGCATGCAACCAGATATAAAAATTATTTGTATTATGTTAATTCATAACCTAAGAATACTGTCATGAAATCTGTTATAAAATCTTAAGAGAAGTCGAGAATAGTTTATACAAGATAATTTGGTCTTCTTTTTTAACGTTAAGTATAATGAATGATTCACTTCAAAGCATAAATTTAATTTGGCAGTTTAATTGTCTTAAGTTTGAGTAAAATTTTTAAGCATGTTAGACTAGCCTTATCAGAGAATTGAACTCTGGACCCCTGGTTTACTAGACCAGTGCTCTTACCACTGAGCTAATAAGGCTATTACGTAATGCATTAGATTTAGTTTGTTTATATACAACTCTCTGGAAAAATGTAGTTAACAAACCATACAAATGCAACTTTTAGGCATGCAATCAAATGTTGAAAATACATTTATTGTGATGATGAAAAGAAGCACACTGTATAATAATTTCCAGAAATTTATTAACTTTTATTAATAACGTTATGTAATTTAAAAAATGGACTTTAAAAATTAATCCAAATTTTGTAGTTATAATATTATAAATTAAAAAATATGTTGAACTAGTTAGACCAACCTTATCAGAGAATTGAACTCTGGACCCCTGTTTTACCAGTTCTCTAACCACCAAATTGCAAAGGTATTACATTGTTTTACTATAACTCTCTAGATAAATGTATTTAAAAAACCAATCAAATGCAATTGTTTACCATGCAACCAGATTTTAAAGATTTATTTTCCGTGGTGATGAATAAAAGAAAAACTGGAGAGTTTAGAGGAGAAAATTTTTGATATTTATAAATAACGTTATCTGATTTTAAAGTTTACTTTAAAGTTCACTCCTAATTTACTAATTGTAATACTTTAACTTAAAAAATTGTTTATCCTTGGTAGAGCAGACTTGTCAATGAATCGAAATCTGTATCTCTTGTTATATAACCAGTACTCTGTTATCCAAGGTAATAAGGGTACCTTACCATCATGCAATCAAATGTTGAAAATAAATTTCTTGTGATGATAAAAAGAAGCACACTGTATAATAAATTCTAAGAATTTATTAAATTTTATCAATAACGTTATGTAATTTAAAAAAAGGACTTTAAATATTAATCTAAAATTTGTAGTTATAATACTATAAATTTCAAAAATATTGTAATGGTAAATCTCGTCAAACTGAGAGTTTAGGTCTTGTGCAAAGTCTTGCTGTTGGGAACGGGGATATTCCTGGTGGGACATGGATAGTCAACTCAGGGGCTACCAGTCACATGTGCAATAACAACCATCTATTAGAAGACTTTCAAAGTATAGAAGATCATGTGCATGTAATGATTGGAAATGGAAAAGTCCTAAGTGGAATCGGAATTGTTACTGTAACCTTAAACACAAATCTTCAAAATGGAAAGGTACAAGAATGTAAATTGCATAATGTACTGTATGTACCACAACTCACCTACAACTTGATAAGTGTTGAAAAAGTCACTGATGCGGGAAATGCTATCAATTTTGATCATACGACATGTACAATTTTTTGCAAAGATGGAACAATGATTGGTATTGCAAAGAAGCAGGATGTTTGTTTGTATTGGATTGCAAGTGCAAGTTTGAACACGTAAAAGTCATGAAAGAAGAAATTGGAACATTGAATAAGATGCTGTGGCATCGACGTCTTGCTCATCTTGGAGGTCACAGATTGAGACAAATGGTGAATGAAAATTTACTGAAAGGACTAAATTTTGACATCAAGAAGAATCTAGAATTCTGTGATGAATATGCAAAAGGAAAGCTTCATCGTAATTCATTTTCTCGAGGTAAAGCAAACAGATCACTACAGAAATTAAATATAAAATCCTATGGCGGTGCAGAATATTTCTTGACGTTTACTGATGATAAAACTCGATGTGTTTGGATTTATCCTTTGAAATAGAAAAGTGAAGTATTCAGCAAGTTTCAGGAATGGAACGCTTCTGTCGAAAAAGCAAGTGGGTTTAAACTTAAAACCTTAAAAAGCGACAACGGCGGCGAATTCACGTCGAATGAATTCAAGAGCTACCTAAAATCAGAAGGAATCAAGCAAGAGCTCACCATACCAAAAACTCCAGAGCAAAATGGTGTAGCTGAACGTCATAACCGAACGCTGATGGAGTCTGTTCGTACCATGTTGATACAAGCAAAGCTGCCGCAAAGATTTTTCGTTGAAGCACTTACTACAGCCGTGTATCTAAATAATAGAAGCCCCACGAAAAGTCTATTGAAGATGACACCATTTTAAGCTTGGGCTGGTGTGAAACCAGACGTCAGTCATTTAAGAACATTTGGTTGTGTTGCCTATGTACATGTACAGAAGGACGAGAGAAGAAAGCTGGATTCAAAAGCTAAGACGTGTGTTCTGCTGGGATATGGTGCAGAAACTAAAGGTTATCGTTTGTTTGATCCAGATTGTTCTAGAGTCATTTTTAGTCGTGACGTCAAATTTAATGAAAAGCAGTATGGATTTGAGAAGAAGACAGAAACAAACGAGAGTGTACCTCGACGTATGATCTTACAGCTTTCTGATGATGACGAGAACAATGACGATGGTGAAAACAACGTACTTAATGACGTACCACTGGTTCTCCCGGTAAGACAACGACGCCCACCTGACCGTTACGGAGAATGGGTTACCATTGTCGACGAAAATAATGCAGAACCAAAAAACTTTGGTGATGCACTTGCTGATCTACTATATCTGCTCTAATATTTAAGACACAAGATTGGTATAATGCAACAGATAATTCTCAACTAAGATAAAAAGGGAGTTCACTTATTAATTATAGATTTTCGAAAGGTTTTGACATAGAGAATCACAACATAATAAACAAAATTAGCATCTAGGAAATTGATATATCTTTCTGTCAAAGGATTCGAAGTTTTTGACAGGAATATCGCAACAAGTCAGCCTAATAACGTTATGTAATTTAAAATATTGACTTTAAAATTTAATCCAAATTTAGTAGTTATAATACTTTAAATTCCAAAAATAATTTAAACTAGGTAGACCAGCCTTATCACAGAATTGAGATCTGGACCACTGGTTTACAAGACCAGTGTTCTAACCGTTGAAGTAATAAAGCTATTACATGCTGCATAAGTTTTAGTTTGTTTATATGTCACTCTCTAGAGCAATCTAGATAAATAACCATTTAAATGCAACTTTCAGGCATGCAATCAGATGATAAAGTTTCATTTCTCGTTATGATGAATATACAGAGATTACGGGATGATCTGCTCCAGAAAAAATTTATTTTCATTAATGACGTTATGTAATTTAAAACATTAACTTTGAAATTAAATGCTAATTTAGTAGTTTAAATTACAAAAAAGTACTTTAAATTACACAAAAAATAGTTATGCTTGGTAGCCCACCCTTATCAGAGAGTTGAACTCTGGACCCCTTGTTTACAAGACTAGTGCTCTAACCGCTGAGCTAATAATGCTGATACAAACTGAATAAATTTTAGTTTGCTTAATTACAACCCTCGAGAAAAATGTAGTTAAATAACCATTCAAATGCAATTTTTAAGCAAGAAATCAGATGTTAAATTTACATTTCTAGTAGTGATAAGTAAACAAAGAATACTGGACAATTAATTCCAAAAATTTTTTATTTTCATTAATAGCGTCATGTAATTTAAAAAATGAACTTTGAAATTTAATCCAAACCTGGTAGTTATAATAATTTATATCACCAAAAAATACATTATGTTTCGTAGACCAACCTTATCAGAGAATTGAACTGTTGACCCCTGGTTTAAAAGACCAGTGCTCTAACCGCTGAGCTAATAAGGCTCTCACATGCTGTGTTAGTTTTAGTTTGTTTAATTATAACCCTATGGAGAAATAAAGTTAAGTAACAATTCAAATGCAATTTTTGAGCATGCAATCAGACGTTGGTGTTGCATTTCTAGTGGTGATAATTAAATAAAGAATACTGGACAATTAATTCCAAAAAGATTTTATTGTCATTAATAACATTATATAATTTAAAAAATTAACTTTAAAATTTAATCCAAACCTGGTAGTTATAATAATTTATATCACCAAAAAACATTATGTTTCGTAAACCAGCCTTATCAGAGAATAGAACTCAGGACCCCTGGTTTACAAGACCATCACTTTAACCGCTGACCTAATAAGGCTGGTACAAACGGAATAAATTTTAGTTAGCTTAATTATAACCCTCGAGAAAAATGTAGTTAAATACCATTCAAATGCAATTTTTAAGCATGCAATCGGATGTTAAAGTTACATTTCTAGTAGTGATAAATAAACAAAGAATACTGGAGAAATAATTCCACACATTTTTTATTTTCATTAATAACGTCATCTAATATAAAAAATGGACTTTAAAATTTAATCCAAACCTGGTAGTTAAAATAATTTATATCACCAAAAATACAGTCTGTTTCGTAGACCAGCCTTATCAGAGAATTGAACTGTGAACACCTGATTTACAACACCAGTGCTCTAACCTCTGAGCTAATACGGCTGCTACAAACTGGACAATTTTTAGTTTGCTTAATTATAACCCTATAGAGAAATAAAGTAAGTAACAATTCAAATGCAATTTTTAAGCATGATTGGTAGACCAGCCTTAACATGAATTGAATTCTAGATCCCTGCTTGCAAGAACAGTGTTATGTTCTTTGAGTTAATAAAGCTGTTGAAAAAGTGCAAAATTTATTTTTTCTTTAGTCATAACACTTCATAGAAATTTAGTTATTTAATGATTCAAACCAATTTTTTAGCATGTTATCAGATATTAAAATTTTATATCTTGTGGGAATCAATGAACTAAGAATATTGTCATGAAATCCGTTAGAAAATGGAAAGAGAAATCATGAATAATTTAAAAAAGAAAATATTTGGTCGTTATTTTTAACGTTAAATAATGTGAAATGTTGAATTTAAAGCTTAGTCCTAGTTTGGTAGTTTTATTAGTTTAAGTTATATAAAAATAATTAAGCTTGCTAGACCAGCCTCATCAGAGAATTGAACTCTGGACCCCTGGTTTACGAGACCAGTGCTCTAACCTCTGAGCTAATAAGGCTGCTACAAGCTGGATAATTTTTAGTTGGTTTAAATATAACCCTACAGAGAAATAAAATTAAGTAACAATTCAAATGCAATTTTTGAGCATGCAATCAGATGTTAAAGTCGCATTTCTAGTGGTGATAAGTAAATAAAGAATACAGGATAATTAATTTTAAAAAGATTATATTTTCATTAATAACATTATATAAATTAAAAAATTAACTTTAAAATTTAATCCAAATTTGGTAGTTTTAATATGTAAATTAAAAATAAGTATGCTTGGTAATAGAGCCTTATCATAGAATTGGTTTCTGAATCCCTGGCTTACAGGATCAGTGCCCTAACCAACGAACTAACGAGGCTATTACATACTACGCATGTTTTAGTTTGTTTATATATAACTCTTTAGAGAAATGTAGTTAAATACCATTCAAATGCAATTTTTAAGCATGCAATCGGATGTTAAAGTTACATTTCTAGTAGTGATAAATAAACAAAGAATACTGGAGAAATAATTCCAAAAATTTTTTATTTTCATTAATAACGTCATCTAATATAAAAAATGGACTTTAAAATTTAATCCAAACCTGGTAGTTAAAATAATTTATATCACCAAAAAATACAGTCTGTTTCGTAGACCAGCCTTATCAGAGAATTGAACTGTGGACACCTGATTTACAACACCAGTGCTCTAACCTCTAAGCTAATACGGCTGCTATAAACTGGACAATTTTTAGTTTGTTGCATTATAACCCTATAGAGAAATAAAGTTAAGTAACAATTCAAATGCAATTTTTAAGCATGATTGGTAGACCAGCCTTAACATGAATTGAATTCTAGTTTTCTGCTTGCAAGAACAGTGCTCTTTTCTTTGAGTTAATAAAGCTGTTGAAAAAGTGCAAAATTTATTGTTTCTTTAGTCATAACACTTCATAGAAATGTAGTTATTTAATGATTCAAACCAATTTTTTAGCATGTTATCAGATATTAAAATTTTATGTCTTGTGGGAATCAATGAACTAAGAATACGTCATGAAATCCGTTAGAAAATGGCAAGAGAAATCGAGAATAATTTAAAAAGAAAATATTTGGTCGTTATTTTTAACGTTAAATAATGTGAAAGGTTCAATTTAATGCTTTGTCCTAATTTGGTAGTTTTATTAGTTTAAGTTATGTAAAAATAATTAAGCTTGCTAGACCAGCCTCATCAGAGAATTGAACTCTGGACCCCTGGTTTACGAGACCAGTGCTCTAACCTCTGAGCTAATAAGGCTGCTACAAGTTGGACAATTTTGAGTTGGTTTACATATAACCCTACAGAGAAATAAAGTTAAGTAACAATTCAAATGCAATTTTTGAGCATGCAGTCAGATGTTAAAGTTGCATTTCTAGTGGTGATAAGTAAATAAAGAACACAGGATAATTAATTTAAAAAAGATTATATTTTCATTAATAACATTATATAAATTAAAAAATTAACTTTAAAATTTAATCCAAATTTGGTAGTTTTAATATGTAAATTGAAAAATAAGTATGCTTGGTAATAGAGCCTTATCATAGAATTGGTTTCTGAATCCCTGGCTTACAGGTTCAGTGCCCTAACCGACGAGCTAACGAGGCTATTATATACTACGCATGTTTTAGTTTGTTTATATATAACTCTTTAGAGAAATGTAGTTAAATAACCATTCAAATGCAATTTTTAAGCATGAATCAGATGTTAAAGTTTCAGCTCTCGTGTTGTTAGATATTCAAAGATTACCGAATAATTACTCCAGAAAATTCTTAATTTTATTAATGACTTTGTGTAATTTAAAAAATTAACTTTGAAATTTAATCCTAATTTAGTAGTTATAATACTTTAAATTACAAAAAATGATTCATGCTTGGTAGACCAGCCTTAACATGAATTGAATTCTAGATCCCTGCTTGCAAGAACAGTGCTCTGTTCCCTGAGTTAATAAAGCTGTTAAAAAAGTGCAAAATTTATTGCATCTTAACTCACAACAGTTCATACAAATGTAGTTGTTTATTGATTCAAAGCAATTTTTAAGCATGCAATGAGAAATTAAAGTTTTATGTCTAGTGAGAATCATTAAACTAAGAATACCGTCATGAAATCCGTTATAAAATGCTAAGAGAGTTGAGAATAATTTATGTAAAAAAATTTCTGCTCTTTATTTTTAACGTTAAGTAATGTGAATGGTTCAATTTAAAGCTTAGTCAGAGTTTGGTAGTTTTAATACTTTAAGTTAGATATAAATTTTGAAGCTTGCTAGACTAGTCTCATCAGAAAATTGAAATCTGGACCCTGATTTACGAGACCAGGGCTCTAACCTCTGAGCTAACAAGGCTGGTACACACTGAACAAATTTTAGTTTGTTTAATTATATCTCTCTAGAGAAATGTAGTCAAATAACTATTCAAATGCAATTTTTAAGCATGCAATCAGATGCTAAAGTTTTATTTCTCGTAGTGTTGAATATACAAAGATTGCTGGATAATTTACTCCAGAAATTTTTTATTTTCATTAATGACGCTATGAAATTTAAAAAATTAACATTAAAATTTCATCTTAATTTAATAGTTATAATACTTTAAATTACAAAAAATTATTTATGCTTGGTAGATCAGCCTTATCAGAATATCGAACTCCTGACCCTTGGTTTACAAGACCAGTGCTCAAACTGTAGAATTTATAATTTCTTTACATAAAATACTTTACAGAAATGTAATTATTTACCCAGTCAAAGTAATTTTTAAGGATGATTGTTTATTGTAGTTTTAAATCTTGTGGTGATAATAAACAAAGAATACTGTCGAGAAATCGATTATCAAATGCTAAAAAATTCGAGAATAATTTATACAATAAAATTTACGGTCTTTATTTTTAACGTTATGTAAAATGAATGGGTCACTTTAAAGCTCAACCCAGTTTGGTAGTTACAGTACTTTAAAATATAAAAAATTTAAAAATAATATTTATGCGTCATAGACCTGCTTTATCGGAGACTTGCGTTATTGTAAAATTCCGGGTGTGGGTTGTATGCCCGCAAAATCCACTCCTGAATGTAGATACATCAAAGACACACAAAATGTAGGAGAATTTATATGATATATGGCTTCTAACCCTTATTGAACTCACATTGTTATTTGGTATAAGTTCGACACTATTTTCACTGAAACTTGTTAAGTGAATTATCACGATGCTATGGGGTAATATGTTGTTAAATTTTGACTTAGATAACCAGTGAATTACAATTTGTAAGCATGCAATCAGATGTTAATTATTTATATCTCGGGGTGATCAGTAAACAAATAATACTGGATAATTTATACCAGAAAATTTTCCTATTCATTATTAACGTTATATAATTCAAAACTTTGACTTTAAAACTTAATCCTAATTTGATAGTTAGAGTACTTTGAATTATAAAAATATACAAAAATATTTAATCTTGCTACACCAGATTTATTGAACTCTGGACTCCTGGCTTACCAGTGCTCTAACATCTGAGCTACTACGGCTGTTGCAAACTGTGGGATTTTTAGTTTATTTGCTGTCTAGAGTAATGTAGTTTTTCATCCATTTCGTTATATTAACTACCAACCAGAGGGTAGTTTTACAAGCATTGTTAGTGTGAAAGCTACAAGTATGAAAGCTAAAACTTCTCATATGGAAAATTGCAGTGTTAAGTCATCTCAAGTAAAGGAAGCAATAAAATTTTTAAAAGAATAATGTCATAATTTCCATTATATTTTTTTCTTTCTTATTGGAATTTAAAAGTGAATATCGCACTGAGCGCTTTGTTGTAGCATAGCTTTGACTTTTGTACGTATACCTTTTTACTTCTACCACTACTCCTGCCTATTCAGGTCACGATGAAAAAAGTATTTTTAAAAGGTGGACCAAGGACGCAGCCTTATCAGAAAATTGAACTCGGGACCTTTGGTTTACGAGACGAATGCTCTTTCTTCTGAGCTAAAAAGGCAATATATTTAATTACTTTATTCATAACATTCTTCAGAAATGTAGTTATTTGACCATTTTAAGCGTAAATTATAAGCATGCAATCATACGTAAATTTTACACATTTTATGTGTAAAATCATTTTCACAACTTTGCTTTTGTAGAATAATGAATAAAGTTGTTACGTGTGACTATGCTGCACATTAGTGATAGCCTGTATAGGCCGTTTTCTATGGTGGATTATGCAGAAATTTATGACTAAGTAAAAACTGATGTACTAATATGTACTCACTTAATATGAATCTGCCTGTTTTCACCCCGAAAACTTGTAGTTAAGAGAGCTAGAGCCATTAAAAAATCGACATTCATTTTCTATATCCGCCATATTGTTTGGTGTGAAATTCGCTAAATTTGCTGGCTCAAATTTAAAAATCGGTGCTACATAATGATTAAGGATCAATCTTTCTAAGTTAATTGGAAATAAAATGTTTAGCTATTAATCTTGCATTGCTGCTTGATGGGCAAAAAGACTAAAAAATGGAAAAACAATTCTTGAAATTGAATTGCGAAGGAGTCCTTCATCTTTGGTGTATATAATATGATAATAAATTGGCACATGAGATTGCGTAGTCAGAAATCCTTGGTCGCCATCTAGCGCTTCTGCTGTACACACTGCTGAGCAGTGCATTCTCAATAGAACATTTCATTGAAATCGTTTAAGAAGTTGTCATGTGTATCGTCGGCATCATCTTAATCGCTATCATCAAATTAAATACATAGAAATAATCTGTAAACGGAATTAACTCCTTTGTAACTTATTGAACCCAAGAACTGATTATTAACTTTATAACATGTTATGTAATATTAAGTAATATATATAATGACAAGGTTGCTACTGAAGCTCTTGTGTTTATGTTAGTTGGTTTACGAGGACATTGGAAATGTCCTATTGGTTACGTGTTATGTAGTGGAATAAATTCTTCAAATTTGAGTGCACTGGTTAGCAAATCGTTTCGCTTAGCATCTTCACATGGGCTAAATATTTACAGTGTGAATTGTGACGGTACTGCCACCAATTTTTATTGCATGAAAGCCCTTGGTTGTGAGTTTGGATCAAATTTGTCTGACATTAAATACTCTTTTAACTATGAGTCATATGAACACCCACTGTTTTTTGTTCCTAATGCTTGTCACATGCTAAAACTGGCAAGAAATGCCTTGTCCGATCTTAAAGTACTGGTTTCGAGTGAAGGTAGTTTGATCAAATGGGAGCATATTGAAGTGCTGCATTAAGTTCAAGAGGGAGAAGGGTTAAAATTTGCAAATAAGCTGTCCACGGGGCACATTGAGTTCCATAGGCACAAGATGAATGTGAAAGTTGCAGCACAAACATTCAGCAGTTCAGTTGCAGATGCCATTGAATACCTGATGCTTTCTGGTCATCCAGCTCTTAGTGATGCGAGTGCAACAATAGAATTCATAAGGATTGTTGATCAACTTTTTGACATATTAAACATACGAAGTCCATTTGGCAAATGTTTTAAAAAACCACTTTTTTATGTGATCACAACACATGGAAAAAAATTTGGAAAAGTCAATTGAATACCTTTTTTCCCTTAAAACAAACTCTGGTGTTCCTCTGATCAAACATAGAAGAAAAACATTTGTTCTCGGTTTTGTAGTAGCAGCATCGAGCCTTAAAGAGTTGGCTCACATTCTCCTTACAAGGGAACATGATCCTTTCAAATACATTCTGACATACAAAATGTCCCAAGACCACCTTGAGCTGCTGTTTGCATGCATACGTGGTAAGAATGGCTTCAACAATAATCCAGATATTGTACAATTTAAGTCCAGTCTATGAAAAATTCTTTTAAGAAATTCCATCATTGGTTCCAAGCATGCAAACTGTTTGACTTTCGAAAATGAATCTGCTGGTTCTATTTTTTCATTAAAATGGAATAAAAGAAATGCTCCAGCCTTTGAAGTAGAAGAGATGACACCAAAGGACACACAATATGTCAGTAGTTTAGTTTCTGGATTAGAATCATGTTCACTGTCATCATACAAAGAAGCAATACTTGGATATATTGCTGGGTTTGTTGTAAAAAAGATAATCAATAGAATCACCTGTACTGCATGTGCAAGAGCTCTTTTGCTTAAGTCAAAAAAATCATCATCAGTTCATGATCATAATTATTCACACTTCCAAACTACTACATCTTTATCTTTAATCAGTCTGAAGTATCGTGGTGGTCTTGTTCTCCCTTCTAATGGTGTGACCAAAATAATATTGGCATCTGAGAGAGCTTTTCAAGTCCTCATTCATGAAACTCGTTCAAAAAAAACAAAAAATTTCCAGCAGGAGAAACTTGAAGACTATAATGGTTCATCTTATTAACCAAGAGCTTGCAGAAAAGAGCTTGTTTCCTGAACTCAACGAGCATGATGTTGATCACGAAGCAATAACTGAAGATCTACATTCATCACAGCTTATCAAACAGATCATTGAAAAATACATCAATTTACGACTTTCGACCTATGGTAAGCAATATAATAAAGATATCCTCCACAAAAACAAAATTGGTGTTCGTCAGCAATCTACGAAGCTTGTTTTATTTCAAGGAATCTAGTCGACTTCGATGAACATCCACACCGCAACCAAGGAAATGTAAATCCTAAAAAAATAATTAATAGTGGTTTATTGTAAATAGTGAAAATAAGCGCATTTTTACAACGATGCAGTCATATTGTTAATAGATCTAAAATTATGTTGTTCAGGTAAAATAATTCATATAAACCGTAAACGTTGTGTTCAAATCAAAGTTCTGGATAGCTGTTATGCGATTTTGTCGCTTTTTTTTCTGTAAATATGTTTTTGGTTTACGATAAAAAGCATAGAGAACAGCAAAGATGTTAATTAATAAATACTTACGATTAGTAGTTCATACTTATGTAACTCTCAGCCTTTAGTTTATGGTCGCAAAATACACGTTAAGACCGCTCTATCTCAAGTATTTAAAAATTTTACACATTTTAACAATATTAAAGAAATTACTCACCAATTTTAATGCAACTTCAGTAAAACAGCATCATAAAAACGCTCTCAAAGTCGATTTCTCTCAGCACAGACTTAATGTTTTTATATGCCGCCATTGTGCTTTTGCCACCTTTGCAAATGGCGGCCGCGTAGAAATTTGCCTCACTCATTACTATACAAATTTGGCTGAGTCAGGTATCTAGTAGAATGGGTACTAGATCATTGATCGTGCGTGATGACAATATATCATGTATCACACGTCTGAAAGTTATTTTGAAAGACAAGCTGTTGACAATATAGCACTTATACAAAAAAAAATGGTTTTTATTGAAAATTTCAATGAAGATAATTCTAAATATAAATTCGTGTTAAATCATATTTGATCATATTTATTTATTG
Organism: Xenia sp. Carnegie-2017; assembly: GCF_021976095.1. Lineage (NCBI taxonomy): Eukaryota > Metazoa > Cnidaria > Anthozoa > Malacalcyonacea > Xeniidae > Xenia > Xenia sp. Carnegie-2017. Next base: position 15,092,109 of record NW_025813526.1, read on the forward strand.
CAACTTTAACTAGTAAGCTTAAATGAGGTAAGCACGTGAGCTAAGTCGTGTGACATGTAATATATGCAAGTATATCTTCCATACTCATCAATAACTGCCGCATAACAATTGCTGCAAACTAAAGTTGAAATTTGGAGGAAAAAATATTTTTTATGATTAAATTTTCAAAATGACAACCTGTTACGTATTAGTGGTGTAAATATTTGAGAAGGCCAAAAACATGGCGTCAGGTTGAATTGAATGTACATAAGCAATCCATGAAAAGGAGCCTTTGTCCCAACAAGAAATGAGGTGGTGTTTATAAATTTGAGTAACGCACGCCAAAGAGAAAGCCCACAAGAGTGACTCTTTAGGCAAAGACCGCTTCTGCCACATGGTTAAGTTGGAAGAATCAGATTGTGACAAAGACATCTCATGTGCTAACAGTAATAGCTTACTATGACTTCAAATATCCGCACATAGATTAACTATGAAAGCATGTAGATTTATGCTTTTATTGCATGCATTTTTATTTATTGTCGATTTCAGTTAACTTTTCAAATGGCGGTTGTCAAGTTACTTTCTAATGTTGCCAATTACATTTCCAAATATGGAATATTCGATATGAACTTGTCAACTTAAGTTCACAAGTTGTGTACTCGAGTACTGAGGCTGTGAACTAAAGTTGCGAAGTACTAGCAAACGCGAAAGGTCTTTGTACCCTGTAGACATTTGGCAACGAATCCGTTCAGTAAGCAAGGAAAAGCTTTAGCAATTCTAATCCGTTTGACGGCCCTCTAAGAGTGTTATAATGCGATACGCCGTTTACATTATGTAATAAATTTACAGTAAATGTGGCACTAGAAGAGTATCGTTACAGGAGTCCCTTCATACTGTGCCCTCGACGTCAGTTGCCACTCGTAACAACTACAGACGATTCATCAAAGAAATGGATACGGTTGCAATCAATCAATGAAATATTTGCTACGTAAGCTTCTAACTTCTCCATAATGCATGAGTCAATTCCAAGAGTTACCATCCCCCCACCCGGGAATATGGCCGGGCATTTGATTTTTTTCGTTTTAATAGTTCAATTACGCCGCTGCCGGGGAAAGGCAAGGAGGCAAATACTCAGCCCCCGGGCAAGCTGCCAATGGCAAATGCCCCGCTCCAGAACCAATTATTTTTAAACTACGAAAATTAGGAACACTTTTTAATACTTTATTAAACAAGATATATGAGATATCCTTTAAAAAATAAATGTAGTAAAAGAAATTCGTTCCTGAGTTACTTTCCCTTGCTCCGCTATTCTCTTGTTGCTTTTGCTTTTCCCGCACCTCTTTTCCTGTTCACAGAAATTTGCGTCAAGTGTTGAAGCCACAATTTAACATCCTTGGTTGATAGCAAACATTTCTTGGCAAGCATGCTTACGTCAGTATCCTCTACACATCCACGACAGTGATTCTTGTGAAAGTCTGCCAGTATTTCAGACGGCGGCGGGCTCCTTATAGCTTTGCCAACTGCATATAAATTTAGCAGCTCTGACACATCGGTGACATAATGCCTATAGCAAACTCTCGTGCATGTTTCGCAATCCTCCCCTGCCCAAGGTCTCTTTACATCAGCAACTGGGTAAGGAAAAACTACACGATGGTCCGTCTGGATACCAGGAGATGGGAATTGGTACTTAATGTCGCGATTAATAGAAATCAATAGCCGCGACTCGCGTACTCAAATGGTATCAAATCCCCGGGGGTATTATTGCCGGAGTAAATACCCGGCTCCCGAGCATTTCTTTTACGAGCAAATTCCCGACCCCCGAGAAAGGTATCCAGGGCAAACGCCCAGGGGTATCCCGGGGGGGGGATGGTAACGCTTGGAATTGACTCATGCATAACATCCGGCCGTTCTATCTCTCGAGGAATTTGACTTATTATCTTGTAAGTGTAACCAAAATCTTTATTCAAAATACTACTAATAGATGACCTGCTAGGTATGTTTGCTGGAAGACAAACTTTGTTATTTTCTAGGTGCTGCTGAATCTCTTTTGCGTAAATAGATGGTTTATTAATTGTTAGATATTCAGTGTATGCAATAATGTCATCTGTACGCGTGGTTCGAACATCACGTTCGTTTTGACGAGGTGCAATAGAACCAGTGTTTACCCATAGATCTATTATATTTGATATAATGTTATACGGTACGTTTAGTTTTTTCGAAATGTTTGTCTAAAGCTCCTTATTTAACCACATTTCAAGTATTCCATTTCTTACGTCTATTGGTAAAGCTTTTCCTTGCTTGCTGCACGGTTCAATGCCAAATGTCTACAGGGTACAAAGACCTTTCGCGTTTGCCAGTACTTCGCAACTTTAGTTCACAACTTCAGTACTCAGGTACACAACTTTAAACTTAAGTTGACAAGTTCATATCGAATATTCCATATTTGGAAATGTAATTGGCAACGTTAGAAAGTAATTTCGCAACCTCCACTTGAAAAGTTAACTGAAATCGACAATAATACCAATAGTGCACAGTTGACTCTAGCATCGCAGATATGGAGTTGTTAAATTGATACGAAAATAAAAAGTAACGTACGTAAGAAGTTTTTTTTTGATTATATTGATTGTTGAATTAATTATAGTGCAACAAATATTATACCAGTCGTTTATTTCTTACTTTTGTGGTTTACATGTATATAGCTTTGTGAATTAATTTTGAAAAAGTACGAAAAAAATTCTAACATAAGCATTGATATAGCTGAAATAGAAAAAAATTCAGAAATTAACATCATTTGCTCAGTTGACAAAACTTTTAGCTATTATCAAACTGAAATTAGCTTTACGTAATTAGCTGCATTGCTTCCCCACAATAAAATATAGCAACAACGTCACTTGCACCAAATTACGCTGCTTGTCAGCATAGCCTTGACTATGAAAAGGCATAACTTCATGAAAATCTAGAATTTGACACATACAATCATCTCATTACGCTTAAACCGTTGTTGAACGCGCGTAATATTTGGAACAGTTTGCCAGAATGGCTTAAATCGATACAACTTGAACTTACATCAACAGGTTGCCACCACGCACAAGAATACAATTTCCGTAAATTTACCGGCAAAATTTTCTTTATAGTTTTGTAGGCAGCTTAAAATATTGATGATGATCTAATATTCGCATAGATTTTCCAGAGCTTGTTCATATTAAAGAATGTTTTATGCAGTGCGGAGGTTTGAAATTAAATGAAGATATGATCTTCGCACTTTGCTGGACAATTTAAGCCATTGTCTCATGAACCTGAAACATTCAGATGACTCAATGGGATTCAACCTGCTGACTGCGCGGTGCCGATGCAGTGCTCTGACCAACTGGGCTATGAAGTCACACAGTGAGCAGGTCAATTTTGTTGTGCTGATAGGCCGTGATCTGTGCCTCAAAAATATGCTTTAAAAATGAGTTTCGTTGGACACCTCAAGGAAGGTCGCAAAATTTTCAAAATAGATAGAAAGTCACTTGCTGTTTGATATTCTTTTTATTGTCACTTCTAAAAGCAGCAGTTTTTAGTATTTCGCGGTTGAATTTCAAAATTCCTCGCCTCTTCAATTTTGAATGTCGCCATTTTGGTGCGGAACTCTATGATCTAACTGCCGTTGTCATGGTAGGAAATTTATTAACGGGCGCCATCTTGAAAGGTGGCAAAAAGCGATATTCTTAAAAAGTCCAAGTAAAATGTAAGTTTTAAATGAAGAATCACTGTCGTTTTGGGGAGCAAACCTAAACTGTCACCTTTGCACTTATGTATTAACATAGGAGAAGCCTGTTTTAGACCTAAATCTTGTCAGTTTTAAGAACTCATGGTTAAATCGTGCGCAACTTCACTTTTCGAAGGATAGCAACGCATCTTTCCATAAATTTTTCCTTAAACACTAAAGCTTGTAAGAAATTGATCATTACCACTAAAGAATTTTTGTTAATAAGCTTTAAAGAGGCACATCATTATGCATAGGCCTAAGATTAATGTAAAATTGTAGAACAAACATTTAGCAGCTTACAGCTATGTTACAGATTCCATAAAGTACATGCTTTTCTGATTAACCTGCTTTAAGTGATGCAAGAGCAAAAATAAACTTTTAAAAGTATTGCTATCAGGCTATTAGACTCACTAAACACAGAATTACTTTGATTCAATGTTTTGACCACTCTTTCTACAAGGTCACTCCACATAGGATAAGTGAAGTCCATTACATACCAATGTCCCAAAACCATCTTTAGTTGCTGTTTCCATGCATTGATTATATAAAGAATGACTTCAAAAATAATTCAGATATTCTTTATTTTACATCAACATTATAAACTTTTATCAAAGGACACAGAGTAAATTAGTTTGTATAGATCAAAATCATAACTACATTTCTTGTTGAGAAATATATATACAGGATCACTTTTTCAATCAATGTGCCAGAACTCTTTTCTCTTTTCATGGTATGACAAAGACAACTTTTATCTATGAAAGTCCTCGCTAATCAAATTTACAATAAAACAAGTTTCAACCCAAGCAAAAAACCCCAGCTTTCTGGCTTCTGAAATGGCTCACTGAAAAATATTCTTTCTTGAACTGTAAAACATGATCTTGAGCATAAAGCCTTAACTGAAGATTAACAATCATTACAACCTATGAAAGAGATTGCTGAAAAATACAAAGTTTACCACTTCTGACATATTGTAAAACAAATAGTAACTAAGTTTGTTCTAAGAATCATATAATGTTGAGTTCTAGCTTGCTGTTTTGAGATTTTATGCTTCTTAACTGAGATTTTTAACTTCTTTTTGCAAAATACCTCTCAGTTGTATACAGAATGCAATAAGAATGACTTTAGCAATATTTACACTAACTCTTGATTAGCAATGGAAGTTTATGGAACTTACATTTTGTACCAAGCCGCGCTTTGGCCTTCTGTTTACAAACCACAAATGGATATTACTCCTCCGGATGAAAATGGGTGGCAAACGAGTGACGGGAACTGCAAGTCTGAAATCGTATGGATGACCATTCCCCAGCGCCGAACTCCCTACTTGATAACGTTCATTGTGGTTGTAAGACTTGCTGCAACCTGGCTGTAACTCCCAACGTTGTTTATGTAACAAAGCAGGAGTGAAGTACACAGATGTATGGTCGTGTACTGCATGCACGAATGTAAATATTGATGACGACAATGATGTTGAGGAAGGAAGAGGAGTTTTTAGATGATGACATTGACGACGAATTCGAGACAGACCTTTAAAAAAAGCGCGCCTTGTCTTGCACAATACGATTATAACTTTCAAAATATTATCTTCGCAACAATTGCTAAAATCCAACCTAATGCACGAGTGAAATATGTATTTCTTTCAGACATTTTATTTATGTTGCCAGTATTATCGTGCGGAATAGCTCTCTATTAGGTCTGGCACTAGCACACAAAATATAAATAACATGAAGTTTCCTTGGGAAAATGGCGGATTTCGAAATTGTAATGAGCTACAAATTTTAAAATTTTAATGTAATATAGCAATAAAACTGCAGCTTTTTGGAGATGACAAGAAGTAAAACTGCGTTAAGCATGTAAAAGTCGTTCTGTCTTGAATTTTTCACGACCTTCCTTGAGGTGTCCAACGGGAATGAAAGAAAATCGGTCACAGATCACGGCCTATGATGTTTTCTCGTGAAAGAAATGTCATATGAAAGAATGAGTTCTCCCAAACACCGCACTGCATATAACATTCTGCAAAGTGCGAAGATCATATCTTCATTTAATTTGTTCATATTGTTGCTTCACTTGTTTGGTTATATGCTGTTCAACATCATTTATTAAAAACCTCGACTTTCACTTACATTTCCCTCGCAACTAGGGAAATAACCTATTATTGCGAACATTTTACAGTAATGAGTAGAAATACAGCGTCTTGTTTTGACAATACATCACGTCATCGTGCACATGAAATGTTTGCAAATAGTACTTACAAATGTATGCCCATATGGGCAATATCCAAGCTTTCCTTTGATCTGACGGAAAATGGTCATAAATTACTCTTACACCTTCTGCCTTTATAAATAGTCGTTCCGTATAATTAAAATTAGATTTACAAAAGCCCCAACATCATCTTCAATCTACTTTATTGTCACTATTTTATACATATACAATTCTATGTCAAATAATTTGACTGTACGAATTTTGTAATTTGATCTCGTATTGTTGACACTTGTGTTTACCGTCGGAAACGTGGATTGTTTAGTGGCCTGTAACGGAGTAGTGGTACAAACATTTTTCTCATCTTACAGCAAAGCTTGTCTCATGGAGCCTATTTATAAGGAATGTTACAGACGCATGAAGGAGTTTACTTCAAACACATCTGAGGAAGATCTGGTCAATCTCTACGCCAAATGGGCTCCGACATTTGACAAGGTGACGATTGGAAATATGTTGCGAAATATAACGAAAATATTTCACGTAAACATGAACGCAATAAACTTACGTAGAAAAATAGGCATAGTAATGTGCTTTCATTTCAAAGTTTGGCTGATTTTACAAACATTCTTTGAAAACGACACTTTTGAATCATGCACCCCGTTTGTTAAGCAAAGGCCGAGTGCAAAGTTCAGGTCAATATACACCGACGCGTGGTGGCAAATTTTAAAATCAAATTTCTAACTATTGTGTTGTTCATATTACCACATTATTGAATTGACACAAAATAACAATGCAGTAGGGAAAATATCGATTGAAATGCCTTGTTGAGATAAATCAGGCTTTGTTTGCTTATTGAGCCTGTAGGGTATTAAATCTAGCTGTGGGCACAGACCGGACCGATAGCGATTAGCGAACAAATACCGTTAGAGAAAAGACTTGAGCTATTTGGAACATATATTAGGGAAGAAATTATTGATGTTATTTGCTTTCTATTAAAATGATGAGCAACACTACCCAAAAATGGGTAACCAAATATATATTTTATTTCCATCAAAATTTACCACTGTATTTTATAATTGATTGATGTGTGACTCATACGTTATGCAAATATCGTCATGATTATGCCATTGTTTATGCAAATACTATACTATCCGTATCTGATTAGTGTTGCTACTTGATGCGAACACAACAATGAACTTGGAAAAAATTCATTATACTTGAGAGCTGTCATTTAAGTCTAATTGAGTTACTCGTGTATTTTGTTTAGCACGCAGCTTATCATGTGCGCTTGATTTTTAACGAGTTTTTCCTCAAAAGTCGGATATCCAACAAACATGTTTGATATTTTACATGAAAACCTTGATATTTTTTACGTGGAACACGGCGAAAAAACACAGATCCTATTTATGAAATAAAAGATGTTTACTGCGTTTGCAAAGGCTTATGCAAACCGAGGAGACGTTTGGGAGAACTCGAGCAGATCAGTGCAAGCCCGAGACCGAAGGTCGAAACTTGCACCTGCTCGAGCTAGCCCGATGATTTCAAGGGATTGAAAAGAGCCAAAATTTTAAGGTTAAAATTGCAACTGTTTGCAAAGCACCACACATCATTCCGGTTGTAATTCTCAAATTAGGGCAAATTGGTTGTTTCATTTTAAATGTTTTGAGAAGTTATTACATCAGATTATTCCGTTTTATAGGAATTAACTTATAGCGAGAGAAATAGACAAACACATAAAAGCTCGTAACTTTGTATTGAAGTGCTAATGCGACGAAATTTAGCCCTCCTTTTTTATTAGCTAAATTGAAAGACTCAGTGATTGTATTCCTGCAGTTATAATTGAAATTGAATTTGTAGAAGTGATTTCATGAACGTTCAAAGTCACGATTTTCAGCAATTTTTTTGTGAACTTTTTCAACGGTATGTTAATGAAGTTTTGACGTATTCTACAACATGGCGTATTCTACTAGTAATCTTAATAACAAACGCGGAGGAAACGCTGTGTTGCTGGCGGACCTAATCCAAGCTTGTCGCGTTAATGATTCAAAACCAAAAGAATATCGATGCATCTGTTTCTCAATAAAGAAGCAGAGCCGCAAAGACGAAGAAAATTGGTGTGCGTAAGCATCGACCAAGCTTTTGAGGCTTCCTTTACCTCGTGTCTATCTTTGCACATTTTGAGGATTCTTGTTTTGACCTTTAATTTGAGCGTGCAAGTCATACCCAAAAGAAGGTCGAAGATAGATGTTATCCCAACAATTGACGTGGATGGGATTCCTGAACCATCTAAGGAAGAGACGACCAATCGAAAACGAAGACAAGTAAGTTTACGCTTGATGCAGTAATTGCAATTTAATAGCTGCTAATTTTTCTTGTTATATAAATTCCATATAACTCTTGTAGACTATTTGAGAAACCCTCCATAAACCATCACTTAAGGAAACATACTCTCTCGACGTAGAACTACCAACAACCAGGTATGTATACTTTTCAGATTTTAAATAATTATCTTTTTTCAATCATTTAACTAACTTTATTTTATGGCTACTTTTTGTTGTAGTTGGTTGATGGGCATGCTTTTGGTGAAACAGTGCATTCATGTGCAAAGACCTCATATAATAACTTCATGTGGAATGCTATTTTCCATGATTACATTTAAATATGCTGTGATATAGTTTCATATATTTTTTCTTTGTTCTTGAGACTGACATTGAAAAGTTAAAAAGATTTTCTTTCACTTGTTCTTTCAGCTGACCTCTCAGTAGTTGCCTCTTTACTGTAGTAGTAAACTGTACTTCTTATACAGTGCATACATATATCTCCTGCTTTGTCTTTATCTCCACACAGTCAAGCAGACTTTATGATCGCTCCTCTGATGGTATGTATCCTTTGTGTTACCACTTGGATATGCTTTCCAAATAAAGTGGTAAACACAATCAGGTAAAAGCTGACTTTTCACATCTCATATTCCGCAAAACCATGGCATCAACCATCTGTATGCAACAGCTCTCAAGTACCTGAGGTATATAAGGTTATACAAATCATTGTCGATGAAACAATGTTAATGAGAAAATTCTTGAGCAATCTTCTATCTTAACCAAGGTTTTTAAGAACAGTGTCATTTAGTAAAGGCTAAAATTTTGCATGTTGTGTTATGCACAATATTTCTCAATGCTGCCATTGAAAATCATTTTCTGTAAAGCTGGTCTCATTTCGTTACAACACCAGTACTCTAATGCTCCTTCTAACAATTCAATATGACAGCAATGACAATTACACCTAAAATTTCGAGCATTATAAGTTGCAAATTGAGTTTAGGTATCTTATAAATAGGAGAAAACAGGAAGTAATGGAGCATATGTAAAAACAGTAACTCGCCATTCATTGAGTGGAAATATACCGTCACTTCGTTCCTCTAATGTTGAAGGCAGAATTCCATCGGGATCGTCAGGAGTGCGTGCTTCGGCTTCTGCAAGCGGTTCATCATCGTACGCAAAGTTATTTGATTGCTCGACATAACCCACGGATTCCGAGCTCGAGTCAGAAACAAATTCAAACATCGATTGCGAATTTTCTGAGCAACAGTTGGAAGCCATAAGTCATCAGAATACTTTTTCTTGTTAGTTTTGTTGTATTTTATCGAAATTTGTTTATTTATTTGTTTGGAAAACAAGAAAATTGACAATAAAATCACCTACGATAGTATAATATTATATTCACGGAAACAGACGTGTTCAACTATCTACGTCACAAGTGTCAATATGGCGTCGTAAAAAGTTCGCAAATAGTACCCAACTTCAGAGGCAAAAATAATGAACTGATATATATCTGTTTAAGTCCATCGACGTGTCTTAATTCTTCAAATAGTCCAAACTTTCAAGTTAGTTAATAAAAAAGGGGGCTAAAGTTCGTCGCATAGACACTTTCAACGTACAGGCCCCGTATAGTAATCTGCCACTGCTTTCATAGTTATCGTAAACCAACATAATATTTTAGTCATACTGTTACTATATTATTCAGTATTGGTGCGCCATCACAGTTATAAAATATTTCTGAAACTAAATTATATAATTTGATATACATTTTGACCCCGTTCACACAGGGCAGACAGACCAAACGTTTACCTCCCTCAAAGTAGTATTGCCGCACATGCTCGTTTTAGCGCTACAGCAGGTGGTGAAATTTTTCCGATCTTAAATGCAGCGCTTAACTGGGAGCGGCCCAAAAAAGGAGGGAGTCTCAAACATAGATTTCAAAATATATAAGCGTTGAAAAACAATAGAAACTTTAATTCTGACTGCTTTGCTCAATATCAGAGCTCACCAGCATAACTAGGCATCTTACTAGTTATGGCATCAACTAGGCTTTTAAAAAGTAGGCAGACATGGAAATCAACTTCCAGGCAGTTTTTGCCAGGACGGAGCTTTATTTTAAGTATTTGGTTTTCATGTTTGTACATGCTGCTTGCCCCATTCAATAGATCACCACATTTAAGTGTATATTTCCCCAATTATAGAAGAGAAAATTAGTATATGGGGTCACTCACTATATTTAAGCAAATTTCTTTCCAAATATATTAGAGAAAATGACTAAATTTGGACACCAAGTAGAAGATATCCACCCAACTATACTAAACAAATCACTATATGCGGTCACCACATTAAAGTAGTATCTCCTCAATTATAAAAGAGAATATTAAAATGTTATGTCACCACATTGAAGTACATATCACCCCAGCAATAATTAATTATTAATTATTATATGGGGTCACCACATTGAAGTAGATATCGCTACCAGCTCTACTGAATAAATTACTCATTGGGTCACCACTACATCAAAGTGGATATACCGTCAAGTATAAAAGAGAAAATTTCTATATGATTTCAACGCATTGAGGCAGATATCTCCCCAACAAAAAGAAAAAGCGCAATTTTAAGTAGTGAATTATCATATACAGAATGATATGTTTCCTTGAGAAGTTCAATCGTATCTGGTGGTATGAGACATCTGAGAATCAAAGTTAGAGAAGTTCTACCTGCCATAGATAACAAGGTTTCAAAACATTTCAAAATATAACTGTTTGTGCTCAATTATTGTCAATACACAATTTTATGCATTGAGGTATGCAAGGTTCAATGATCTATCTAGTTCAAATACGCCTAACTACTATCGTAGTGTTATAGTACGTACTTATGCATATGTAAATATTGCCATATAAAGTAAAATGTATAATCAATCGATTTTCTTTACGAATACTATAAGTTTTAATTTCATTATGGTTGTTCCATTATTAGATTAGTAAGACTCCATTATCGAACGATTGCACTGCCAAATATTGCCTAATACAAAATTACATACCAGACATTGACAAGTTTAACAATTACTTCGTACAATAAATTTGCCAATAAACAATTACCAAATGCAGAGTAATCTTTCCTTGCGATTTCGTATTTTGTAAGTTAAGGACTATGCTGATTTATTGAATTGCACATTGATTTAAGAATTTTTACATTCGTTAACGCAAGATGTTTCTTGTTGCTTATTGCCTCTTAATTGATCTCTATTCACTTGAAATAAGTGCCAAATCACATAATGATAGTATAATACGAAAGATAAAGAAAACATCTTATTCTGCTCATAATAGTTGATAATACCAATCAAATTATTTCAAAACACAGAAATGGTAGCATCAAGAATTATTAAACAGAGTTCTGCTTAAAGTGCCTCAAAATATTCTAGATGGTACCTTCTCAAAATTTCCTCAAGTCCCTCAGAAACCATGGCAACTGCAATTTTAGCCTATCAGAATGCTCATTCAAGCTCATATACCTCTGTAGCCGCTAACAAGTACCTCAAAAGTTCGCTTTGCTTTTAAAATGGCATATTATAAGAACTGGAATCGGATTTGAGTGAATTTGAATTATTCGTGATCAGATACTACACGCTGATTGCAATTTGTAACTTAACTGGACTAAAACCTATGATCTCAAGTCATTACGTAATTTTAGGAAATTTTATGTACCTCGCGTGTGGGACTTGACATACCCTAAATCCGCCACTGATTGGTAGAGCTTTATAAAAAAATATGAAATCGTAACTTTTTGAAAACGGTATGACTATCCGCAGCAGTTTGAAAACTGTACAAAACTATACAATTTCGGTTACTTGTAAACAACTAACCGTAAGAGTTTCATCACGGTTTTGCGAAACTTTTTCTATGCTAAAAATAACACGATAAAATATTCGAAAAACGTTACCACAGCGATTAATATGGTAAGCAAAAATGAAAAGACTTCAAATGAATATAACTAAAATAAATTGAGAGCCGACATCAATCCGGCAGAGTTTAAACACAACAGCGAAACGGAAGAAAATTCAGGTTTACGGTTGTGAACTGGGCTAAACGCAAACTTCATCAATCAAAATATGGTCATTCATTTTGCTAGCTCCAAGAACAGTGTCTGTTTGCATGATAAGTGAAGAAGTATAGTTGTTATGTTTATTCAAACAAATAACTTACTAAACTTAAGAAAATATTTTTCTAAAAATTCAAAATAGCTACAACGTCGTTACATAAATTGTCTCCTCTAAAAGTGACCTTTATCTTGCAATTAAATGCATTCATTTGATAATTTTGAAAGAAATCAAGGCATTCAGCCATCTCATAACGATTGAATATGGCAATCAAGTTATATGCTCCAAGAACAGACATTTTTTTGCATATGAATGTAAGCCAGTAATAACAAGTATGGCTAATATAGCTATGTGACAAAATAATTTAAGAACATATATTGAAAAAGAGCACCGATAGTATGGCTAAGTGCAGTTGTAGAGTTTTATTAGAGACGAATATAAAGACCAAGAAATAGGTACGAAAGGCGTACATTTAGGTTGCCTCTTTAGGTTAGTTACCTCCATTAGCGGATCTAGGCTACCTCAAAATAAATTATAGCTGCTCAATTTTAAATTCAAAGTATTTTCAGAAAAACGCTATTTGTTTTGAACCTGTAAAGAATATAATTTTACCAATGAGCATGTCTCTTATGTGCTTAGAAATTTAAATATATTACAAACTGCTGCAGTAGTTGATTTTGAAGTACCCTAAATCACCACTGGTTGCCTCTGCGTACTGTTCGGTCGAATAACCAGGTAACTGTATTAACTGAACTGCACTTGCTGAACACCTTTGCTTTATTGCTAGTCACGGGACTGTACTCACTCATTTGTAATTTACCTGAGCTATTTGTTTAGTTTTAATTATTGTCTGTAAAAAAGAGGATTAAATTCCAGACTCGACGATTTTTGTTTTTATTAAAAATTGCATTATTTATGCTATTTTCAGTCCATATAAATCGATACCCTTCAGGTGGATCAAGGATAGATGAAGAAATCAAAGCAAAATTTACATTATTTCTTGAATATCTTGAATTTTGGGTCGTGTTTATCAAAGCCTTCTTTGTACACATTGTTGAAAATTCTTCTCGTAGAATGATTGCCAGGCATTTAGGGATTTTAATGGTTACCTCATGGTAACATATACATTTGCAAGTTAAAGTTTAAAGTCTGTCCTTGTTATATTTACTTCACATGAAATAAAATACGATCGAGTTGTGTGAAAACCCTCGACTAAAAAAGATTTCATTTGATACATTTACTGTGAAAAAACATTATTTACCGTTATACTTTCATGATTTCAGATGTATGTAGAAATATTTTGCTGCATAGACTCTAAAGAGAAATAATTACGTGAAAAAGTAAATAAGTCACTGTTTTAAATTGCAATTAAGTAATAAAATAAAGATATCGTTGTGTTGAAAGGCAAAAAGTGGTAACTGCCTTGAAGCTTTATTGGAATCTGAGAAATAAAGAAGTATTCATATTTACTTTTTCAGCATGCTGATGATACTGGTTATATTGGACCAATAGTTGCAGCAGAACAGCTGCACGAAAAACTTGTTCAATTTAATTACAATCAGGATATTGAAATTCTGGATCTTGGTTGTGGTTCTGGACTGGTGGGTGAACATCTGCTCAACCTGGGATATAAGAATGCAGACGGTATTGACATTAGTGAAGAAATGTTGAAGGTTTCGGAGAGAAAAGGTGTTTACAGGTAAATTTTTCATGTAAATTTATTACTAAGATTTTTATGTGTGTTTTCGTAAAAGCTATGCTTATCGCTACATTTGGCATAGATTGTTCATATATTGTATTGCAACACAAGACAGATTTCTTAAATATTCTGCTCCGGATTTAATGTAAACATTATACACGTATTTCTTATTGTATATCGTAAATATATGAGTATTGGCAACCCACCCAAATTATTACTCTTCCTACGCCCCTGGTTGCAGCACTATTATTAGAGCGGTTATCAAAATTCAGAATTGTCATTTGGTTTTGATTGGAAACAATCCACATCTTTTGCCCCTGCGATATATATATATTTTACATTACTTGAATCCATTTTCTGTTTGTGCCATAATAGTGATAGGTTTTTGGTACACGACATCAAAAGGACTTTTCCAATACAACATTGTTTCGAGCAATGTAATGGGTTGTTTCATATTCGTGGTAGCCCTGCTTTTTTAAATTGCAGGGCTAAACTAATGCTCTTTAGCGCACTGATCTGAAAATACTCTGGATAACGCACGCTATTTTGTGAAGCCAGAGCCGCCATATTAGAAGGTCCCACTTGATACAAAAGTAATTATCGTATTAATCATTATCATATTTCTCAAAATCTGCAATTTTTTTACATGGTTTCAAAAATAATAGAGATACGTCGTTATTAAAGCTCTGTCGTATATTAAAGTTGAGTTTTGCTACTCGAATGGGACGTAGTCGGTAGTAACCGGATAATAACAATGTAAGCACCCGATTATTTTGGCTTCGACTTTTCATTTGTCGTTGTATTGTAACCACTATGTATTATACATAATCTAAGCTGTAGCGTAGCCAGCCTACTGATTTACTCCGCTATGTAAACTTTAAATAATTACCATCATTCATTTTTAGAAATGTTTTTCTCAATGTCAGTAAGCCCAAAATATTGGCATAGCGGCAATAAAAGTAGGGCTGGCTACGCTACTGCTAACGCTTATTAAAAATGCTGAAAATTAACACCGCTAGCATTTTGATCAATAGAAACACAGTATTTTTGTACTAATTAGTATGCACTTACAAGCGTTTAATTTGCTCATTTTAAATTGCAGGAATTAGGCTTATTAAAATGCCATTAACAAGCACGCACCTGTCTTGTTTGAGTTTTTCTGACAGGCAAATTTGTTCGAGACTTGGACAACACTAACAACAATTGTTAACCTCTCTTCAGATTAATTTACCTGTCAGCAGAACGTAAGCAAAGCAAGTCACCTGTTGCTCCTCATTTTTTGCATTACAC
Source organism: Xenia sp. Carnegie-2017 (assembly GCF_021976095.1). Lineage (NCBI taxonomy): Eukaryota > Metazoa > Cnidaria > Anthozoa > Malacalcyonacea > Xeniidae > Xenia > Xenia sp. Carnegie-2017. The sequence goes on from NW_025813526.1 coordinate 15,107,438, forward strand.
TCATTAACCCAAGTATTTAAAGTCAGTCACCTTTTCAACAAAATTGCCTTCCAGCTTTATTGACATATCATCTTTGATCATTCCTCATATCACTTTAAAATACCTCGTTTCCTACATTGAATTTTTCTCACGTGCCAGTTGCATATGTGATTGTTTTTTTTTGGCATACTTGTACCTGCCTCACTTTATTCTCACAAAAAGTGCTAATTCAGGGAGATTTTCGTACCCTGTTTTATCAGCTAATGCAAAATCAAAAAATATTTTTTGCAAACAGAACCAAATATTTTCTTTTCAAATCAATTTTATAGCAGTTAAAACTGTCAATTTTTGACAATTCCTTTTCGAATTTTTTGACTGCAGTTTTGCTAAATTCACGTATAACAGAGTACATTTTCATTATGTCAATAGAAATTATTATCAGTATATTTCCATACTACCTATGACGTCAAATGAGCAAACATGGCCGCCAAAACAAGTTTGTGCAGGAGCGTAGACGGATTTTCATATTTTATTTGGGGTGTACTGCAAGTTTTGGGGAGTTGGCTGCTAAGGAAGTGAAATATGACAAAGTGATATGTATAAATTGTAGGTGTTGTCAAGATGTGCGCCATCCGGGAGTAAGAGTTAAAACAAACTAACACATTTTAATAATAATAGTAACTACCAAGTAGTGAGTACACACAAGAAAAATTGATGAAAATTAAGATTATACTTGGGAATGGCCATATGGCTATATAAGATAAGGCAATCTAATTACTTTCACTAAAATCAGTTAAATGTCATCAAGTCCAGTAAAAATGACGTGAAAATATTAAATAGTAACTGTATAGTCATAGTGTAAACACAAAAGTCATTAGAATTGAAGTTTTGAAACTTTTACTTGAATTTGTCAGAAAAAATTAGAGCACAACTGTATAATATCATAATTATCTTCATTAAAAAGAATGACATAAAAACTGTATCATTTTCAGTCTCAACGCAATATTTTCCACCGCTAATCCACCTGTTTGTCTCTTTGCACCACAAGTTAATCAAATTTTCAATGTCTATTTACTTCACCAAGTCTCTATTGAGTGTGATACAGAACAGGTCTCCCAGCCTTGACGGTGTGATTCTTTATCGGATCTTGTTGCAGACTTGCTTCAATGCTGAAAAGATCTCTCATCTAGAGCTGTCAATGTGGTGAAGGTGTTATTTAGTCCAACCTGTTTTATGAGATTTTGGCACCTCTTCTCAGAAATAGATAGCCCAAGTAGTAAATCTTTCTTTGCCCTCACCATCTCCATTTGAGAAAGGATTGGTCAATTCCTAAACAATGAAAATGTTCAGCAAGATACCTGATTGTCTTTTTCATCAACGCATTTTTGACGACATCTACGGCTTCAAAATGTTCATGATTTTAACGTTCTTGGCGTTAAGCCTCACTTTGAATTCTTCTTCTATTTTGTCTTTCATTTACAAGTTTCTTTTAGTGATTCCGCTTTCAAGATTTGGTCTTCATTCCTGTCCAGCCTTTACCCTTTTAGACGGTTGTGTAACAATAGTAAAGCGGATCAAGTTCACATCCATTGATTCACAAATTGACTCATTCATTGATTTATTGCAACCAATGAAGCTCAGGTTTTAGTTAACTCAAGCTGAGCATTAGCCCAATTGACAGTTTCAGTCTGGAGCGCGATCTATCATAACGTTTTGTAAACGTTATTTACAAAACGTTAGTTTAAAGTTAACATAAGTACGAAAGTAAACGTTATAAAGTAAACGTTAGCTTACAAAAACGTTAGTTTACAAAGTTAACATAAGTACAAATAAACGTTATAAAAGTAAACGTTAGTTTACAAATGCGCGATCTATTATAACGTTTACAAAACGACCACCTTCCCACCTTCGTCGCGTTTTGCAGTTTTCTTACTCTCATGGATCAATACTGAAAAAACCCATTTCTACTATCTTTAATTTGATACATAGCGAAGACCTAACACTATGAGCAATGAGTTTTATTATTCCGTTTGTATGGGTATTTTTTGTATAATCCATGGAAGCCCAATTGGAGTTCCTAAAACATCTGGATTGTAACTGGAAGAAGCTGATCCATTTACCAGGGTTCTCAGATTCGTCAGTTTTATTTGCTACCCTTTATTGGTACCTCATTTATTGTAAACTACATGACGTTTTGATTAATTTTCGGACATATTTCCTGTTTTCGTTGGGCACTATATCACGATTAAGGTTTATTCTTCTCCTAATGTCTACTAGCTTCTATTCTTTTTAGGTCAGACCTTTTATCATGAATCTTCTTCTGCATTTCTGATTTTTCCTGTTCGACCTAACCTTTATTATCTTTTGAAAGCGTTTGTCTTACTTATAGGCTCAAATAGCACAATAACAGATATTTAATTAAATATTGCATATCTTTTCAAATTTCATCACATATTATTTGCTTTCAAATTTTGAATCGTCCTTTAACTAATGGAATTTTATACTGGAAACAACAATAAAAATCATTTCATTTGTTTTTGGTTTTACTGATTTGCTTACGTGAAAATTGGAGATGGGGTGGGGGGCTGAATTTTTCGGGGACATTATACATATGCTTTGGGTTGGCACCAATTTCATAACTCTATGAGAGAATTTCTGATGATGGCAAGCCTTTTTTGTTTGTTTTGTGTTACAATAAATGAAAAGCTAAAGTTGCGATGAGTCGTTTTTCCGAATGTTTTGAATAAATAATGTATACCCCACAAATATATTTAATAAGTCATTTTATTTCGTTATTTCTTGAAGAATATTGTTCTGTGTCTTTCTTCTTATTGCTGTTCGTATTTCAACATGATATAGATCACTTAAAAAGGATCATGGGATCAGATGGATCAGCTGAGTTAGAGTAACCGCTGGACATTACGATGCAGTGATGTGTTGGTGTTTTTGTCCTGGTCATGTAAAGGAAAAGGAATGGAGGATTTTATTCATGTGTCAAGCAAGGAGGCGTAATACTTTTACTATTAATGAAGTTGTACTGGACGATCCTGGCTATGAATTTCATGAAAAAATAGAGGAATTAACAAAAAGAAAGTGGAAGCCCATTTCGAAATATTTTGAGCCAAGGTATTTGAAGAGAGAGGTGCAATATATACATATTCCAAAAACAATGAAAAGTATAGCAAGGTTTTTTGCAAGTCCATTCAATTTATGATTCTTTTTACTTTGTAATCTAAAAGCAATAATAATGTGAATATCTAAAGGCATAAAGAGTAGCTAAACTGAACTGTAATTTAGGCGTTTTTTACCAATGAATTCCGTTGTGCCAAATGCTATATACAGGTGTATTTACTACTTTCAATAATAATTTTTTGTAATGAAAAAGAATTAGAATTTTTTTCTGTTGATAAGTTTACATTTCTTCCAGTTTTTTATTATTGTGCAAAGTTCGTTGCTCATAAAGTTCATGCTCTGCAGGAGTAAACGCTTTCCTAAGAGTGTTGAAAATTAGGTTGATCATTTTCTTTTGGAACAGAGTTTGTTTATTGTTTTAATTTAACGACTATCTTTTTTTTCGAGAGCAAAGATATCCTTTTAAAGAAATAACGCGCTCTACAACGTTATATGTTAAAAGTCTATAAATATTTTAGTTTGAGGTACGCTTCAGGGTCATAATCATAATCATACATGTCATAATCTACAGAAAACAATGAATTTCAAAGGAGCTTATTGCGGCATGCTATAAAAATATATGAATATTAGCCGCCTGCTATTGTTTATCTTCTGTGGTGTCTGCTTGCTGTTGTCTCGAGGCTCGTGATGAAGTTTAAAATATGCCAGTGAAATGTTAAGTGTAGTCTAATGCAAATTCCTCAAATAATTCCTCAAGTCCAAGAGAACCATTAAATTTACAATTCTAGCCAATCAAAATGCCTTATTCAAGCTTATACATCTCAGTAGCATCTGATATACATCTGATATATAGCTCAAAAATCGCTTTGCTTCAATTTGATATATATCATGTGCTAATTTGAGTTATATGTCAACAGTCAGATATTGAACACTCAATGCAAAGCGTAAATTAACTGCCCCAAACCTATGACCTCAGTTAATACGCACTGTTTTGATCATATATTGCAAAAACAATTAAAATGGTTTTGCTTCATAATTTTGCACTTCTTTAATTTAAAGAATTTTCTGCATCACAAAAACCATACTGTCAAAAATGCATAGGATGTAAATCTTGCAATTTGTATTTTTTAATATTTTTCAAATGGTTAGCGTTCATGCGGGTCATGCAATGCAAGTTAAATAAATGCATTAATTTTTCTAACAGTGTTTATTTATTGTTACAACTTAATGACTTTTGCTTTTGATCATAATTCATCATTCAAACATATTGAAGTAATGATCAATAATTTATTGGTCGAAACGGCCAATATTATATAATGACTGCACAAAAATAATAATTTTAACCGGTTCGTTTTAAAATGTGCCTTAAACTCTTCCTCAACACCTCAAAATTTTCTCAAGTTTCTGAAGAATCCATGACAACAATAACTATAGCCAATCATAATGCTTAAATTGAAGCTTAAATTGAACTTAGTAGCTGCTCGAAAATTCGCTTAGCTTGAAAATGATGCATGTGACTTAAAAACAGAAGCTGATTTGAGCTATATGTCATCAGACCACTGATCTGATAGTAGACTGGATATAGCTTCTACAGGTAGCAAAAAGTGGCCTAATTATATATGCAAATTCACTTCCGGGTACCACGGCGAGATAAAATTACTATAGAAATGTATGGCGGATAACGTTTACAAACATGGAATTTCGAATTTTTAAGACCTTTCGCGACTCCTTACTGACCTCAAGTATTAGTCATGGATAAAACAGGTTATGCAAATTGATTTGACGTCAAATGATTCCGATAGCTGTAAAATATCGACTTTAGTGTTGATTTAAAAGTTGTACATGCGAGAATATATTTTGTCCTATGGTTGCCAATGCAAGATAGTTCACTGCTCGCTTTCCAATTTCTGAGGCATGATCTAGTACACACGTTTTCAATTTTAGAAATGAGGCGAGTTGTTTTTGTCATTCTTTCTTTACGTTGAGAGATTGTTGACATTTTTTTTGCTTTAACTTCATATTTTTCATGAGCCAAGTACTACTGATGCTTAAAGAAGACAAGTTTATTTAGTTTCTTTCGCACTTTCTCTTTCGTTTCCATTTCTGTAGTTGTTTTTCTTAAAGGGCGTAGTCACACTTTGCGCTTAATTATTTAAAGAAGTGTGATTTTCATTAACATTAAAATCTAACAAATGCGTTCTACACACTTAAGGACACTTTACTATACTGCTTTTGAAACATCAAGGTGATGTAGCCAGCCAGGTATGAATTTGCAGGCCCTTTAAGAGTGCAAAAGCTGGGTGCTTTGTTTAATCTTTCACATTGTCTCGTGCTAATTCCTTTACAGCCATGAATACTGCTTCTCACCAACAGTTTATTGTCTATAGCTGTAAATTGGTCAACTGTTGGATTGTTGAAGTTACACTTTACAAGTGGAATAAAGCTCTTGTCTTTCTTATTAATACAAGACTCAAGACTGATGATTAAACTGTTACTGAAAAGGATTCTAATGTCAACTGCAATTCATATTCATACCATCCCTAACTACATTCATATCTTAAGAATAATTTTAATGTTTTGGGAAAAATATTTAAGGCATAAATATTATATTCATACTAACTTCTGGAGTTTGCTTAGCACTTAGAAGAGGAAAATAAAATTTAGAACAAAAAATGAGATTTTAATTTATATTATTTCTGAGTATAAGAACATTATTTTTGAGATCAGGGTGAAAAAGGTCGCTGAATTATAAACTGGCGCTGTTTTCCTACACGAAGTTACGGCTTTCAACTGCGATTCTGAATTCTTTAAGAAATTAAAAGAAGTAACTGCGATTGATTCAAAAAAAGGGTAGACTAGGGATGCAATGTTGTGCATTCGTCTGCAACAAAAAAAATAAAACAACTGAGTTAAATCGGATTGATAGTGATGGCTCACCTGATGAAAAGACTGCGACAAAAAGGCAACAACCTCGCTCGTTTCACAGGTATAAAGTTATCTCTATAGATTACTAATCCACGTGATTTTCGTAAACTATAGCTGTTACAAGGGGAACAAGAAAAATACAAAAATAGCTACAATTATTTATGACGTCTACGTAAGCGTCCATTGTTCACGTTTTACAAATAAGAACAAAAGAAAATTCCAATTTATTATTGATTGTCCAAATTCCCAGCCGATCCGAGCCAAAAAAAATATGGGTTGAGAAAATCAGAAGAAAAGATTGGTTACCGAGCAGCAACTCTCGCCTTTCTTCGAACCATTTTAGTAAGAGTTGTTTTGACAGAGCTGGAAAAATAATAAAGCTTAAGAAAGATGCATTCCAACACGGTTTAAAAGTTTTCCAACACATATGCTGAAGGTAAATTATCCATCTCCACGTCCAAGCATACGTATTAATGTTACTTTTATAGACAGTTTTTCTTGTTATAATTTACAATACAAAATTTGTGCAAGCGCAACGAACACTTATGGCAAGCAATCATATGATGTTAATGAATTTCAAAATATGCACTAATTGGACGAAACTGTTGTTAGGGGCTTCGGCTTTAGGGTAAGCCCTGATATAAATCAACATATCAGCAACGCCTTGTATAACGAATCAGCACCAAATTGTCATATCTCTTTGAACTCTACAAATACATATTTGAAATAAAATAAATAAACTGGTTAAGTCATAAGAGCGTTAGGTTTTACAACATTTATTATCCATACATATTGTCCAGACTGTCTAACATGTGACATGATTATTAGACTAGCATACACAGTTATTCAACTGCACAGAAGTGCAGTCTATAGTTAGCTCAAATATTTTTTATTTCATAAACAAAGTCGAATTACAACATCAAATAGACTTAAAATGGCATAAATGACAAAACGATCGAAGTTGAAGCATGCACAGATGATGAATGTGTACCAACCCCTGCAAAAAAGATGGCACTTGACACAGAAGTAAATCAATTATATACTAAAACCAAGTATGCAGATGAGATGGAAAAGATGAAAAGGGCTTATCATGAAGAAATTATTTCCCTGAAAAGGAAACTTAAGGCAAGTCAACAAAAAGCAAGACGCGACAACAAAAGAAATGCACCCCTAAAGGACATAGTGAAACAGCTAAAGAAAAAGGATTTAATTTCTTCTGCATGTGAAGAGATGTTAAAGAGAAACTTTTCAGAAGTACGTCTGTTATTATTAAAAAGAATGTCATCAAACTCTGGTAAAGGATGTAAATACTCGCCAGAACTCAAGTCCTTTGCCCTCACTCTTCAATTCTACTTAGAGAAGGCATATGACTTTGTGCGAAAGACATTCAATTGGGCACTTCCTCATCCTGTTCAAGTCAGAAAGTGGTATGCTAAGGTCCCCGCCGATCCAGGGTTTACAGAACCATCATTTCAAGCATTATCACAAAGGGTAAAAGATTATGGAGAAAAATTAATCTGCAGTCTCATGATAGATGAGATGGCCATAAAGAAACATGTATCCTAGGATGGACAGAAATTCGTGGCTACGTTGATCTGGGCAGTGATGTGCAAGATGATGATTCTGCACTAATAGCCAAAGATGCTCTTGTCTTTATGGTTGTAGGAGGTGTGAATAAAAATGGAAAGTTCCTGTTGGATACTTTTTCATTGATGGCCCAGAGGAAAAGAGCGAGCAAATTTAATTAAAATGTATCAAAAGGTTGCATGATGTTGGAATAGATATCATTTCTTTTATTTGCGATGGACCATCATTCAATTTTCAATGCTGCATGAACTTGGGGCTCAATTAAAACTTCCTGACATCAGGCCATACTTCTCATATCCATTGAATAAAGAGAAGAAGAAATACATTTTTCTTGATGTATGTCATATGCTCAAGCTTGTAAGAAATACTTTAAGGGATGGTGGGATGTTATTTGATAAAGACGAAAACAAAGTTTGTTGGGAATATTTAGCTGAGATACAAAAACTACAAACAAAAGAAGGGTTGAGGCTTGGAAATAAGTTGAACCTTTCACGTATTCAGTGATGGCAACAAAAGATGAAAGCTAATCTTGCTGCTCAGACTTTCCCTGCCAGTGTTGCAGATGCAATTGATTACTGTAGGGAAACTCTAAAGCTTCCACAGTTAGAAGGTTCAGAAGCTACAGTGAAGTTCATTAGAACTTTTGACCATTTATTTGACATCCCTAATTCTCGCAATCCATATGCCAAAGGTTTCAAAGCAGCTCTTCAAAAAAGTAACAAGGATAGTTGGGAACCCTTTCTTGATGAAGCCCGTGAATACATTATTGGTCTAAAAAATGCATCAGGTGATCTAATGTACACAACCCATCGCAAAACTGGTTTTGTTGGGTTTCTTGTGGCAATTGATATTATAAAGCAAATTTTTGTTGAGTTGGTTGAAAAGGAAGATGCACCAATGAAAATATTTTGACTTATAAATTTAGCCAAGATCATTTACAGCTTTTGGAGCAATTCGGTCTCAGGAGGCTTTAACAACAATCCAACAGCTGAACAATTTACGGCTGCATACAAGAGACTTTTGATGAGAAGCAGTATCCATGGTTGCAATGGCAACTGCACCAGACAAGATGGAACTAACATGCAAGCAAGCAAGCAACATTTGTATACCGGCCAGTATTAATCCCCGCCAGGGGGGTTGACCGGTCCATGAACTTTGCTACGCCAAACGTCTCTATCTCTCGCCATATTCTCTGTTATACCCATCGCCTTCATTCACTGTTCATGCATCCATCCATCTCCTTCTCGGTCTACCTCATTTGCGGACTCCATCAACATCATGCAACGTTCTACGAATTTCAGCACTTTCTTCCCTCCTTTCCACATGCCCAAACCACCTCAAACGCTGGCGCCTTACCCAATTCTCGATACACTGAATACCAACTCTTTCTAATCTCTTCACGAATCCATCTAACCATCAACGTTCACCATCATCCTAAGCATTCTCCTTTCCGTCGACGCCAATCTTTCACCTCTGCTTTCGGCGCCCAACACTCTGCTCCATATCCCAAAACACTTCTAACACATGCCTTGTACAATTCTCCTTCTGCTTCAACGAATTCGACTTTCCGAACAACATTCCGACAACTCTCGAAACTCACCACGCTGCTTGAACTCTGTTCCTCACCGTTTGCTCGCACTCTCCACCATCGTTTACACATCGCCCAGATATTTAAACCCGATACACCTTCCAAACTCAGGTCACCCAGTTCAAACCGTTCAATCGCGACTCGCCCACCACTTCGACACGTCCCGCACTCAAAATCAGTTACTCTTCAATGTACGGACACCTTCCATGAACCTTCTTTACTGCATTTCCACACATTATCGAATTACCTAACTTTTCACATATTTGGCCATCATTCTACCTTCATCCCTTTTGTTTTATTTCATTTTATTTTGACCTTTGATTTCGGTTTCCATTTTCTACTTTCTCGCCACGAAGATCTTAATATTCTGCATACAACAAACACCAGCACTTTCTTTCACTTTCTGTCAGTACATCCATCACACAAGCAAACAGTAACGGCGACAAGACTGAACCTTGATGAACACCAACTTTTACCTCAAACACCAGACTAAATTATTGTAACCACCGCCTCTACACCTTCATTAGTTCATAACTGCCCGAACCATATTCTCTGTCACACTTATAGCGCGTACTCGATCACCTTTCTGAACTCTATCAAACGCCTTCTCCAAATCACAAACACCATATACAATTTCTGTCCTTCTCCAAAATTTCTCCTGCAGCTGCCTCAACACAAAACACGCATCCGTCGTTCTTCCCCGGTATGAATCCATACTGCTCTTCCCCATCCGAACAATCCCTCAACCTTTTTCAAACACTTCTCTACTATCTTCAACGCATTGCTCCATCAGCTTAATAGTCCTGTAATTCCCACATACCGTCGCTGCTCCTTTTCCTTTGTACAGCGGGACCTGACTCTTTCTCCATGTAATCGGCATCTTTGAGCCCCTTAAACCTCGTTTGCTACAATCACCTTCACGCATAGTTCATTGTCCAGCATTTCGCTACCCACTTCACTGGTCCCGTCGCCTTTCGTTTCTTCATCTTGCGCAGAGCTGCCGCCACCTCATCAACAGTCACTGTTTCCACGGCCTCAAAATTCATCCGCTTCTCCATTCCACTCATTACAAGATATTTGAATTACTTCCAATATGTTAGTTCCATCCATTCCATCACAAGATGGAACTAACATATTGGAAGTAATTGGGGACACCTATAAAATGCCAAACAAAGAATCAAGTATGACAATTGATGATGGTGCTGTCATCCGAAAGTATGATTTGCAAGGGACAAATCACAACAAAGATGAGGATGAAGATTATAGTGATGCACTAAGCTTTTCCACTGTATCTAGATTTAAAAAGGCGGCAATATTGAATATGGCTGGCTATGTTGGCCGGATGGTGCAAAAGAAAATAAACTGTCCTGTTTGTCATGAAGCAGTCGGTTCAAGAAAGTATAAAAATGAGTCGGCTTTCCTGACTTTAAAAGACAGGGGTAATTTTTTTAAGCCAACAGCAAGTGTAATAGTAATATGCAATGAAACAGAGGGATGCTTTCTGAGAATGTTGGAAGCTACAGATGGAAATTTACCGCAAGGGGAAGGAATTCCTTATGCTATTGCTGTGTCTTTATTAAATGGTATAGATTTGAGGACCACATTCAAGGATCTCAATGTACACATGTTGAATACTACTGTTCACGAAAATCATATTTACTCATTAATTAAGACCATATCTAAATGCTACAGCAAGGTGCGACTATACCATTTGGGAAAAACAACTGCAGAATTAGAAACTAAAGATAAAGTGCGAAAGAAACTAAATAAACTTGTCTTGTTTAAGCATCAGTAGTACTTGGCTCACAAAAAATGAAGTTACAGCAAAAATAAAATGTCAGCAATCTCTCAACATAAAGAAGGAATGATAAAAAGGTAACTCACCTCATTTCTAAAGAATTGAAACGTGTACTAGATCATAACTGCCTTAGAAATTGGAAAGCGAGCAGTGAACTATCTTGCATTGGCAACGATGGGATAAAATATATTCTTGCATGTACAACTTTTAAATCAACACTTAAGTCGCTATTTTACAGCTATCGGAATCATTTTTATGTCAAATCGATTCGAATAACCTGTTTTATCCATGAATAATACTTGAGGTTAGTAAGGAGTCGCGAAAGGTTTTAAATATTCGAAAATCCATGTTTGTAAATGTTATCCGCCATACATTTCTATAGTAATTTGTATCTCGCCGTTGTAACCGGAAGTGAATTTTGCATATATAATTAGGCTTCACTTTTGCTACCTGTAGAACATAGATATAATAGGACTAAAGCATTTGTTGCAATGCTATCCTGTTTTTCTGCAAGAATAGGACCATAATATGTATTGCCAGCAAATTTCTTGTTTTTCACATCCCAAATTACTTCTTTTTTTATGGCCATTTCATCTACTATCAGGATACAATCTTTGCAGTTCTCTCCATGACCATTCTGCAAATGTTCAATGGCATTGCTTGAGAAACCAGGCTCACAGTCAATGACAGCTGCCCATGCTCGGATGGTTGATGGACATGGTAAGTGAAGTGCTCGTCTTACAAAGTTGTATGCCCTAGGACTGTAAAAATGCAAGGAGATAGCAAATTGCTTGATGGTATCACTGTATTTTGAATTCTTTGACTTGTTGGCATTTTTTCTTTCATTCTCAAACAAGTTCTTAATCATATGTCCAAAGTTGGAGTTTAGGGTTTGACTTTGCTCCTTTAACAAGTGTTGCGTGCATTCCAGCTTTTTTAATAGTCCTTTTATTGTTTTCTCTTTGCGAAGATTTTTGCTTGTCAGTGCTCTTATCTTTCTTTTTCTTTTTTTAGACAATTTTTCATTTTGGGGATGACTTTTGTTGGGGACATGCTGTATGCATGATCTTGTATATCTGGATGATCAGAGTGCCCGGTTTCTTTAGAGCCACATGTTTTTGTGGACTGGAAGCTTTTCTCTTTCTTGGAGATTTCCTTTGCCCATCTTTGTTTTGGAAATTCAAAGGAAAATTAAAAACAGATGGTACTGCATCTGCCTTCAAATACTTTTTGGTTTGATCAGCACATTCCATTAACTGAATTCCAGGCATTGCATAGTCTTGCAGTTTGAAGTGTTTCTCACACAAAACAGAGTATTGAGATGGCTTCCATTTATCCCGTTTCATTGCAATTAGCCAACTTGTTAATAGACTAGGATTTTTTAAGGGGAATCTAAATAAAAAGCACTTTTTATATTTACGTACCAATAAATTAATAAAATATGACGATAATGGCTTCATTTTTATTTCTTTACAACATATGTACGTGCTAGCATGTCATCGTTTTCAAATCGCACCTTACAAGAGTAAAACTTCTACACTTATTGCAATATACTCACAAAACTTTTAAGTCTGTGGGTGTACTTACTTGTGAAATAACAAGTAAGAATTCTTCCTCGTCTGTTTGTACAATTATAAGCCGCGCACGATTCCGGCATTATCCTTGATTCGAAATAGCCAAATATTATTTCGCTCTCACATTAAGGTAAAAAACAATGTTGAGTTCGAGTTACTCGCCATATCTCTTTCTTAAAGGAGTAGTCAGACCTTAACACAACTTTCACTCATATGAAAGTGTATATTGTTCTTACCTCTCTCGCGAAATCCTAGGTTTCCAATTCAAATTTAACTCGAGAAATAATGCCTTAAATGTGTGTATTTTTGCCTCTTGTTCGATCGCCATTGTGTACATGCAAGCGAAGCTGCAGTCCAGCTGCGGTTTTTCGTCGTTACGTCACTGCGCGGTGATCGTTGTCAACATTGGACAAAATATACTAGCAAAAGTAGAAATTACGCATAAGCATATTCATAGTTGCATTTTATTTTCTAAGTTTTTAAATTATTTTGCGCAATGGATACGGATTACTCAAACGATTCCTCTAGTAATTATTCTGGAAGCAGTGTTTCAAACTACGAAGAAATGATTAACGATCAAAACATGATTCAACCATATGCTTATGAGCCTATTGAAACAGACTCTAGCGACGAGCCTATGGACGACTCCGACGAAATTCAGCTGTTGTAACAATTGATGAAGACTCAGCACATTTGGAGGGAATAGATACTCCGGACTGTCTTACAGATAATCCTGTCTTTCGAAATCTTTGTTTAAATTATTGGGTATTACGACTGGCATGGAGTGAGTACAAACAACACTATGGTTCAAGAGCTGAAGAGGGACCTGAACACAAAAGACAAAGACATGTGGCTTACAGGCAACTGGTTCGATGGTGTTGGAATGTATTGGGCAAGAAAATTAGAGTACCACTACCATCTTGTGCTGTTAGCTGCATTCGAGCACATTTCCAACCACCAGGTCTAGAAGAGGACTTTGTCTTTGAGAGTTTTAAATTCGCTGATGAATAATAATGGTAATTTAAATTATTATAGCCATATTTATAAGTATCGTTAGTGATGAATTACTAATAAATAAAGATATAAATTGGATTTAGTAAATGAACAATAAATACAAATTATAATGGCCAAGCCAAACCAATTCTTTATTTGTGCTATGCAAGGATTTTGGTGTACATAATTGAAAAGTGCCTTTGCTAATGAATTTGCATAGCAAAACAAAAAATTGGGCTACTTTACTATTAGAGATTCTCTTATTATTAATTACAAATATTGATATATACATAACTATTTTTTGGGGACTATTTATCCATTCTTGATTTGTGTGCTTGTATAACACTTTCTTTGTTTGGCTTTTCGATAGATGCAATATTTCTTGGAATGTTTGCTAGTAAAGAAATCTTGTTACGTACATTTTTTACATTAAAACAGCAGACATCTTCCATCATACCTTGCACAAAAGAATATGACTTACTCGCCATAATTGGCTTGGCTACCCAATTTTTTTGCCCTTTTGGGAATTCAATATTATATCGCTTTTCCCATTGCTGCTTTCCACATTGAACTTGTGCTTGTTTTCTGAAAGTGTTTACATTATGGTTTATCACTGCCAACTTGGTTCTTGCAAGCATACCTTTATACGAAAAGCACTTTTAATAAAGTATTTTCCCTCCTTCCACTTGTACTTATTGTGTTCCCAAAAAGGGCAAAAAAAATGGGTAGCCAAGCTAATTATGGCGAGTAAGTCATATTCTTTTGTGCAAGGTATGATGGAAGATGTCTGCTGTTTTAATGTAAAAAATGTACGTAACAAGATTTCTTTACCAGCAAACATTCCAAGAACTATTGCATCTATGGAAAAGCCAAACAAAGAAAGTGTTATACAAGCACACAAATCAACAATGAGTAAATAGTCCCCAAAAAATAGTTATGTATATATCAATATTTATAAATAATAATAAGAGAATCTCTAATAGTAAAGTAGCCCAATTTTTTGTTTTGCTATGCAAATTCATTAGCAAAGGCACTTTTCAATTATGTACACCAAAATCCTTGCATAGCACAAATAAAGAATTGGTTTGGCTTGGCCATTATAATTTGTATTTATTGTTCATTTACTAAATCCAATTTATATCTTTATTTATTAGTAATTCATCACTAACGATACTTATAAATATGGCTATAATAATTTAAATTAACATTATTATTCATCAGCGAATTTAAAACTCTCAAAGACAAAGTCCTCTTCTAGACCTGGTGGTTGGAAATGTGCTCGAATGCAGCTAACAGCACAAGATGGTAGTGGTACTCTAATTTTCTTGCCCAATACATTCCAACACCATCGAACCAGTTGCCTGTAAGCCACATGTCTTTGTCTTTTGTGTTCAGGTCCCTCTTCAGCTCTTGAACCATAGTGTTGTTTGTACTCACTCCATGCCAGTCGTAATACCCAATAATTTAAACAAAGATTTCGAAAGACAGGATTATCTGTAAGACAGTCCGGAGTATCTATTCCCTCCAAATGTGCTGAGTCTTCATCAATTGTTACAACAGCTGAATTTCGTCGGAGTCGTCCATAGGCTCGTCGCTAGAGTCTGTTTCAATAGGCTCATAAGCATATGGTTGAATCATGTTTTGATCGTTAATCATTTCTTCGTAGTTTGAAACACTGCTTCCAGAATAATTACTAGAGGAATCGTTTGAGTAATCCGTATCCATTGCGCAATAAAAAATAGAAAATAAAATGCTATGAATATGCTTATGCGTAATTTCTACTTTGCTAGTATATTTTGTCCATGTTGACAACGATCACCGCGCAGTGACGTAACGACGAAAACCGCAGCTGGACTCGCTTCGCTTTGCATGTACACAATGGCGATCGAACAAGAGGCCACACATTTAAGGCATTATTTCTCGAGTTAAATTTGAATTGGAAACCTAGGATTTCGCGAGAGAGGTAAGAACAATATACACTTTCATATGAGTGAAAGTTGTGGCTTAACTGGTTCGACGGATAATGGAGTCTATGAACGCCAAAAACGCTTATTTTATTGGTCAATGGCCAGATCAGTGGACAGTCTGGAATGGTCTCGACTAATAATAGGGGTGGCCGGACGTATAAGGGAGTCCAATTACTATCTTACAATGGGTTCATTTGAATTTTTGTTTTATTGTGATTGGTTTGACGGATTTCGACTGATAGCCAACTGAACTAACATAGTCAAGCTCACTGTCTGAATTGAATGTTTGATCGTTTCATAGTAATTTATATAAGCATGATAGAAACTAAACTACAATCAGATGGAATTTATGGAAATCTTTTACAAATTGATATATTGACATGAATGCTTCTGTCCAAACTGTGAATTTTTTCAAGAGGGTGAAAAATTTATGGATAAATTGTAAATGCTTGGCAAAGACGATCTCGCGAGCGACATTTCAGTCATTGACGTTCAAAAGAAAGCCAACATTGTTTTGAGATTTATCAGCAGAAATTTACATTCAAAATCGTAAGTAAAGGACAAGTGAAGTGTATGCATGAATGTAATATATCAAAGTCAATTTATGCGAGTGTGCGATGCGATCTATGTCAATATGACGTACGGTAAGCAGATTGATGCTTCTAAAATTGTTGTTGCCGAAAGACTTTTAGCTATGATTTCTTTAGTGCTTGGGGAATCGTGGCCGTTATATGGCAGCGAAATTCTACATTCCTGCAAATATATTTCAATGGACAAAAAATCTGTAGCCATAAGGCGCCATACTACTATTTACTTTATCATAAACAAATCTTTGGGGCTTTTCAGTTTACGATCATTCATCATTCAATCATTGGACAGTTATACTACATATTGTTTAAGATTTGAGAAAACTAACATTGATTACATGAGAAGCTGTTTACTATAACCTGTGATTTTGAGTCTTCTGATCCATGAAGCTCTTTATTTTGACAATTTGACTGGAATGGTATTAAACCTGAGTATTTCACATACATGAAATGTTGTCCCATGTCACATATTGTCCCCTTTTCTAACTGAACACCTCATGTAGAGATGTAAAGGTGTGTTAATCTAGGGCTCATACCAGACTGTTTGCCATAAATTCCAAAGGGCTATTGATGTATGAAAAGCATTTTCTATAAAGTAAAAATGTCTTTCTATGTATGCAGATAAACCTTGAAATTTGGCAAAACAGCAAAGTATTTTTCATGATCACTAAGTAATTTTTCTGATGATCATTATAATTTCTAAACTAAATTATTTCAGATTTACATTTAAACGAGCTTTAATCATATGAAAAGATATTTATCATAACCAGTAAGCATGACACATGAACCAATTTTAACATTCATGTAATTATATAATTAAAGACATGTTGCTTACATTCTGTTTGTATTTACAAATACAATGCTACTAGTGATTGCTAAATAGCACACCTTGCATATATTTACAGAAGATAATAGTCTAGTGAAATGCCTAATAAACATTTATGGCATTAAGCTGTCCTTAACTGCAAATTTTCATTCTGATAATTTTTGCTTAATCCTGGGCAGAAAAAAATTTTGAGTTTTTTCTCAAAAAGTGAATTTGCTGGCACTGATGTGGAGATGGGTAAAGGGTTACAATAAACTTGCATGGTTTGAAGTCTGAGCTTTTCTATATCTATGAACTGTCACTTGTAGTACCAAATTTCTAACTTAACTCATTACATAGAGGTATGAATGGGGTCTCTAGGGGTCTATGCCTGACAACTTGGTAGAAATTTTAAAGACTATATCTGTTTTGAATAGCATTATTGTAAAATAAATTTTACGTTCCTAGACATACTAATGAGCCATATATTTGGCATGATAATGAGCCTAAACATTTGGCAAAACATTCAAGTATTGTTCACTTCATTTTTTTTGAAAAAAACGTAAGCAAAATGTGTTGTTTTTACGCAAAAACGATGCCCACAAAATACATTTTGTATTGCTCTAAAACGCTGAAAATGGCATTTTCAAGGCTCTGAAATACAAAGTTTCTCAGGGGAGAATGCCTCAGACCCGCCCAGGTGCGGAGCGCCTCCGACGTTTTATGACTGATGTTTGAAAAATCCTAGATCCGCCCCTGGGAGTGCTTTCTCGAATAAGTCGATTTTTTGTCAGAAATATTCAGATTGATTCCCCCATCTTTCTGTAAATTATCATTATGACATATTCCGTTGCGCAACAAATCAGTATGGGAGTTAAAGCTAAAAAAATCTGTTTCTCTTAGTGGACAAACGACTTGAGACAACCAAACGACCAATTTACACAATGTTTCGAAAGCGATATTTTCACCCGTATTTCAATTATAACTGTCCAATATGGTTTCAAAACACTTGAAATAAAGATTTGTTTCAATAAAACTTCATCGGAAGAGTTTGAAAACAATGAGAAGAAGTAAATTGCGAAAAATCAATTGCCCTATAGTGACTCTATGTTTTTGCCCGGTTCCCACGCCATCTGGATTTATCATGGATGTCACGCAATATGGCGGCTCGTCAGTAATCTAGACCTACTATATCCAGAGCCCTCTATAGTATAAGAGTTGGGACATCTATTGTTATCCGTTTAGCTTACGTTGATTGGGCAATATTGATCACCTGATCAATTTCCGCCATTTTGGTTCCTAGTTTTGAAATTTTAGCTTGTGTTTATATAGCAATTGCTGCTAGTAATACAGTATTTTGAGATAATATTGCGTTTTTTTATGGATAAGTGTGTAATAACTGATTGCTGAAGGCTACTAAATGTCATTACATATCGCATAAATCGAGGATTACGAAAAAAATGAAAGAAATGCCTTTATGTCGAACTTACGAAATTTGATTGCGTATGGTGATTGTTGTGCTGAACTGCTTTTGATATAAGGTTCAATTAACGGACTCAAGTAGAGAAACATTTTTGGGCCAAATAACATTGCAAAGTTCGTGCTGATGCAGTTTCAATAGTTTTCTTACTCCAAAGCTTGTTTTTTAATCGAAGATGATTTCTCATTATGTTCTGAAATTGGTCAATCTACAAACCTCTCAATTCTCAGCCACTTCCACACTAAAACAACTACACCAAATCACAGAAACTCTTATGATTTTCCATGTTGCATTTTGTATTTTTAGTTCATCATTTAAAAATGAAGTAATTATAATTAGGATATTCAATGAAACAGCTGAGTACAATATATTTTGGTATTGAATTGTACAAATGTACCCTACTTCTGTAGCTCAAAGTAGAACATTACTTCTCTTCTAGACTTGTTGATGATATTTTAATTGTAGGTTTTGGTTTATAAGATCACAGAGGCATATCTCCATAATTTCAGCTATTTGGGCTTTTTAATGTATATTACAACTGTTGCTGCCTTTCTCATATATATTAAAATATTGCGGCTTTCTGATATATATTTAGGTGCTGCTAGCTTTTGATATATATATTTCACTGGCAATACAAGGCATAGAATTTGAACAAACGGGGCTGAGCTCTCTCCAACACACCCCTGTTTGATCATTAAACACATATAGAAGTTTTGTCATTCCTCAACCAATAAATTTAACTCTTTGCTAAATTAAAGATTGGATCAGACTCATGTGCTGTATAAAAGACTACAAACAGTAGCATTTATAGCAAACAGACTGTTCTTCAACAACACAAATGTTTCATATTATAGAAATAATATATTCATTTTAAAGAAATGCTTCACCAAAATTTTCAGCAGAATCCCTTACAAACTTTATTAGAAATAAACTTTAATACTTTATAAAGTGATAAAGGCGAAATAACTTCACATACAGGAATAAAACGTTTAAGGTCAAATGCATCTTGGTCAAATCATTGCTTATTTCAATAACTAAAAAGTAAAAAAGTCTGTCATTTTCTGCTGAGCAAGAAAATTTTGTGATCTTTCAGAATAAAAATATCATGCTTGGATTAAATTTGGGGGCATAAATCACTCACTGCCATTAAATTGTTACAAATCTTGAACACAAATCTCCGGACCAAATCTGCATGATTACTATGATTCAAAGTTTCGAACAAAGTCTTGTCCAAGTATTTGATAACACTGATGCCAGGATAACATTGTCGCTTGCCACCAAGCTTAAAGATCTTGAAAACTTGTTACAGAGTCGGAACATAAGCCGAGAAAACACGTTCACGTACGAAAAATACTTCTTACAATGGGTCACGATCAATTTGAAGCACGAACTAGTAAACCGCAAACGAAGCTCAAACCAATGAAATTAAATCAGGTCTGCCGCAAATCGTTAAAAAAACGCAAAGAGCTTGCTATTATTCCTAATATATTTGATACTACCATGGAATAAGCTTATATTGCTTTCTTCTTTTGCATATAAACCCAATTTCCAATAGTATTATTATAATTTCACTTTGCAAGTAGGAACCAAAATGGCGGCTCCGCGCTCGCCCCAGACCGTTTGTCCCAACTCTTATACTATAGAGGGCTCTGACTATATCTATGCTGTAGAAGCTATATCCAGTCTATTATCAGATCAGTGCATGAGACAGATGCTGAAAGTCGATAGCAATGCATTAATTCATTTTGAAAACATTTCTTTCGCCACACACGAGCGATTTGATGTTCACCAGATCATAATAAAGTGAAACCAGAATTTCTCAGCAACGATATATAGCTTAATGGAGCCAACTGAAAATAAATGCTACACACTTTTGAAGCGATTCAACTCAAATACACCTCAAAAAGATGTGGTCGATCTCTACACCGAATGGGCTTCAACATATGAAAAGGTAAGCACAGTACTATAGCAATGTGTTGAAAAATATCAGAATCTTACAAATGTATAGAATAAAGCAAAGCTTAAAGGCACCGCTCCAAAAGGGGGCTCGGGGGAACTTGAGCTCCCCACTTTCTACCGAAATAAAATTTTCGCTAACATTTTAGCGTAAATTGCGGTAAGTTAAGACCTAGAAAATTTAGTAGATATAAGTCGTGGCCTCAGATTCAATTTCATAGCGCCGTCCCTGAGTTTAAATACAAATCACGTTAATGCTGTCAAACGTTCACTGTTATAATAATAATAATTATTAAACGAGCTGTCTGGCTACAGCCTTGACGGGTTATAAGGCTGTAGTTAGGAAGCTGAAAGCTTGTTTGATAATAAAAATATTATATCAGTGAACTTGTGACCGCATTATGTATAATCCTGATATCGGCCTCGCATTTTTTCCACATTGTTTATATTGATATGCTGTCGAATATTGTCAATATTTCCATAATTTCGTAAAAGCACTATTGACAATGCACATTTAATATAAACGACAGGCTATTTGAAAATAGATATGTTTCGACATCTCATGATGCCATCATCGGTATGAGTGAAATAATTATTTCACTCATACAAGCAGAATGCACTACAAATGTATATATACATGCAGCAACTAGTGAAGAGGAATTGGGGTAGTTGAAATTTGTTGGGCTCATGCTACTGGAACTTTTTTGCTAAATCTGAGATTTGTTGATTGCAGCGTAGTTCATGCATCTGCTCATAAAATCAAGATGAGCAGATCGTTGAGTTAGAAATCGAAATGGCGGCAACTGTATTAGCGTTTCATAGAAATTAAAAAATTGATTGAGACTTTTACTATATCTTACTTTTTCTTAGCATGCCCATGATATTAATTATACTGGACCTATGATTGCTGCTGAACAGTTTCACGAAAAACTGATTGAACAAAATTACACTCAGGACGTTGAAATTCTGGATCTTGGTTGTGGTTCTGGATTTGTAGGTGAACATCTGTACAAGCTGGGATATAAGAATGTAGACGGTATTGATATTAATGAAGAAATGTTGAAGCTTTCTGAAGCAAAAGGAGTTTACAGGTAAAAAAAATTATGTGAATATTAGGTTGAGTTTTACGTTTTATTTAAAACAGTGCTTATACCAATGTAAGATACAAGCACTTTTCTGGCATAGCTATATAGTATGAAAAATACAATTCATGAATTAACAAAATGCATTAACATAAAAAGATAATTTTGTTGAATTATTGAAAGTATCATGAAATTTTACCTTCATTATTGAAGGAACTTCAGCAGTTAGCTTTAAAGTGTCTTTGTTAATTTTAAAAAGTATGTGTTTTCTTGAACGACACTGTTGCACTGTATTTTGTCAAATTCAATGCAATACTGTAATTATATAATTAATCTTAGCCCTTATCAACTGAGCGCGAGGTCTTTACGGCAAAATATCGGACCGACGTTTTTTGTGCCGACCGAGCTCATAACTAGTAGGAAATTTGCAGAAAAAGATGGAAGTCCGATATTTCTTAGTAAACACTGAGAAAGCGGGTTTAATAGGTGGTTTATTATACAGTACTATTTAACCTCAAACGAAGTTTTCTTTCTTTTCTTGTTCTTGATGTTTTTCGAGAACTGGCTACACTTCTCTGGTTTTTGTTGGCAAAAAGTAAATTGCTTCGAGTGTTTTTCCTTTGACTTACATTTTTGGATGGTTTTTTTTCGTTTATTGGTTTTTGCAAAACGTTTGCTGTTTGCTTCATGAGTTTTGTCTACATTTGATTTTTAAATTTTTTCTGAGCCAATCAAACTGTGCCACTTCACTGGAAGTGGCGAATCATATAATAACAACTTTTTAATTATTGAGCCTACAGCAATTTATTCATTTTTCTTTCTTTCATCACGCTATAGTTTGGATTGAGCTTTTATTTGAATATTTTGAACTGCAAAGAATTTTCATATAAACATAATACTCAGGTTAGGTATTTATCTGGAAAAAGGTAACTTAAATACTATGTTCGTCAACTACCAAGTCTTTTTTTTAAATTCACAAATATCATTCTTTGAACCATCAACTGACCCATGTTTCATACCAAATGGTCGTAAAATGAAAGCATGCTGTGCGAAATCGCACATTTCTAACTCTGAGTCTAATTAAAGCAGTGCACATCACATAAAAAAAATTCAGATATATTCAGATAAAAGGAGTCATAGCAAGTGTGAATTTTACTATCAAGACGAAGCGAAGTTTGTAGAAAACAATCCGATATTGCTGTCAACATATTTTTTCCGCAATGTATTTGTTTGCGAAGTGAAAGGCAAATTTTTAAAGTTGATTTAAAAGCGATGTAAATTATTTAACGAGAAAGCAGAGTGTATTTTGATGAAATTTATCATAGCAAGAATAAATTTTACTATTCAGACGAAGCGAAGTTTGAAGGGGACAATGCAATTTTAGTCTCAACATCAAGTTGCATCAAGCCATCGGCCATTTTATAACGCGAATTTCTTCATAATAAAATATAAAATAAAATGCTATTTACCGTATAGGTCGGTGCGTACTTAAAAAATATTTTCACTTGGCCTCAAAAGCGTCCATCGGCCTTCGACCTCGGGCTGTTTTTGAGACTTTGTGAAGATATTTTTTCCGTACAGACCTCCAGGCCGGTAAATAAAATGTATTTATTTTTTATTTTGCGGTCCAAAGCGATAGTTTTTGATTTTCAGTAATTTGATTGGCTGCCTGAGCGGGTAGCTTTTTACGATATCTGCCCGTGAGCACAAGCGATATTTTTTTCGCAATGTATTTGTTTACGAAGTTATCATAGCAAGAGTGAATTTTACTATCAAGACGAAGCGAAGTTTGAAGAAAACAATCCAAATTTATGCTTAAAATATTTTATTCGCAATGTATTTGTTTGCAAAGTGAAATGTAAATTTTCAAATATGATTTAAGATCGATGCAAATTGTTCTACAAGAAAGCAAAGTGTTGTCGAAACGTCAGTCAACAACAACAAAAACAGTCCTTCTCAGGACTTTATTAACCTGGACGATCATCATTTACAAACATATAAAGCAAAGTGTATTCAGATGAAAGTTATCATAGCAAGAATAAATTTTACTATCAAGACGAAGCGAAGTTTGTAGAAACAATCTAATTTTAGTCTCAACATCAAGTTGAAGCATCGGGCCATCGGCCATTTTGCAACGTTAATTTCTTCATGATAAAAATAAAACAAATTCCTAAATGATTCTCCGTCCTTTCCGTTAAAAGACATTGTACTTAGCTTGCCCGGTTACCAAGTTATAATCAGATCTAGATCGCTGCTAACAAACTTTTTTGATTTACCTCCGGGCGATTTCCAAATGCCCACCAATCCGACGGTGTTTTCGACAAAATTTCGCAAAGATGTCAGGTCACCTGTCCACTTTAATCGTTGACCATCGAACATCAAAAGGGCTTTTATTAACTTAATGGCATGTATATCTGTTATATCTCGTATGATCCGGCTTATTTCGAGCGATTCCATTTGAACGTCTACCGCCGCCATATTGTCCTTTATGTAAAAGTTAAAATATTTTTCTATCCGGACCTCCCAGGCGATAATTAACATATATATGTTTCAGCATAAGAAAAACTACATGTAGTTCACGTACAATATTGTTTTGAAATTAAATTGCCTTTTATATTTGCACTGCATAGTCCAGTTGGCTATATTTTATGCTCAATGTATTTCAGGTACTTTTCATTTAAAATTCTAAGTTAAATGAAATTCTAAGCCAGTTTTTTGTTCTCAAGTTTGTCAAAAGAATGAAAACTGTAGTGAATGTCGTAATCTGCAGACGACAACAAATTTTCATAAGAAGCATAATTCAGCATATAAGCACATATAAATATGAGCCTCCTCTCCCCACTCCCCCAAATCATCAATCTTCCGATAGTTTTCACTACGTATTTCTTATTATACTCCAACCTCATATTTCAAACTGAAACAGATCACTTAAAAAAGGGATCATGGGATCAGATGGATCAGCTTTGTTAGGAGTAACCGCTGGCCAGTACGATGCAGTGATATGTGTTGGTGTTTTGGTCCTGGTCATGTAAAAGGAAAAGGAATGGATGATTTTATTCATGTAGTCAAGCAAGGAGGCATGATACTCTTTACTATTAATGAAAAGATTTTGGATGATCCTGGCTATGAATTTCATGAAAAATTAGAGGAATTAACAAAACAAAGAAAGTGGAAGCCCATTTTGAAATATTTTGAGCGAAGATATGCGAGCGACGTAGGTGCATTTTACTATATTTTTAAAAAACAATGAAAATATTTTTATGTTCTTGTAAAGTTGATTATTGATGCTCATTTGTTAATTCAAATACAAGATCAATGTATTACCTAAATGGTAGAAAGTAATTCTAACGTTAATTTGAGCGTTTTGAGTGCATACGTTCTTCGTGTATGGTCTGACATCATCGCAGACCATTAAACAATATCTTAACTTTTGAGCAAATCCTGTTGAGAAATATGGCAGATCTATATTATTTAACGTAGCCCGAACAACCTCTGTAATAGTTAAAAATTAGAATACATACAGGTGTAATGTTTTCCAGGAGCATGGTAACACAGACTGCATAACTTTTGGTGATACAGGTGGCTGCTAGTATTCATAAATGCATGTCGTGCCGTGTTAAATTTCTCCTGCATGGACTTTAAAAGTTCGAGAAAATCACCAGTTTTGATATAAGCCGAAGAGTCAATAAAGAGAATGTGTACAAGATATGTGAGACATATATATCATAAAAATTGGCCACATAAATAAACAATTAAAATGAAACCAAAAACTTCTTTTGAAAAAATTTTCTCCCAACACAAACTATTTATTATCTTAAACTATTTTTCATTTCATTTTTCTTCACAGGCCTAAGCCCAGGGTTGAAATTTCAAAAAGATTCTTTCGATTTAGTCAAATCTATATAAAATGCACAGCTTCTTTGCATACGCATATATACATGCAGAAACATATTAAAAAATAACATATACTTTGTTGCGTATTTTTATATTGCTAAGAAATTTACCTCATAATGGCTATTTGGCTTCATTTATTGACAGCATGTTGATAACGCATACACAAAAGTCATCGTTGAACTCTGCAAAAAAACATGTTTATTTGATTAAACTTTTAATAAAACGTCGCACTTCTGCATTCATATACGTGGCCAAGAAATAGTCATTTCGTAAGTAGATAGTTAAAAATTTCCCCCGTGGGAAACGATCAACTAGAAACCACAGTTCAAACGCTGTTATGAATTGTTTGTACTTATCTTTATTTTCATCAGAAAGCCTGCTAAATTTCGAATCCAAATCAACACAGTTATAGACTCTGATTATAGGTCAAGCAAAATGCATTGCGTGCAAGTCACAGCGTGAAGGCCATTTGTTGGCCGAGAAAATGACGGCTTTTGTAATTCTCGAAGTATTTATGATGTAAGTATTTATTAACATGCACTTGTGATTTGAAATGCTTCTTTTCCTAAGCGTGGAAGGCCAAATTCTATTGGATTAATTTGTGATAATTGAATTGATAAAAAAGATATTAACATAAACAAAAGCGGAAAGTGCATCTTGGTTCACACAAATTCTTTAATTCTTGTTGCGATAAATAAAGCAACTGTTTACCTTTCAAGTTTCAATGACTGAATGACACGGGCAAAAGCCATTGAATATAAGGAAAATGACAAAAATTCGAAAGTTGATGAAGTCGTTCTTTAGCAATGATTTGGAACCCAGTCTTCTAGATGTCTAGCTACCGTGTCAAGCTGGTTAGCACTATTTTCCACCCAGCAAACCGCCTTTACTTTGAAATATAATATTTTACACAATATAATATTTTACACAATCTAATATTTTCACAATATAATATTTTATATAATATTTTACACAATCGTCGAAAACGACATATTTTCCAGCCTGGATTATAAGTTTATAACTTAAGGTGGTTGCATGAAAATTTAAACTGTAACATTTATCTGTAAATATTTTCATATGTTGATATTAAAACTGTATTATAAAATATAAAATTACTCGCCATCTCAAAACGACCTAGCACCAGTGCATGCATGGTTTCCTCTTAGCTTTGGTTCTTCCCATTAGCCGCCATCTTAAATTTATTTCCGATTGTGTAAAGTAAAGGGCGGTTTGCTGGGTGGAAAATAGTGCTAACCGTCAAGCTGAGGCAAGGACGCCATCTTGAAAGGTGGCAAAAAGCAAAACGCAAAATGAAAAGTTAAAACAAAGTTTGAAAAACCATCCTATCAAACATTTTAATAATTAAACCTTAACTATCACCTTTGCAACTCTATATCAGATAAGAAAAAGCAGATATTAGTCGTAAATGTCGTCAGTTTTGCCACCTTTCAAGATGGCGGCTTGCATCATCATTACTATTCAATATCGGCGGAGTCAGATATCTAGTATATTGGGTTCTAAGTCATTGGTCTTTAGCGACAGTTTTTTGCCACTTGTAAAGAAATCATTAAAATGACTGCAAATTAAATTTCCTACATAAGCTTTAAAGTGGATGAAATTGACGACTTTAAAATATTATCCTTTGCACTTGTATAACTTAATAAGACCTTATCACCGCTTTCAAATTGTGTTGGAAGCAATCATCTTTCATAACTTTGAGCTCCACACACTCGTGTCTTGAGGTAACGTCACGCAAATTTTGGCTTTATCAAAGCCATCTGAAGGAAGCGTTCCAATTATATTCATTTCTATGTAGAAGTGGCATTGATGACGAATCTGGAGAACGCCAGAGTTGGGGCCAAATTCATATCCCGGATGTATCGCTAGGCCAACACAAAGGAGCCAAATAAGCTTTTGCCGTTTTCTTTTGAGTTTGGATTCGTTTTTAATATACTGTTGTATAAGTGTTTCTGTTCTTTGTCCAAATATAACAAAATTTTACATATCTAAAGCGTTTGTAACTGTTTTACCGAGCTGTTAAAACGATTACATGTTTTACAATCACCGTATGCTTTGCATGTTTTAATTGAACTATAAGTGATGCAAACCTATGTTGTTCTTTTTAGTTTTGTTTTTCAACCATATATTCACATTTTCTTTCCATTTTAATATTTTTCCGGTATAGATAGCAAGCAGATGTTTCTTTAAGTTTCACAGCAGTTGAATAAGACGAAAAAGGCTTTTTATCAAGCAAAGCTTACGACTTACAATTTACATCAACACAAAATGTTTTGCAAATTATGAGTGCTCTAAACCATCTAAAATGACGATAAAACAAAACATAGTTCAATATATTGATTGTGATAATATTAACTATAATATTTACGCATAATCTAAACAAAATGTCAAGAAATCACAATCGTCCTCAGTCTGGCCTCAGTAGCTTAACATCCGGGAATGGACTTTGCCCTCCAAAAAACGCGTGTCATTTTTTCGTCTATAGATTATATTACGATGTCACCTCTAGTATTATTTATAACCTCTATGAAACAAACGCCGTTTTTTTAGCATTCAACCAACAAGCGCCTTTGTTTTTAAAAGGTTATTTTACAAGTAGAAATAATTTAAAAATGTCAATATTCTCATCATATAGCTCTATCGCCTCTATCAGTTGCATTAGCTATGACCTAAGAGTGAGTTGTTTCAGTGCCAAAAGATGAGGAATGTCATCAAAACACAAATGCAGCTTCTACAACAAATATCATTTTAAAGCTCATGATTCAGTGAGTAGAAATTTTCCAGTATATAATAATTACAATGATAATTTAAACTCCAGTTGTATTAATATACTCGTCTAACTCATTACACAGTTTATCCATGGCTGGTGAAAGCTCTCGAAACTTTGACAAATCTCTTCCAATAAGACAAGTCAGATTTACAACCTAAAACAAGAATAACAGCGCAAGTGTTGATCACTATGTATCTTGGACTAAGAAAGACTAACCTGTTTTTATTATCAATATATCATGCCGTTTTTTGCTAAATAGTCCAGTTTAAGCTAAAAAGTCTTTGTTCATAATAAGGGTAAGAGGCTGAGAGATGGAAGGATGTAGGAACTGGAAAGGTGGATGACGCAATTTGATATATAATTATGAAAGTAAAAAGATGGTATAAAAATTCTTTCAAATAATTTAATTATGTACGATACCCCCATTATAAAATGACAAGGGGGAAACGCGTGCTCAGATTGGTCGATGCCCGTGTTTGGATCAGGCCCTCAGAAATTTGAAATTGCTGAATGGCGTAAGAATTTTGAATATGTCTGAAAGTGTGTAAATGTGAACTTAAATCAATATTGGTGATTTATCTACACATTTAAAGTCAATAGCCTTTCTGTATTTCTACGTTTTAGTGTTTTTGACTTCGTTCTTTTACTAAATTTCGCACGCTTGGAAGAACTTAGCTGTCATATTACCTCTCATTGAAATAAAGCTTACAGCACCACTTTCTTGATGTTATTTTATAAAACAATCACTTAATGCATGGTTTCAAGTGTTTAGATGGCCTGATCCAAACACTTGGGAGTTAAAAGAGCAAATTATTCGCCTTCGGTTTCGCGCGCTTTCTTAGCTAAGGATCGCAAATGCTGCTAGTTTGTTCGCGCGATCAAAAATTTGTTCAAATAATTTAACTATGCTGCAAGTCATTAAGCTCGCTCAGTAACTCGCAGGCACTCGCAAGCTTGCGAGTACGTTTTGCGACGAATGGAAAAGAGCCTTAACTCTCGCTTCATTCACTCCCAAGCGTTTAGATCGAGCCATCCAAACACGGCAATTATTACAAAATGTCAAAGTTTTTGCCCAAATTAAACCCATGTCAAAAATAAATAGTAATACTACCTCTGGACTTATTTTCATGAAGTTTCGCAGAGCCATTAAACTATGGTAAACTGTAAAAAAGGCGAATTAATGAATTTTAACTATCAGCTTTTATCATTCTCGTGTCACTGTTAAAAGGATGTAAACTGTCAACTAAATTCTTTTGACAACTTTGTTGATAATAAGCTTGAAAACGTATAATTTTTAGCCCGTTTCAAACTTGCAATTTTTTCGCGTCTGTTTGCGACGATAAAAATTTGAGTTCCATCGATTTCTACTTTTTCGCTGCGAAAAAATTCGCTAGCAAATCAAATTTCATTGTTTTCATTTGTGCACGTTCGTCAATCAAATGTCCGTTTTCAAAATGGCGGACGTTGAGGAGTTATTTGTTCGCTTACTGCAGCACATTTTGGCATATATTTACATTTCTAAGTAACTTAGAGGCAAATCCATTGGTAAAATTATATTCTTTAGAAATTCAAAACCAATAGTGTTTTTCTAAAAGTACTTTGAAGCAGCTTTCATGTATTTTGACTAATGCTGTATCCGCTACTGAAAACAAACATTGCGTATGGAAACATATTCCTGGTCGTAAAGACGACATAAGCTCTCTCACGAGCAAACAAATTCTCCTTTTCAGTGCAAGTTTCACCTATGAAAGAGGTACGTTATTTCGAGGCATGCAGATGCAGTCATCTATCTTGTATATGTTTGTTATTATTTCGCAGGTTTATTAAATTATTCGCGAGTTGAAAACCGACTTTAGGCCTATATTTAAATACGTTGGACGAATAAACAAAATCGCATCACACTAAGCTCGAATTATTGCAGCGTAAACGGAAAGGGTTGCACTGTCAGTTGAGAGTTTTCATCCAGTATTTACAGCAAAAGACGAAAGCGAGCCGCAAGAATTATTAATAAATGTCGAAACACGGAAAACTTTATGGCGTCCGTAGAAAATAGTTTGAAATCGTCTACATTTATTTATTGTATAATAAAACAATTGCTTTGCTTTGGATGAATCCTCGAATAGTTCTTAAATATATGTACGAAAAACGACAATATCGACGAATAAATTAAAATTATTATCACTTATATAAAAATATTCTAATTCGTGAGATTCGCCCGTATATTTCATTAAAGAAACGCAAAACAGGTAAATACCAGTGATCAAAAACGTTATACAGCTATTTTACCTGTCTCTTTAGGCAAATGTTCATTTTTCTGGATGCATTCAAGAATTGCAGAAGAATACTCAATGGCCGATTCATTACTGACCTATGAAATAAAAATTGTTTGTTAGCAACTGGCAAGTTTACAGATTGTATTAAATCATAAAGTAGAATTACCGAGAGATTATAGAGAGAGTTTTGTAGTAGCTATTAAAATAAATACTGGATAATTTATGAAAGGACAAATATTGAAATTTTATGCGATTCCAAAAAATGTTTAGCAAAACTGCAGTATTTAGAATAGAACTTCATTTCCAAATAAAATTTTCTTTAGCGTGTCAAAAAGCCTTCGTGAAAATATTTACATTTAAAATATCTTAAAAGCAATTCGAATGGTAAGATTTGCGCCGAAAAAATTTATACCTAGAAAAAAACATCAAAACTATGCATATTCTAATAAAAAGTTATTTAGTAATAAAGAGTTATTTTAAATCATTATTTTAAGGCTTACTGCGTGCGTATAAAGTAAAACTCTCAACATCACCAATGCTCAAAAGAACGTTGCCAATGTGTTTGGTGAAGATGACCGTTCACTTTCGCTTTAGCTCCATATGAAAGAGAGTTTTTAACCGGTCATTAATACAACAATTACGAGAAAAATTTTTTTAAACTAATGATACTCATGTTTGACGTTCCTTGCTGCTCTTTATGGTGCGTTTATAGGGATTTCAATCATAAGGGAAAATTGATCATCACACAAATAACATTTTAGGAGTTAATGGATTATTCAAACGATTTAATCCGAGCACCATATGACAACAGAATCAAAGCCTTCGATCAGAACTCACTCTGAACATAAGTACAAGAGAGCAAACACGGTTTTTCTGTACAAAAATTGACCTTAAATATTTCAGAAGAACATTGAAGGAAGGAAAACAGATTAATAACTGTTGTAGAAGTCTTGAAAATTTGTCCGGTCAAAAGTCATTGTCCGCTGACCAGTAGTTATTTTGAGCCCTGCATCACTCTGCGTGAACATCAAAAAGGAAAATAAAAATGTCTATAAGTAGAAATTTCAATGCAACGTATGTCTGTAATAGAATTATCTTATGGTATCATGTAAACGATTTCTATGTTGTCATGCAATACTGTTATCGATACTTCTTAGTGATAATTGTATTCCATCCAAAATTTATAGAACCCAAAATTTGCTTCACATGATCCTATACGCAGACACTAATTTCTACGAACCTTTGACAAAGAGACATCACGAACTAAAATCACAGCTTTAACAATTTCGTCCGTGTCACCTTCCAGAAGCGACTTAACAATCGCTTCAACGTCGTTTTTGTTGTCCACCATATTTTCGTTGTCTAAACCAACGTTCACACCACTTGTCGAGTCTTTACTATTTTCACTGATCTCGGAATTTCTGGAGTGCGGCTGATTAATATTAGAAATCGTAGGTCTACAAACGGATAACGGAGTTTTCGTTAGGGCCACATGACGAAAATTTTTTGGGTGTAATTAACTATAAAACACATCAGCTTAATTTAAAAATATAAATTATGAAGATTTAGAAAATGTCATGTGTGTATTCCTAGCAGGAGATCCGCAACCGTAGAGACTCAATAACAGTAATGCATTTAATTCGACTAAAAATGCAACAATTACGAGTTACAAACCTTAGAAATATCAATGCATAACGTATTGTGGTATTGTATTAACAATTTAACTTTGGAAATATTCCCCAAAATTACTGACCTCGGTTGATCAATGGAATTTGAATCTGAAGAACGAGTAAAAGCTGAGGTCATTGATGAATTTCCACCAATAGGATGAGCCGCCAGGGATTCGTAAATTGGTTTGATCATCGCACCTAATTGCCTAAAAAGAAGAAATTTATAAAATAATGCAAGCAATACGCGTGCTCTGATTGATCAATTCCGGTATTTGGATCAGGACATCGTACAATGTCGTTGACTGTCTCGATGATTGCAAGGGGGGCATTGCATGTTATAATTCGCAGAAAACAATTGATTTCAAAGGAACTGAATACAGCAGAAAATGAATATATGAATACCCTCCCCCAGCAATTATCGAGTTACGTAGCTACAGCCTAGATTTCACACGTATGATGAGAAATTAAAAAAAAATATGGAGAAAATTATCGTGGGACTTAGAACTGCGCTATCTATTTTCGTTGATAAACATTTCTTAGTATGGTTTATTATAAAAATCCGCACCAAAAAATAATACCATAATTTCAATGGCCAGTATAACAGAAGAACTTCAACAAGACCCCCACAAACAAATCATTCCAATGCAAAGCTACACACTAACTACTTTGAAAACACACTTCGATGAATTTAAAAATAATTTTTTTTTAAATGAACATCAAAATTGAAAATACTCCACAAAATTCAGTTCCACAACAGTTCAACAACAAAACAGCGAAAAACTTCATTTCATCTCCTAAATTCATGACTTGAGACTCACGTGTTGAAAATTTCTTTGGGTACTTCAAGAACATGTTTCGGGATGGTTTGACCAGTGAGAAACTGAGAAACCTCGTTGGAGAACGTGTTACAGTTGTGATCAAACAAATGATAGCATTCGGGTCTAAAAATACGTCAATAGTTATTATAAAAATACGAAACAAATAAAGCTACACAATGACATGATTAACCCATGCTATCCACAAACTCATGTGAAATAGGCCAATAGAGTCGGCGTTAGATAATATCGGACTAACGTACAATTACGTAATCGTTTGTAAAAAAACCGGAAGCCAGAAACACAATTCTTCATGTTAGTAGTTTACACTTCGGTCAATATTATTAATATTCTCGCTAAATATACCTCTTTTTCCGAGGTAAACGATGTCGTTATTTGCATTTTGTCTGGTAAGTGTCAGTGTAAGCTTTTTAATTGTATTAGTAGAGGCACTCGTGAGTTTTTAAAGACTGCGGCGATAGGCGTAATTACACTTGAAACTATACTATTACTTAATAACAACATACTTTGAGATATTTCTTGACTGTATCATCTAGCTCTGTCTCGCATCGTTACTCTCTATGGATTCAGAAAAGCCTCGTAACGCGGTCTAACAGTTAAAAACTCGCTTCGTTACTATCCATCGCTACATAAAAGCCTCGTCATGCGGTCTAACTGTTAAAAACTCGCTTCGTTACTATCTATCGCTTCATAAAAGCCTCGTTACGCGGTCTAACTGTTAAAAACTCGCTTCGTTACATCTATCGCTTCAGAAAAGCCTCGTTACGCGGTCTAACTGTTAAAAACTCGCTTCGCTACATCTATTGCTTCAGAAAAGCCTCATTACGCGGTCTAACTGTTAAAAACATACACCAAGAAAAAGTACTTGCTGTTTTGTTTTATTCGTTGCATTTTGTACGTAATTCTTGAATTTCAAACGATTACAATTGAGGAAAATGCCGCCATGTTTTTTAATTTGAAAACAAGTTTGTTTGGCTTTCACTGCGTTTCGGCCAATCAGGTTACATTATTTACAGGGCAATTACACTTTTGTAGAGTGCCATTACAGCTTTTCAACAATGCAATTACACATGCAGTGCAATAATAATAAACTGCACTGTAATCAACAAACCACAGTCAACGAATACCTCAAAGTACATTATTATTACATTAAAATATGCAGTAATCGTGAAAATAGTGTTTGTTATATGCATTTTACACTCCACATACACTTCCCCTGTAGTTGAGAGATAAGGAAAGAATACATATTTTATAATTTTCTCTGCTACTCTACTGAGATAAATGTCACGTTTATTTCATACAATAATAACAAGGAACGAAGCAATAAGCTTACACTGATAATAAAGAATTGGGTGAACAGTTTCCGGTAACATTTTTATCTTTGTACTTTCTATATACGTTTGATCAACCTTTGACAAAAAAATTCATACAAGATATTCTAAAACTACGAGAAAAATTGACCATGAACTTATAATGTACCTGAACTGTTGCTCTCCAACTTGAATTAGGAATAATTGAAACTCTTCTTCCGAGAGCTGGGTGGCGCCTAGGTCATGAATTTCATCGGGTTCACCCAGCACTGTACTACACTAAAGATAAAACAATTTTAAAAAACTTAAAACCATTATATAAAACAGGGATGGATTTAGGTAAGGACTGCGGAGTTCACATCCCGTCTAGCCTTAACTAGAAGGGGTAAGGGGGAGCAAATTTCACAACAAATATTAATATACCAACCAATAAAACTAAAAAGTTGTCAAACTACATATTTCTCAGGATCTCAAGTCAAACCCACAAAAATCTGACATGTGAACGACATAACGACACCCACAAAGAATATGAAATGTTTCGCCAATCATTTGTTCAGTTGCATATTGTACTATCGTAACGCCAATACGGAAGTCGGAAAGGAGACTTCCCATGCATGAAGGGTAACCAATTAAGTTCTTAACAACACTGTGTTGTACTCTTATACATTCATGTATAATGTATGCTTCAAAAATATATTTATTACAGCACATTTTAACATCAAATAAAGGAATGTTAATAAAGTTGTACTTGTACTCGTAGTCATCATCTTAATTAAAATTTGCTTCACTACGTGCACGTCATCTTGTTTATAGAACCCAGATCCCACACGGTCAAAACACGTAGCAATAGTCGTTCCGTATACTTGAGTAGTTTCTTAGAAAAGTACGTAGCTATTTCGTCTGCAAAACTTGTGCAATAAATCATCATAATCTACTGCCGACAATATAAGTCATTACAGGGTCATATTGGCACGAGTACCTGGACTATTTTTCAAGATAACTAGAGGAATTCTAATAACAGAAAACCAAATGGTAGAAATTGAGAATACATATTGAAAGACAAGATCGACATCCTCAAACCCATTTCGTAGGAAATATAAAATTAAATTTTGTAAAACATCTACCTTTCAAAATTCATTTATAAACAGGTCAACTAGAGTGTCGAATATCCTGCCATACAACATCTCCAGTAACAAACTAACCCTTTATCAATCTCAACCTGAACTTCTAAAATACTATAAGCAAACCTTAAAAAATACTTATAATGCAGTCGATCCTAGAACTTTGAAATCTATCTGTTTTTGTTGTAACAAGTGTCGTTGACTCTCGAGGGCAAAAATCTATTGTTGTGTTTAAGTAACTGTGCATAATATTTTTAGGGATCGCTATAGTAGGCGCAAGCTGTTGCGATTTTCCAGCTATAAAGAAAAGTTAAACAAATAAATATAAGCACGTGTCCAATCTCTGTGGGCTTAAGAGCTCAACAGGTAGAGCAACTGAGTAGTATTCCGAAGGTGCTAGTCCAAATCTCGTCCAAATATGTTTTTCATGCGCGTATAAAAACCGTGGCAGGATTAACATCATGACAACCACTATGCAATCAGCCACTAATGCACATTTAAAAGAATAATGTGGTATATTGATGTTAGAAACAGTCCTGCATAGTTAGTCTATCAATAGGTAATTATATTATAACCCAAAAGCAAGATAACGTGTTGAAAATATCAACAACACCGTATGGTCACAAAATCAGCAGGGTGAAACAGGCACTAAACTAAGACATGGTCACTTGAGACTTCCATTTCATTCAATGAGTAAACTTACTTACTGGTCTGGAATATCCAATTCCATTAGATCCAAAAAATTCCTTTCAAAACCACAATACCTGTATGCCTAGAAGAAATAGTGGTTGAGTGGTTTGCCTGTAAAGCATTTTAAACTTAACCTAGAGACCATGGACGAGGGAAGGTCAATAAGTAGGGGCACATATTCATCAACATATAAGATACAGTGGTAAGCTCCTTTCAAATTTATTGTTCTCAACCTATTTTGCAATACATGTATGAATATGAGCCCCCCAATTGTCAATCTTCCCATGCCCCTGGCAAACCTACATTAAGTGATCAGACTTCAAGATTTCCCAAGAGAAAATCACCAATATATTAACAACCAAAAGCAAACAATATAAAACCTTGAATTGTTTGTAAGTCTAATCTGTAAAGCTGAGATAGCATTGTGCACATGGTACAAACTTGTCACAAATTTGTCACTACTGATTTAATTTAGGTCTATTTAATTTGTGACTATTATACAATTAAATTTTCAAGGAAGCACCACATGACCTCTTTAATACTTGGAAGCATTATACAGATTTAACAGAACAATTATAGTAAAGATTCAGACACAAAATTGATCTGCCATAGGTAGTGGTCCTGTCTACCTCTCGGCAATCACCTTACATGTTAGTATGTATCGGAGAATAGTTCATATAAATGTACCAATACAACAAAATTTAGAAGAGGATAGCAAATTTTGTTATTGTCTATGAGAAAAATATGTAGTAAAGGTAATAAAACATAGTAAAAAAGTGTACTGTAAAAAGTTTTGGTATACATGTTAAACTTAAAGCAGTAGCGGATCTAGGGGTAGTCATTGCGAGCAGCAGCGAGTAAAATAAATTAAAGCTGCTTTAAAGTAGCTTAAATTCAATTTACTTTCAGGAATGCAAAGTACTTTCGGAAAAGCACTATTGGTTTTGAATTTCTAGACAATACAATTTCACCAATGGTCTTGTCTCTAAAGGCTTAGAAAGGCAAATATATTCCAAAATGTGCAGCAGTAATTTATTTTGACTAACCCTTGATCCGCTACTGACTTAAAGTATATGTTAAGCTTTTTCAAAAACAGTTTTATTATAATGGGCAAAAGATTTTT
This sequence comes from Xenia sp. Carnegie-2017, assembly GCF_021976095.1. Taxonomy (NCBI): domain Eukaryota; kingdom Metazoa; phylum Cnidaria; class Anthozoa; order Malacalcyonacea; family Xeniidae; genus Xenia; species Xenia sp. Carnegie-2017. Next base: position 15,144,596 of record NW_025813526.1, read on the forward strand.
CACATGACTTGATTCATTAACTCCTAAGTAACAAAGTGAAGTGAAGTAAATAATAAAGAAAAAGAAATTTGTAATGTAATCGTCGTTGGTATAGTCCTGAGAAGGACTGTTTGTTGTTGTTGACTGACGTTTCGACAACCTTAGTGGTAGTCATCTTCAGAGTCAGTCAACAACAACAAAAACAGTCCTTCTCAGGACTATACCAACCTGGACGATCTACATTTACAAACATGTAACAATACTCCCGGGTTCAAACCATTTACTTTAAAAAGAAATTTGTAACGTACGTACCATATTCCATTGATTTGCTTTCCTATAAAATAAATTAAGCCAATTAGTAAATTGTCTTTGATAAAGAAAATTAAAAATAATTTAGGAATGAGTAATGGCCAAATCCTTTCCAATTATCAAGTTGTATGCAGCACTAATAACTATCGACAGAATACCTAATAGCAGTCTTGAGATGTAGATGCTTTCATGCACAAAATGCATGGAGAAAGTATGTATTTCACAAATTTACTTTTAAGAACCAGCAACAACTTGCCCATGCTCAATGTTTTATTTTCCCTGAGTAAGGACTTGGTATGTTCTTAGCTTGTTCTTACCAGTCTTTTCAGCGATATATTCCTCCTATTAATTACCATAATGTACCCATATGACAACAGACAAGATCGGCTTTATAAAGCATCGTTTTAAGATTAACTTTTAAATTACAACAGCTTTATCTACATGCGTACATAAGCGAACAAAACTGAGCTATTGAGTTCTTATTGTTAAATAATCCACTCTATCCTTAAATAATATGAGGACCTCTGATTTTTCTATTACCACTGTACAAATCACTAAACACTAAAGTTAGGTAAGTTTTCGTCAGCTTCAATTTGTCATTATTTTCTCATTTTTTGAGGATCTAATCTCAATGATTCAAGATTCGGCCTCGATATTCATTATAAAAGTGCAAGTAACTTTCAAGTTGATACAAGTAGTTAAGTTAATGATATTAATAATATACAAACCTAAAACAAACGGTGACATTTGTCGTGCAAGACCACGGGTAACATCATAAATATAGAGCTTTACATTACACGCAGAAGACATGATTACTGGGCAACAATAGACCCCGGCAGAGTCAAAAGCAAAATATAAAGTCAATATTGCTAAAAGAAAGTAATATAATTTTTTGTCGATTCATAATGATGTGTTGATGTGCTTGCGGTTAATTTATTTTCGTATTATTAAAATCCATACATCAAAATTACACATTCGTGTAATAAAAATTAATGCCCAATATAAAGTTTTGATTAGAGCCATAGAAATAGACCAGAAAAGTTGTAAAATTGAATTTATTGTAACGTTTTGTCTTTACTCAAGAAATCTTCAGACAAATAATAAATAGGATGTTAAGACAAGATATTATATTTACAAAAAAGTGTTAAATTGCTACTAAAGGAGGCGGTGTCAAATTAATATATGATAAGGAAGTTAGGAAGTAAAATAAAGAGAAATTAAAAGAGGTTAAGTGAAATGGAATTTCCTTGCACATTAAGTGAAGGCTTGTATTTATTGATTAGAAGGCTCTCATGAATGGAAAATTCATAAGAATCGTTGGAAGAGGAGATTATTTTAAAGTCGTCTAAGTTGAGGGTGTGTCCAGTTGCGTTAATGTGATCAAAATGCTTGACAACGCAGGGTGGGAAACTTGGTTGCCTCTAAGGGGGGATATTCCCAAGTGCTCCGAAAATCTGGTGTGTAGATGGCGTGTGGTTTGACCCTCATACGAGGTGTTGCAGCTTCGACACATGAATAAATAGACTACACCAGATCTCAGAGGTTTGGGAATTTTCCAGACTCGATCAAATGCAAATTAAAAGACATTGCCCACTCAGGTTTCCGAAGTTAAAGCCCACCACCTTTCCTATACTCACAAGAAGACTTGAACATTTTAAATAGTTTAAAAAACGAGATAACTATCCTCATCACTAAACCTGACAAAGGAATTGGCATCGTAATACTTAACAAAGACGACCACATAAAGAAAATGGACACACTCTTATCTGACACTACAAAGTTTCAACCTCTTGATGGAGATCCAGTAAACGTCACTTTACAACGAGAAAATCAAGTGAAGTCTTCATTAAAAAAGTTGAAAGATGCTAAATCTATCGGCCAAGAAACTTACAAAGAACTTTACCCTACTTGTTCACGAATAGGTATATTGTATGATCTTCCTAAAATACATAAATGTAACATCCCTCTCAGACCCATTCTTTCCTTCATTAATAATTATTCATATAAACTAGCAAAGTTTTTCATCCCACTCCTAAAACCATTCACTATAAGCAACCTCTTCATCAAACACTCTTTCTCGTTTGTTGAAGAAATCCTAAATTGCGATATCAACTCCAGTAATGTTGTCCTTGCTAGTTTTAATGTCGTATCCCTTTTTACTAACATACCTGTTGACGAAACCATCCGCATAATATCAAATAGCATTTTTAACAACCACCAGTACTTCAACGGACTCACTGCAACAGAATTTGAAAAACTACTTTCACTAGCTGTTAAGAATTGTCACTTTATCTTTAACGGGAAAATGTACCAACAAATTGATGGGTTGGCTATGGGCAGTCCATTGAGCCCTCTCTTTGCTGATATATTCATGTCCTTTCACGAACAATCCTGGCTTAATAAATGTCCTTCTTCATTCAAACCACTACTTTACCGACGCTACGTTGACGACTGTTTTTTACTTTTTCATTCCTCCGATCACGTCCCTCTCTTTCTTGACTATCTGAACCGACAACACCCAAACATCACATTCACAGCTGAAGTCGAAAAAAACAGAAAACTATCATTTCTTGACATTGACTTCTCTCGCACTAATGGAAAATTCACCACTTCCGTCTGCCGCAAACCTACCTTCACTGGCCTCTTCACTAACTTCCAGAGCTTCATCCCATTTACTTACAAACTTTCACTAGTCTCCTGCTTACTTCACCGCATCTTCAACCTTTGTTCTACTTACGAAAATTTTTATACACAACTCGAATTTACCAGAAAGTCACTCACCAAAAACGGTTTTCCCTCACGTATAATTGACAAAATCACACGTCGCTTCCTCAACAAGACCTTTGCCCCCAAACCACCAATCTTGACAGCTCACAAAATGCTCATCTATTTTTGTCTTCCTTTCACCGGCATACACTCCCTTCAAATTCGCACACAAATCAATAGCCTTTGTGCTGCATCCGACCCACATGTATCTATTCAATTCATTTTCCGCCCTTCCCAACGTATCTCTTCTTTCTTCCCCTTTAAGGACAAAATTCCCAAACCTCTGAGATCTGATGTTGTCTATTTATTCAAGTGTCGAAGCTGCAACGCCTCGTATGTGGGTCAAACCACACGCCATGTACACACCAGATTTTCGGAGCACTTGGGAATATCCCCCTTACAGGCAACCAAGTTTCCCACCCTGCGTTATCAAGCATTTTTGATCACATTAACGCAACTGGACACGCCCCCAACTTAGACGACTTTAAAATAATCTCCTCTTCTAACGATTCTTATGAACTCTCCATTCACGAGAGCCTTCTAATCAATAAATACAAGCCTTCACTTAATGTGCAAGGAAATTCCATTTCACTTAACCTCTTTTAATTTCTCTTTATTCTACTTCCTTACTTCCTTATCATATAATCCATTTGACACCGCCTCCTTTAGTAGTAATTTAACACTTTTTTGTAAATATAATATCTTGTCTTAACATCCTATTTATTATTTGTCTGAAGAGGTCTTGAGTAAAGACGAAAATTCAATTTTACAATTTTTCTGGTCTATTTCTATGGCTCTAATCAAAACTTTATGTTGGGCATTAATTTTTATTACACGAATTGGATTTCCGCTCGGCAAGTCTCTCGCTAAAATTACACATTGCTATAATAACTACACATTGCTATAATAACTACACATTGCTTACAATAATTATTTTGTAATCAATCACTTTGTTCTGTTTATCTGTACGTTGATTTAGTAATTTATGCCTTATCAAAAATCAAGATGACTCGTAATAAACAAGTTTCTTACAATAGATATTTGTTTCCTTTTAAGAAATATTCATTATTTTATGGCATGGCCTTTTAGTGAACTATTCAGTACTGCTCGAGATCAAGATGAAATATGATACCAGGGTATTTTATGTCACATTTTAAAGAACTGATCTTTTTAGCTGTAAGATAATGTTTTGTTGTTGAATGTCTTTACTCATTGCTTTGCTCCAGATAGAATACGACCGATAAAAGATTATCAAAATTTCAAAAGAAATCAGCGGGGCAGAGCTGAATATATAAATATATACACCAGCAGCAATCCAATATGTGATTCAAGAGAAAATCATCAGTGCAGAAGCATCAGCAACAGTTTGGTTTTGTAATTAAACTAGTTTTTGGTATGACTTGATATCTACATTTATTGGTTTCATTCAACTGGTCAATCATTTCGTTCACAAAATAAAAATAATGCTGTCAAGTGATTATTCGATCAAAAAATTCGTCAGGTGTACAAAAGGGTCCGGGTAACGTATAAGTTGCCATAAGACATTAGTAGAATGGTAGATAAGATTAAATGTAATATTTACTATAGCAAAGCCACGCATAGGAGACAGTGGACGATAAGATTTATCTCTTTGTACATTACGGTAATCCACTAAATGAATCTTTTTGCATCATTCTATTATTCATAATAGTATAAGCAACTAAATTCCATATGTAGCAATCTCTCTTTGTCCCTAAACAAGCAAAAAAGCCAAAAATTTGTCTTCTCTACATATAACGCCATATTGTATATGCTGGCGTTTGGAACAAAAATGGCGGACGCTAGGCAATTTTACTTCCGGGGTCCCGACTCTTACCAATAGAGGGCTCTGGAGCTAACACCTGGTTTCATCTGACACAATAGAAATCATCTCACTGTACTTAAATATGAAATTATATGTGTGCAAACGGTGTGTTTTTTTTTTAACCCTAACCCTAAGGAATTTTGGTTATTTTGCTCGGGTTTGAAAGTTAGATTAATGTTTTCGTATTATGACGGATGTTGATATAATTTAGGAGTAATTAATGTCTATTTTTACCATACTAACCGCATGGTTGGTTGGATACAAGCATAACGTCCTAGCCCAAGTATTGAGTTGCTTGGAGTCTGGGTCTCGAATAGAATAAAAAACATTCTGTGTAACATCAAATACGTTTCGATGAACCTGTCGGAAGACATACGAATCAGAGCAAAAAAATATTCACTGACACTGTGCTGACGAATACGCTGAATAATGATCACCTCGTTCACACTTAGTGACTTATATACCTTCTCTCGTCAGTTGGTTCCAGGCCACGACTGGTTCCTCGGATATTAACTTTGCATGTTCATTATATATCGTTACCATACTAACTACATGGTGGCTGATTGGAAGCAGGCATGGGCAATATAGCCCAAGTTTTTGGTTGCTTAAGATCCACGTCTTGCATTCTGTACTTTACCTCCAAAGATATTACACTATCACTCCAAGGAACGCAAATATTTTTCAACCTGTTTTCGTGCGATTTTATCTTGCATATGAAGCACTACTTTACATTCTCTTCCGGTTTCCCTAAAAAGTTATGGCTTTATCCATATGGCCACTATGTAGGAGCAATCATGAAAATGATGATGTTGAGGAGTTACTTTAGCTTTTCTGATGGTTATATAACTGTTTGTAGTTATTGTTTGTAGTTGTTGGTTATAGCGCTGTGGTATCAGTCTTTTTGTTTAATAACTGTATATATCATCGTCATTTAGAGGCTGTTTACAGGATCCCGGCTAACCGACATTCAGGGAGGCGTGAAAGGATTTGAAGGCATTAAAAAGAGTCAAAACTTCAAAGCTAAAAAATAAAACTGTTTGTTAAGCGCCAGAAGCCCTTCCTACTGTAATTCTAAAACTATGCCTCAATAGTTGTTTTCATTTTAAATGTTTCGGATATTTACAAAGTCAGAATATTGTACAAAATGCCCAAGAAAATTAATCTGATGATAAGCATTTAGTATTTTCCATTTGCCAAAATCATTTATCACTTCCATGAATCCTGCTACCCGGGCTCGTGTAATCAGCCGAATCATTGAACCGGTTGTAAAGCTTGTAATGCTTTCTGATCGTCATGATACACGGACCAAGTACCCGTTATTTTATCTGATCTTAATCTTACACACAAGCTTTTGAATACAAATCTGATTTTAATACAACGTAACACTTTTACTACTTTGTTACCCGCATATCAGGTGTTTGGTGATGAAGTAACTATGTTATTAGAGTTCTAATATATTATTAGTATGCATTCATTGACCATCGCCCCAAGTTCTTGCTCAACTAGCTGACAACAGGTCAGGGACACCAGCTACTGCTGTTATACAAAAGCTCTGATAAGAAAAATTTTCACCTAACCCAGATCTCTGTGCTGCAGCACGAAACAATAAGTCAATCAATCTTGTGATAGTGACTGGCTTTCTTGCAAAACAACGCTCCTTTCTTCTCTCCCTGCATGTGTAAATAATGCAGAATCTCCCCGCTCCGAAATTTCAATAAGTTGTTCATTTTTTATGCTAAGTAATATTTTAAGAATTACCTTTCTTCCTCATTGTCTAAATTAAAGAAATTTAACTAGACCTATTGTTATCTTTGAGTTGTTTTATGCATGTATTCTTATCTCTTGTTGAAAGTTTGAGCGCCTTGTAGTTATGATCACTGCGTAAAAGCTTTTAAAAATTAATGTTAATAACATTAACCACAAAGGACAGCTCGTGAATGCTGGTGTGTAATGACATAATTCTTTGTTACTACAACACATTTTAGTAATCTGGTGGTTATACAACTGTATAAGATCAATGGAACGTTTTTTTGGGAGTTATATATTTTATATATTTTATATAAATAGGCTGTCTAAATTTCTCCATATCGAGCAGCTTATCCATACATTGTCATTGATGTACAGTTATCACATCATTGCAGGTTACTTAGAAAATTATTAAACAATAACTAGTAAATTTGATGAATTTTTCAAGAAGTGATTATCAAACATTCATTCGTATTACATAGCACTTCATGCTCCTTCACACAATTTTCTAAAAGCAAGACTTTTAATAAAAAATTTTTTCCGTAAACTTACGCCCTGCAAAGTTCAATGTAATTGTGCAAGATAGCAATCTATGTTGTTCAAATTGCGAGCTTTTGATAGTTATTGGTGTTATGAGGCAACTTTAGGTATTTTGTTATTAAGTAATGACAATCGCAGCATACACTTAGCTACACTGCAGTAGGTATAATTTTCATAAAAGACTTATAAATATCTTGAGAAAAGTAGATATGCCAGTGGCGGATCCAGAGTACGTCAAAATAAATTACTGCAGCACATTTTGGTGTGTATTTACATTTCTAAACACCTTAGAGGCAAATCTATTGATAAAATTATATTCTTTAGAAATTAAAACCTTTATTTGTAGGGTGTCCTGCAGCAAATATTTCTTTTGAACATTTTGCTGAAGCAGATTGAGTTGATAGTTCTTAAAAGAACTATTTTAAGTAAAGAGCACTAACCTAATAATTCTAAATTAAACGACACGATGCATTTCGGCAGACTACTCCTCAGGTGTCAACGTCTGCTAAATGAAAATATACAATCTACCGATATTTATAAAGCCAAGAAAAAGTGTACTTCATCTCCAAAAGGGGAGATAACGCTCAAAACAGGGATAAATTAAAAACATAATCCTTTTGTCGGCAGAGGACGGGATTGGTTAACTTAATTAAAACAGCCTCCATGACGCGTAACTGAAAGAATGAACAGCATTTCTTAATAGTTCTAAAACTGTCGTCTGAATAACAATCACCACAATGGGAGTTATTTCTATGGCTCTAATCAGAACTTTATGTTGGGCATTAATTTTTATCACACGTATTCAAGAGATGTTTACCAATCGCGGAATCACATGAATTTTAATTACCTTTATTACAATCACGTTTTGGTTGTTGTCTTGAGGGGACCGTTGCATTTCTGATTGAAGTTAGGCCGTGCAGCCGGGGCATGGGGCAAGTGCCCCCACTTTTGCAACAGGGAAAAATGTGCCCTTTTTCTGGACTGAAAGTGCCCTTTTTCATGGTATAGAAATGCCCTTGTTTTAGGTAAAATTGGACTGATAAAGTTTTTCTTAGATACAAGTAGCCCCGAGAGTAGAACAAAGTCTATCGGCATCATGCGAAATCAGCTATAGCTTAGTTTTTGATCTTGATTACCCAGATGGATCAAAAATTGCGTTTGTCGATTAGGGTTGTCTTCGCAGGCCTCCGCCCAGTAACTTAACCAATGAGAAGTCGCAATTTATGATCCATATGAGACTATAAATTCTATGGCAACGCATTGCTCCCGTCGTATTGTCTTTCAGGCCATTGGTCCTACAAAACTGTTGACAATTCATAATCATGATAATTGAAAATTTTGCGGTTTAAATCACTTCTAATCAAAATCATCATGCCTAGAACTGCTAGGCGAAAACGAGAAAAGGAAAAAGAGCTTGTAGAAACAGCTAAAACGATGCGAAAACTGACGAGTTTTTTTAGTAGTGCTCCAGCAGAGAACGTTGTTGACCAAAACATCGACTATAGGTCTAATTTGACACTGCCGTCAGCTACAGAAACTCCATCAACGTGTTTATCTCCTCATTCTCACGAATCTGACTCTACATCGTCTTCACAGATACTAGTCGCGCCGCCGACCGAACCAGTTCTCACACCTTCTCAAAACCTAACGTATGCGTCTTTGCCAAGTTCCACGACTACTGCCCTAATGGTAGGACCTATGCAAATTGAGTCAACGGAATGTTTGCTAGGACTCGATTGTAAGCGTTTGTGCTGTACAGGCCGACAGCCTTACCATCCTACCCTAGAAGAAATAAAGCACGCGTCTAGAAAGCAAACCAGTACAGGAGGATCGTCGAATGTACGAACTTGTCCGTCTTCTATATTTTTGAAATATACATGGGTCACATACTGCATGACAAAAGGCACCATTGCCTGTTACTTCTGTAAAAGAGCGATGCGTCAAGACCTTGTTACTTACAGTCACATAATGGTGAAAAGGCTTTTCTCCTAGGACAATTCAGTGACGTTTAATAGCTAAGGACGTTTAATAGCTAAGGACTTTGTTCTCAAAAACGAACGTAGGGTTAGATTTTTTGGGAAATTTTAATGAGATCGCATTACTTAATAAAATTGTTCATGTAGTCATCTTAGTTTAATTTGTTACCACGCACGCCGAGCAGTAGAGAATACGCATAGCATTCTAAGAATGTCTACCAATATTTTGCAGACTTTGAAACTTAATCATGATTCATGAAACAATGCATAACTGTAATATACTAAAACAGTAAGCTGAAAACTCACTTGCCCTTTTCGGTCAGTGCCCCCCCCCCACTTTTGAGATACTTCCGCGGCCCCTGGGTCGGAGTGGTGCGCCCTCTTTGAGGATTTTAGGCAATCCATACATACGTGGTCTCTCTGCACCGGTTGGACGAACTAAATTATAAAAATCCTCACTGGTTTGATTTGACTTTCTTAATTCTGAGAGAAGTAATTGTAATCTCCTTTCTATTAAAGAGGTTTTGTCACAATCTGGCCATTTACCAAGCTTGCAAAATTTTTTCTCTTAGTTTAAAATGCTTAGCATTTTGCTATTGTAGTCCTCCCTATCTAAAATCACTACAGAACCTTTGTCTGGTTTGCAAATTACAATATTCTTATTTTTATTCAAATTAGAAAGGGCAATCATATGTTTTTTCGTTAGAGAATGTTCTTTGGAATCGACCTTACACTCCAAATAAGTGTGCGCAAGGCTTGACAGTTTGCTCTTAAAGCCAGGAACTTCTTCGATATCGCGTGCTTCAAACTTTCCTAACTGTGACTATAATATTTCAAACTCTGAAAACATGTCCTCTTTTTTCAAATTACTAGGTGGAATTCCAAACTTTGGACCTCTGGACAAAACATCCATTTCAAACGCAGGAAGTTGATATGATGAAAGATTTGTTACATGTGATGCTGCAGAATCAATGTGACTACTTTTTTGTATGAAACATTTCAACCTATCGTCATTATTCTTCCGTTCAACAACCCATTTTTTATATCTTGTGTCTCCCAAGTAAGCACAAAATCGTATGTGATCATGCTTTGAGAGAAAACCTTTGACAACTACCATCTGTCTAAGAAGATAACTTCTCAAATACTGAAGCTTAGATTGTTCCTTATTAATGTCATCTGTCAAAAATGCCTTTCCATAGACAATGTATGTCTAGCCCTGCTTCTTGCTATCCTAGTAGTTACATCATTCCATCATTCGAACGACCCTTTCGTTCGCTGTTTCTTGGCATTATAAATATCGGTAGATTGTATATTTTCATTTAGCAGACGTTGACACCTGAGGAGTAGTCTGCGGAAATGTATCGTGCTTTCTAATTTAGAACTATTGGTTTAGTGCTCTTTAACAGTTCTTTTAAGAGCTATCAACTTGTTATATTACTTTTACCATTCACAATAGTATTAGCTATCTTTAGAACTATTTTATTATTGAAACCAAATACATGCATAACACTAATTTTGAGTTTATATTACATGTTTCTCCAGTACTAAAAACGCGTGCCATACTACGCTTATTAAAACCACCAATATCTTGCAGCGTTCACTAATTTATCATACTTGGCTTTGAAAGTTAAGCAGTTATTTGTTGCATATTTATCTCTCCTCCTTTAATAAGTAAACGCTACCAACATAACCATCTTCTTTAGACAAAAAGGCTGTTTTTTGGAGTAAAATGCCAGGCTCAAAAACATGGGCATAACATCAATGGAGGTTAATTAACATTATGTTATCACAACAATTTCACCTGAAGCATTTCCTCAGCATTTCTTGCAAGAAGATTAACACCCAGAGTGATTAAAGCATGATAAAACCACTTGCATAATAAAGCACCTTCGGGAAAATTTATTCTAACCATGTCTGCAGTTTAGTTTGTTGAGATGAATTAGAGAGAAATCGATTACTTCAAATGTGCACGTGCAATTCATCTGAGAGACAAAATAAACAATTTTTTGTCTTGGATTAAGTGATTGCTCCAGAAATAAGATGATTTATTGCTTACAAATGTCCCTATAGTTGCATGAAAACTGTCTTATATAGCTGATAGCCATCTTTTTAGCTCATATAAGGGTAGTCTGCAGCCTGTTGCATACTCTGGTCATTATTTGAATGCTCTGAAGTGATAAATGCACGCACGAAATAATTCATTGTATTTGAAGCTATGACGTCTGTGCAAGTTTTGGAGATAGATTATCTGACCCACATTATGTCTCATAAAGCGATAAGACAAGATAAGCAAAGAAAAAAGTGTAGCAGCTGATTTATCTCCTGAATCCGCAGCTTTACCTTATTAAAAATTGAGCTGTTCATTAAATTTTTTTTAATGCCGTACCGTTCTAATATTGTGCATACGAGGAAGTTCGAAGACAGCGCTTTCTCTAAAAATACATAATGGAAACTGAAACACTAAATGTCTTTATACATAAATCAAATTTCCTCAATTGTATTAATGTAAAAAATGCATCCTGTGCAAATATCGTCATATTTGAAAAACTTTCGTTTTTGCGAAAATCATATTTGTGAAAAACTTCAAGAAGTTAAAAAAAGTAACATGTTGCAGCTTTGGCATTATAGTTAAGAAAATAAAATAAAGATACGCGCTTTAAAAAGTCTTTAAACTTTTCTAGCAAACTGCGTATTTGATACTTCTATCTACCTCTCATAAACTATAAACAATAGCAACTATTTAGTTCAAGATTAAGAATTTTTGAGAAGTTTTACTTTCCATGCTCATCCTTATTTTCATTTATGACTGGTGATACTTATGTGTGGATTGCTTAGATAGCATACAAACAAACAAGTTTTTAGGCATTTATGTTAAACCTTGTCAAACATTTAAACATACTTTTTAAAGTATAAATGAATTTGTTATAGCATAAACTTTTGACTCTCAAATATAACTATTGTCAAAAAGGTATAGCTAGAGGATGCAGTATACCCAAAGTAGGATATTAATCTTAATTCCGACCTTTATTTCAGTTATCACAATTATATGATGGAAATAAATGAATGCATTGGATGGGAAGCTATGACGGCTTCGGCGATGAATATTCTGATACACATTATGTCTCATGAAGCGATAAGAAAAAGACAAACGAAGATAAAAGCATAGCAACTGTAATATCTCTAGAATCTACAGCTGTACCATATTAAAAATTTAGCTGTTTAATAAAAGAAATTTTAAGGGCAGTTTCTTCCTAATTCTGTGCATACGAGGAGGCAGGAAGACGACACTTTCTCTAAAAGTATCTACATGATATATGCACATGTATCCAAAAGTAGAGAGGCAAACCATTTATAAAATTATACTCTTTAGATATTCAAAACAAATAGTGTGTTTTTCTCAAAGTACTTTGAATTTGAAATTGAGCAAGTATAATTTATTTTAACGAACGCTTGATCTGCTACTGCTAAATTCCTTTACATATCAACCAATTTTCCTCAATTGCATTAGATATGAAAAAACATCCTTTGGAAACCTCGTCACGTTTGTAGAACTTTCGTTTTTGTGATATCATTTTATGTAAAGACTTTAAGAGGTCAAACAAACCAGCATGTTGCTTTACAAATACAATAAAGAATAGAAAATAAAGATAAGAACTTTAAAAACTCTTATACATATATTTCTTGTGAAGTCATACTTTTCATGAATTTCCTGATTTTCATTTATTACTGGCGACAGTTATATGTGGAATGCTTGACTATAGCATTAAAACAAGCAAGTTCTTAATCAATTATTTAAAACATTGTCATATACTTTTTTAAATTTATGAATAAATTTTTCATAGCAGAAACGTTTTTACTCTCAAATATAACTAATGTCACACAGGGATGTATTAAAAGAAAGAAAAAAACAATCAAAATGGGCTAGCAACAATTAGCATTTTATGAACTTCCTTTACGTAAATCGAAAAAGAGAGTTTTTTGTTTTTACGTGACAAAATGATAGTGAGACTTAACATGCAATTGTGATGCCGTGCAAGCGTCACAAAGCCGTATTTCCGCACTGGTGCTCTAATTTGAATTCATCTGACTTCCACGTGGAATTGAAATCAACAGAACATGAGCATAAGAGCAATGTTCACAAAAAAGCATTGTCACAATGACTAAAGTGGGAGCGGAAGTAGCATCACAAGTTTATACCAACATCTTTTAAAATGAAATCTTGTGTGATTACTTCAACCATATTGTTGTTAATAAACATCGTACTTTGTGCGATATCTCAGACTTGCGATAACATAAAATACACGACTATTAATGATGCCAGACGCAGTACCAAGTACAGGTCTGAAAATGAAATATGTGATCAGGATTTTATCGAGGATGATAAATGGTATCGTTTCGACAGTATAACTGGAACAACAATGCCAACTAAAGATCCGGGACTCCGCTCTTGTGGCACATATGGAGCGCTCTGGTTCAGGGGAATACACCCGACAACTGATAACGTGATTGTCGACGCTACTGCTTGTGCACGCTGGCCGTTTACTCTGCCTACTGAATGTGGTATATCATACAAAATAAAAGTAATAAAATGTGGACCATTTTATTTGTATCGATTGAAAAAGCCTCGTCGATGTAATGTGGCGTATTGTGCAGGTATATTAATTAACGACTGGTAATTCATGTTTAGTTATGTTAATCAAGACTAATACGCATCCGTATTTTATTTTAAATTGAACGACACTAGTAATTATTAACGAAAGAAGACAAGATTTTATTCGTGAAACTTTCTTGTTCGTGAAATTTGTGCTTGAATTTTTAATTGTTGCTTGTTTTTTCGTGATAAATAAAACATTGGCTCTCAGCGTTATTTGTTTATACTGAGAGTAAATTTGATGTTTAATGAATGTTTACAGAGACAATATGGGGCGCGAAGTGTTTCTTTATTATTTACGGAATTTTTAAGGTTTAATTTCATTATTTATTAAATAACCAAACGTAATAGGTTGGTTATGTGAAATAACCAATTTGCCGAAACATGGTTATTTAACAAATAACCATTTTTTGGACTAGCATAAGTTTGGTTATATCAAATAATCAATTGACAAAATTTGGTTATTTAATAAATAACCATTTTGATTTCGGTACCGATTTGGTTATAATCAAATAACCAAAGAATTTTGTTACAGTTTGCACACTTAAGATGACGTAACGTTTGTGATCTACTTACCCTCTCCCGCTGTAGAAAGTTTGAAGCATGGTTTCCGGTTCAATATTATAGTTCCCTGATTTAAGCATGGCGGATAATACAAATGATATTTCGAGAAGGCTGACAGAAGCGATAGGAAGGGTAATCACGCAAAATTTGGGTACAAGAGATGTAAATGAGCGAGTTATTTCGCATTTAGTTTATATCAATCCAACAGTAGTCTGTCTTTGTTGATTTGAAACAAATTTAACAGATGAGCATTGAGCACGAGACAAATGATCCACTGGTCATTCAAACCTGTGGCTTGCTACATAAAATCAAAGATATTTCGTCGATTCAGATTTTAAGTATTTTTCTAAATCAGCAGGCATCAACGGCTGATGACATCCCAAGCCAAAACAGTTCTAATTCTAGTTCTATTACAGTCCAGCCTGTCCAGGTACGTTGCCTTTTTACAGCTGACCCCTGGGTTACAAACTTACTATGTGCCTGGTCACTAGAGATGCTTTCCAGAGACACTCTTTTGTTAACATTTTTTTATTTCTCAAAGTTTTATTTCACATGATTAAAAGGAACAAAAACATAATTGTGATATACACAATGTGTTCTCTGTAGCAAAGAATTCCAGTTCAAGCTACCTATTTATAATTTGTTTTGGCATCAAGGTTAGGGTTGATGCTATGATTGTCAATGTTTCATTTGATTGTTTAGCTTGTAATGACTGAAAATATACAAGATTTACATGAAAGGTATCATTGTATTCCTCTAAATCATGTTTACTTTGAGATATACTTTCTTCTTTATGCACATAAATTTGTGCATTTTCAATGTTGGATATCTCCACATAGGAATGTTGAAGGCTTGATCTGTTGGTGGTAAACAAACAACATCCTTAGTGTAAACTTTTCCTCTTTTAGGAAGGCATGCAGAAGATAGTTTTCTTTTCTTTCAGCCAGTTACTCCACCAAAAAGTGAAGGGTTGTCTAAGAAGTAATTTAAACTTTTAATAGATTGCTTAATCATGTTTGACTTCTAATCCCAAACCATAATGTACAAAGTAAATAAGAAATTGCTTATGCCTACTGGCATTGACAACAATTCAACTCTGGGAACTCATATTTTGGCACTGCAAATTTCTCATTTGGTGACAACATAATATAAACTCCTGATAGCATAGATATGATAAATGTAATGTGGTTATTAACATTGTCAATGTTCATCAATGAATATCTGATTCACATTGATAATTTATCATAAAAAATCTTACCACACTGAGGTGACAACTTGAATTTGATGTCTCCAAATATGTTTGAGCTGGAATTCTTTGCTACAGAGAACACATTGTGTATATCACAATTATGTTTTGCTCCTTTTAATCATGTGAAATAAAACTTTGAGAAATAAAAAAATGTTAACAAACGAGTGTCTCTGGAAAGCATCTCTAGTGACCAGGCACATAGTAAGTTAGTAACCCACGGGTCAGCTGTAAAAAGTCAACGTACCTGGACAGGTTGGACTGTAATAGAACTAGAATTAAAACTGTTTTGGCTTGAAATATTATTTGTATTATCCGCCATGCTTAAATCAGGGAACTATAATATTGAACCGGAAACCATGCTTCAAACTTTCTACAGGGGGAGAGGGTAAGTTGATCACAAACGTTACGTCATCTTAAGTGTGCAAACTGTAACAAAATTCTTTGGTTACTTGATTATAACCAAATCGGTACCGAAATCAAAATGGTTATTTATTAAATAACCAAATTTTGTCAATTGATCATTTGATATAACCAATTTGATTACCGAGCTAAATATGGTTATTTATTAAATAACCAAGTAGCGTACAATTGGTTATTTGATATAACCAAATCGGTACCCAAATCAAAATGGTTATTTATTAAATAACTAAATTTTGTCAATTGATTATTTGATGTAACCAAACTTATGCTAGTCCAAAAAATGGTTATTTGTTAAATAACCATGTTTTGGCAAATTGGTTATTTGACATAACCAACCTAGTACGTTTGGTTATTTAATAAATAATGAAATTAAACATTATAAATTTCGTAAATAATAAAGAAACACTTCGCGCCACATAAGAAAATACAACTCGATTGTGGCATGCTGTCAAACTAGCGTCCAGCTTTCTGAAATGTCTATTGTTCACATGTAAGACGGTGCAATTTTGAACAACTATTATTATTTTCTTAGCAACTTGTCCAATGTTTTTTGCAAACCTTGCATGTTCTGTTTCTCTTTCAATTAAAATGCTTATGGCGTTCCGTTGCGGACAAAAATATGATTATTGAAATGCCAAAACTATATCTTGAAAACATATGAGTTGTGTGTCGAAAACAAGATAATTTGCATGTTGAATTTCTTGCAATATTAACTCCTAATGAAAATTTACAAATTGATGGTTGAATGCATTTTAATTGATCATTGAACATTTCACAAAATTCGACTGTTTAAAATTTAAAAATTGTATATCGAAGAGAAACGGACGTGTTAAAGAAACTTAACCGGAAACGAAACGACACAAAAAAGAGACCACTGACAGAGACGCGTAGTAAAGGTGGATTTCCTCTACCCAGTATGGCGGAAAAAAGGTAAATGGTAAGGGTAAGTGTCACAGAAAAAGTCAATAAATCGATATTCTCTCTTAATGTGGAGCCAGACGTTTGGTTTCCGTGACCGATTGGCAAAACTCAAGTTGAAAACTCCAATGATCCTTCTCTTGTTTAGAAGAAGATTACAAAGCATAACATTATAAAAATACAAAAAGTGCATGTGGGTTAAGAAAATTTTTGAAGAGAGAAAAGAAAAAGGCGAGTTTCATCTTCTTGTTCGTGACAACATAAAATGAGGATCTTTTGCAGCGTGTTGCCCCACTAATTGTAACATCAAATGAATGAAGAAAGCCAATATCTCCTAGTGAGCCACATTTTGTAACTTCGAGATACTTGGTAACTGGGAATTCGCATTTTTCACGACCTAACAGCTTTCGTATATATCCAAAATGGTTAACCGTAATATCAGAGAGAGATCTGTTGCTCTTTGGGATGCATTGTGAGCTGATTATTCAAAGTACATTCTGTAGATAAATCAGGCTGGAATAAAATAGCGAATAGTTTCAGCAAGAAGTGCAATTTTCCTCATTGTTTTGGGGCCATTGACGGAAAATGTATCGTTATGCAAGCACTCTCTAGGCCAGGATCTAGCTTCTTTTTAAGAAAACTCACATTATTGTGCTCACATGGCTGTTTGCCATATGCTTGATCTGTATTTACGTTGGTAGACATTAGAGATTCTGGACAAAACATTGATGGAGGGATGTTTTAAAGCAGCAATTTATGATACAAGCCTTAGAATAAAAACTCTTTTATGTTTACAACAACCAGACAAGATACCAGGCTATGGCAATGTTTGACCATGGGAGACGAGGCATTCAAATTTTCTGAACAGATGATGAAGCCACATCCAGTGGAGGTACTAACATTGAAAGAGTGAATTCATAATCACTTTTCTCATGAACATGAAGGCTCATTGATGGGAATACATTTGGCATTGCTGCTTTTCGGTTTCGAATATTGTGGCATCCAATTATCATTGATTTAGTTGGAAATTCAACTACTAAAGCAGTAGTTTCACTTTATGACTATTTTATTCATGGTAAAGAATTCGGGACCCATAATTACTGTTCTCCTGGTTTTGCAGACTTTGAGACGAGATATACATTCAAAAGACGTGGACTATATTCATGCATTGGTTTATATAACTTGATTGGTTTCGAATAACTAGTGCAAAAAAGTAATAGAAATTAGAGATGACTTCAGGAATTACTTTAGATTAGATCAATTTAAAGACAAGTACCATGGCAATACACACATGTAACAACAACCCAGGATCAAAGAGACAAAAATTAAGTTTATTTTGCAGAATTCAAAATGCTAGTAATGTACGATGGAGTGTGTAACATATAATTTCCTGCCATTAATAACCATGTAATGTATCTTTTAAAATTATGAAGACAGAAATCTGTGGAAAACAAGTTTGTTAGTTTTAAAGAATTGCAATAATTAATAAAAATAAAAGTATAGCATAAGAAAATATTTCGGTCACTGTCAAAACCCATCAATACTTGCATAATTTTTACTTATGCTTTTTTATTTTTCTTTGAAGAAAGTTTTCTTCTAAACATTTCAGTTGAAAAAGGGATTATTGAAAGCTCCATTCAGATAAAAATGAATGGATGGCAGAGCTCACTCTTGCAGTCTAATTTATATCACATACTTTGTTTAATGCACATGCTACATTCAAAATTATCCAAACTGCTGAAAATAAGTGATACCTTCATAAACATGGTATCATAATCAAGTGTGTCTCTTAGTCATTGTAAACAAGAATTTCGTCCCTTTCGTCCATGTGCTTTTTATTATCCTAATTTAAGGCCATAAATTACTTTGTAATAGTTATAAGCTGAAACGACATAACAAAAATTTACTAGCATCGATTTTGCACAAGCACAATTTTGTGCTTGTAACAAATTTTCCGTGTTTCACATCTTTGTCATACATTGTGAATAAAACATTTTTGTGATTTACATGTATTTATTTTTTATTGCTAAAATTGAAGGTGACAACAAGTGACATGTTTTGCATTTAGGTACTAAAGATCTTCCTGCAAATTGTAGAATAACAACAAATGGGACAATTTGTTCAGGTACGATATGTATTCATGTCCATTGAAGCACTGTGTTGCAAAATCTAGCTGTCGCAAAGCAACATTGATCATTGATATTTTTTGTAACATTCACTAGATTGCATGTATAGTTCAAAAAATTATTTCAGCATGTCTAGCAGAGAATCATAATGTACTTTTTGATGAAATTTAAATTTTTTGGACATTTTTTTAAATATCCACAAATATTTTTGCCTATTCATTCTTTTATAGCCTACCATGACTTAACATTCTGTCCCATGAACCTTACATATGCTGAGTGTATTAATTTTACTCATAATTCATCATTTCTTTAAGATGTTAACGAATGTCTTTCAAATCCCTGCAGCCAAAGTGCTACATGCATTGATAACGAAGGGTCATACGAGTGTCGCTGTAACAATGGATATTCTGGAAATGGGTTCTCCTGTATAAGTGAGTACTTTTTAAGTATTGATGCTCAGATTAATTCATTTTCCTTAGTCGAGTGTCACTCTTTTTTAAGACATCAATGAATGCTTGTCCAGCCCTTGTAACATCAGCGCCATCTGCATTGACACTAAAGGAGCTTTTGAATGTAGATGTCGTCAAGGTTTCTCTGGCAATGGATTTTCTTGTACAAGTAAGGCTCTATAACGTTTGATTGTGCATTATTCATTAAAAATATTATTGCTTAAGTTATCAATAAATACTTAAATAACCCTTGTGATATCAATGGTAATTGTACTGATACTGAAGGATCGTATGAGTGTCGATATAGTGAAGGTTATTCTGGAAATGGATTCACTTGTACAAGAAAGAATTTATACATTTTAGCGTAGAAATTCATTAATCAAAAAATAGTTGTCACCTGCATATAAATGAAAATAGTCTGGTTTTTCATTTAAAGAGTAATCGCATCTTTTTTGAAATTTACTCGTCAGTTTTCATTTATTTAAGATATCAACGAATGTCTTTCGAATCCTTGCAACAAAAGTGCTAACTGCACTGACAATAAAGGATCATATGAATGTCGCTGTAAAGAAGGATATTCTGGAAATGGATTCTTTTGTACAAGTAGGAAATTTGTAAAATTATTTAAAACTGCCTTAGTGTTTTTTTTACGAAGTTTCCTCGTATATTTAGATATAGACGAGTGTTTGTCTGATCCTTGTAACATTAGTGCTAACTGTACTGACACTGAAGGATCTTTTAAATGTCAATGTAATGAAGGTTTTTCAGGCAATGGATTCTCTTGTACAAGTAAGGATTTATAGTGTTTAACGACGAAGTGGATTTGTATTACCTTTCTAGATCTAAAACTTATTGTTTAAGATATGAATGAGTGCTTGCATAACCCCTGTGACGTCAATGCTAATTGTACTGATACTGAAGGATCGTTTAAATGTCAATGTAGTGAAGGTTATTCTGGAAATGGATTCTTTTGTACAAGTAAGGATTTATAAATTTTGACGTAGAAATAATTTATCAAAACGTAACTTTAACTTTCATATAAATGAAAAACAGTCAGGACTTTCACATAAAGAGCAATTGAATTTTTTTTAAAATTTTACTCGTCATTTTTCATTTTTTTAAGATATCAACGAATGTCTTTCGAATCCTTGCAACAAAAGTGCTAACTGCACTGACAATAAAGGATCATATGAATGTCGCTGTAAAGAAGGATATTCTGGAAATGGATTCTTTTGTACAAGTAGGAAATTTATGAAATCGTATATTATTGCCTTAGTGTTTTTTATACGAAATTTCCTCGTATATTTAGATGTAGACGAGTGTTTGTCTGATCCTTGTAACATTAGTGCTAACTGTACTGACACTGAAGGATCTTTTAAATGTCAATGTAATGAAGGTTTTTCAGGCAATGGATTCTCTTGTACAAGTAAGGATTTATAGTGTTTAACGACGAAGTGGATTTGTATTACCTTTCTAGATCTAATACTCATTTTTTAAGATATGAATGAGTGCTTGCATAACCCCTGTGACGTCAATGCTAATTGTACTGATACTGAAGGATCGTTTGATTGTCAATGTAGTGAAGGTTATTCTGGAAATGGATTCTTTTGTACAAGTAAGGATTTATAAATTTTGACGTAGAAATAATTTATCAAAACGTAACTTTAACTTTCATATAAATGAAAAACAGTCAGGACTTTCACATAAAGAGCAATTGAATCTTTTTTAAAATTTTACTCGTCATTTTTCATTTTTTTAAGATATCAACGAATGTCTTTCGAATCCTTGCAACAAAAGTGCTAACTGCACTGACAATAAAGGATCATATGAATGTCGCTGTAAAGAAGGATATTCTGGAAATGGATTCTTTTGTACAAGTAGGAAATTTATGAAATCGTGTATTATTGCCTTAGTGTTTTTTATAAGAAATTTCCTCGTATATTTAGATGTAGACGAGTGTTTGTCTGATCCTTGTAACATTAGTGCTAACTGTACTGACACTGAAGGATCTTTTAAATGTCAATGTAATGAAGGTTTTTCAGGCAATGGATTCTCTTGTACAAGTAAGGATTTATAGTGTTTAACGACGAAGTGGATTTGTATTACCTTTCTAGATCTAAAACTTATTGTTTAAGATATGAATGAGTGCTTGCATAACCCCTGTGACGTCAAAGCTAATTGTACTGATACTGAAGGATCGTTTAAATGTCAATGTAGTGAAGGTTATTCTGGAAATGGATTCTTTTGTACAAGTAAGGATTTATAAATTTTGACGTAGAAATAATTTATAAAAACGTAACTTTAACTTTCATATAAATGAAAAACAGTCAGGACTTTCACATAAAGAGCAATTGAATCTTTTTTAAAATTTTACTCGTCATTTTTCATTTTTTTAAGATATCAACGGATGTCTTTCGAATCCTTGCAACAAAAGTGCTAACTGCACTGACAATAAAGGATCATATGAATGTCGCTGTAAAGAAGGATATTCTGGAAATGGATTCTTTTGTACAAGTAGGAAATTTATGAAATCGTGTATTATTGCCTTAGTGTTTTTTATAAGAAATTTCCTCGTATATTTAGATGTAGACGAGTGTTTGTCTGATCCTTGTAACATTAGTGCTAACTGTACTGACACTGAAGGATCTTTTAAATGTCAATGTAATGAAGGTTTTTCAGGCAATGGATTCTCTTGTACAAGTAAGGATTTATAGTGTTTAACGACGAAGTGGATTTGTATTACCTTTCTAGATCTAAAACTCATTTTTTAAGATATGAATGAGTGCTTGCATAACCCCTGTGACGTCAATGCTAATTGTACTGATACTGAAGGATCGTTTGATTGTCAATGTAGTGAAGGTTATTCTGGAAATGGATTCTTTTGTACAAGTAAGGATTTATAAATTTTGACGTAGAAATAATTTATCAAAACGTAACTTTAACTTTCATATAAATGAAAAACAGTCAGGACTTTCACATAAAGAGCAATTGAATCTTTTTTAAAATTTTACTCGTCATTTCTCATTTTTTTAAGATATCAACGAATGTCTTTCGAATCCCTGCAACAAAAGTGCTAACTGCACTGACAATAAAGGATCATATGAATGTCGCTGTAAAGAAGGATATTCTGGAAATGGATTCTTTTGTACAAGTAGGAAATTTGTGAAATTATGTAAAATTGCCTTAGTGTTTTTTATACGAAGTTTCCTCGTATATTTAGATGTAGACGAGTGTTTGTCTGATCCTTGTAACATTAGTGCTAACTGTACTGACACTGAAGGATCTTTTAAATGTCAATGTAATGAAGGTTTTTCAGGCAATGGATTCTCTTGTACAAGTAAGGATTTATAGTGTTTAACGACGAAGAGGACTTGTATTACCTTTCTAGATCTAAAACGTATTTTTTAAGATATGAATGAGTGCTTGCATAACCCTTGTGACGTCAAAGCTAATTGTACTGATACTGAAGGATCGTTTCAATGTCAATGTAGTGAAGGTTATTCTGGAAATGGATTCTTTTGTACAAGTAAGGATTTATAAATTTTGACGTAGAAATAATTTATCAAAACGTAACTTTAATTTTCATATAAATGATAAACAGTCAGGACTTTCACATAAAGAGCAATTGAATCTTTTTTAAAATTTTACTCGTCATTTTTCATTTTTTTAAGATATCAACGGATGTCTTTCGAATCCTTGCAACAAAAGTGCTAACTGCACTGACAATAAAGGATCATATGAATGTCGCTGTAAAGAAGGATATTCTGGAAATGGATTCTTTTGTACAGGTAGGAAATTTGTGAAATTATGTAAAATTGCCTTAGTGTTTTTTATACGAAGTTTCCTCGTATATTTAGATGTAGACGAGTGTTTGTCTGATCCTTGTAACATTAGTGCTAACTGTACTGACACTGAAGGATCTTTTAAATGTCAATGTAATGAAGGTTTTTCAGGCAATGGTTTCTCTTGTACAAGTAAGGATTTATAGTGTTTAACGACGAAGTGGATTTGTATTACCTTTCTCGATCTAAAACTTATTGTTTAAGATATGAATGAATGCTTGCATAACCCCTGTGACGTCAATGCTAATTGTACTGATACTGAAGGATCGTTTAAATGTCAATGTAGTGAAGGTTATTCTGGAAATGGATTCTTTTGTACAAGTAAGGATTTATAAATTTTGACGTAGAAATAATTTATCAAAACGTAACTCTAATTTTCATATAAATGATAAACAGTCAGGACTTTCACATAAAGAGCAATTGAATCTTTTTTAAAATTTTACTCGTCATTTTTCATTTTTTTAAGATATCAACGGATGTCTTACGAATCCTTGCAACAAAAGTGCTAACTGCACTGACAATAAAGGATCATATGAATGTCGCTGTAATGAAGGATATTCTGGAAATGGATTCTTTTGTACAAGTAGGAAATATATGAAATCATGTATGATTGCCTTAGTGTTTTTTTATACGAAATTTCCTCGTATATTTAGATGTAGACGAGTGTTTGTCTGATCCTTGTAACATTAGTGCTAACTGTACTGACACTGAAGGATCTTTTAAATGTCAATGTAATGAAGGTTTTTCAGGCAATGGATTCTCTTGTACAAGTAAGGATTTATAGTGTTTAGCGACGAAGTGGACTTGTATTACCTTTCTCGATCTAAAACTTATTGTTTAAGATATGAATGAATGCTTGCATAACCCCTGTGACGTCAATGCTAATTGTACTGATACTGAAGGATCGTTTAAATGTCAATGTAGTGAAGGTTATTCTGGAAATGGATTCTTTTGTACAAGTAAGGATTTATAAATTTTGACGTAGAAATAATTTATCAAAACGTAACTCTAATTTTCATATAAATGATAAACAGTCAGGACTTTCACATAAAGAGCAATTGAATCTTTTTTAAAATTTTACTCGTCATTTTTCATTTTTTTAAGATATCAACGGATGTCTTACGAATCCTTGCAACAAAAGTGCTAACTGCACTGACAATAAAGGATCATATGAATGTCGCTGTAATGAAGGATATTCTGGAAATGGATTCTTTTGTACAAGTAGGAAATATATGAAATCATGTATGATTGCCTTAGTGTTTTTTTATACGAAATTTCCTCGTATATTTAGATGTAGACGAGTGTTTGTCTGATCCTTGTAACATTAGTGCTAACTGTACTGACACTGAAGGATCTTTTAAATGTCAATGTAATGAAGGTTTTTCAGGCAATGGATTCTTTTGTACAAGTAAGGATTTATAGTGTTTAACGACGAAGTGGATTTGTATTACCTTTCTCGATCTAAAACTTATTGTTTAAGATATGAATGAATGCTTGCATAACCCCTGTGACGTCAATGCTAATTGTACTGATACTGAAGGATCGTTTCAATGTCAATGTAGTGAAGGTTATTCTGGAAATGGATTCTTTTGTACAAGTAAGGATTTATAAATTTTGACGTAGAAATAATTTATCAAAACGTAACTTAAACTTTCATATAAATGAAAAACAGTCAGGACTTTCACATAAAGAGCAATTGAATCTTTTTTTAAATTTTACTCGTCATTTTTTATTTTTTTAAGATATCAACGGATGTCTTACCAATCCTTGCAACAAAAGTGCTAACTGCACTGACAATAAAGGATCATATGAATGTCGCTGTAAAGAAGGATATTCTGGAAATGGATTCTTTTGTACAAGTAGGAAATTTGTGAAATTATGTAAAATTGCCTTAGTGTTTTTTATACGAAGTTTCCTTGTATATTTAGATGTAGACGAGTGTTTGTCTGATCCTTGTAACATTAGTGCTAACTGTACTGACACTGAAGGATCTTTTAAATGTCAATGTAATGAAGGTTATACTGGCAATGGACATTTTTGTACAAGTAAGAAATCCTTGATATTTTTTAATTTCATGCATCTGTACAAAGTTTTTCATCACTTTTTTTTCATTTAGATATTAACGAATGCCTTTCTGATCCTTGTAAAATCTATGGAAAATGTACTGATAGTGAGGGATCGTATGAATGTCACTGTAGAGAAAGATGCTCCGATGATGACAGTTTTTCCGTTATAATGGGCATAAAATATACTGGATTTGCTGGAGGTTTACTACAAATTACGTGCCGTTTTAATGGTCCATCTACACCAAGTTTTGTATGGAAAAATGGTAGCCAATTGCTCTCTTTTTCGGAAAGAATAAAAATTGAAACCAATGGCAAAATCTCAAATCTTTTTGTTCGCAAAACGCTAAAAACTGATTCCGGTTTTTACCATTGCATCGCAAGGTAAGTTATTTTTCTATTGCTTTTTTAGTTATTTGAGACTAGATTTCGTTTATCGTTTTACGACGCTTGATGACGCGTATATTGAAGTGAAGCATGTAATTCAAACTAGGTTTATATTAAAGCAATTATTCACATATCTAATTCATACAATGAGTAGTAGACAAATTTCAAAACCTTTTCATGTTTTAAAAAACTTTGCTAGGAAAGCTGAATACATCATTTATAGCAATGTCTCTATTAAAGTAAAAGTCGCTCCAGTTGTGTCTGTTTTTCCACACTCAATATCTACTAAAGAAGGTATGTATTAGGTTACTTGAGTTGAACTTCTCGGGCCGGTTGCACGAGGCTTGGATAGCGTTATCTATTGGATAGTTAAAATTGTCAAACTTGAAAAAAGTGCTTATAATTTCATTACGACAAAGAATTCTTGTAATCTTAGAAGCAATATTTCATTTCAGTGATTGCTCAGTTCAAATCTTATATTTTTACTTTTTAAAAGGTTTTATAAAAGTTTAAAAAAACTTGTTCTCCAATGGATAACGCTATTCCTGCAACCGGCCCCTGATGTTTTGACACATCGCTGTAAAAATGCAATAAACCCATCGAACATTACTTTGCTGATTTCTATGATCTTTTCATGGATACTTGAGGAAAGCATATTTAATCCATAAACCATAGAAATCTATGGATGGTATTTTGCGGTTAGTTTTTATAGGGTAGGCTTACCAACCGTGTTGAGATGCTACTATATTGAATTTTTTACACAGAATTCTCTTGTGGGCATGTTCATATGTTTTATCAAACTATCGTTTGCTAATAATATGTAAGCTATGTTCAATTATTTTTAAGTTATTTTATTTTTAATTTTTCTTTTAGTAATTGCATTATTCTTTTAATAAAATATGATTTATACATAAAAAAATCTCCAATTCTGTTCATGTATATTTTTGTCATTTAATGAAATCGTCTCCAATTTTTTGTTTTTCTATAGATGACGTAGTGTTACTCACTTGTCATGTGCTTGAAGGCGATGAGAAAAATATAGAAATTTTATGGTTCAACAAGTCATTTCCAAAAGCTCACATGGATCGAGGAAGGCAACTTAATCTTACAAACCTCGTCAAGCTAACAGATCGTAAAAGTTTTTCAGAAGAGTATTGGTGCACTGCTAAAAACTCAGATGGTAAAAATCGAAGTCAGAACGTAAAAGTTGTCTTAGTGTCAAAAGGTACGCCCTTTTTTCTCTGTTTTACTGCAAATCAACCATTCTAAAAATGAAGAATATATACTACCTAGTATAACTGTAATTTTGCCCATGTATATTGCAGGTAGATATGCTAAAAGAAAGTGTCATTCTTTATGTCTTTGTTTAATTTTATTCCTGCATGCATAGTGCAATAGTAAAAGGCTCCTGTCGACTAGGTAAAACGTGTGAGCTTTAAAATATGAGAAGACCTATTTAAGACCTATATAAGGAGCCGTACAGTCTGTTTTTATTATGCATATTGTTCTCATTTACGGGTTCTTCCTAAAGCCTTGCTTCGTCAAAATAAAGTGTTTTACTAAACGGTGAATTTTACGTTAGATTTTAAAAGTTTGAGGATTTTCTTTCGCAAGGATACAAAAGATTATCAAAACTATGACAAACTACGACTTTATACGTTGTCTTTCCTTTATTGTTTCTTGATAAATCTTTTTGTACTTCTGGCAGTTTTCTGCAAAAGCTTGCATTTTACATTGAAAACATAGGTTTCACTGACTTCTGCTCAAATGAATCATCTGGTAGTTATGTTTGGAAGAAAACTCCAGTTGGATCAACTGTCGTTATTGACTGCGGCCAAAATCAGATAGGTTAGTTATTATTCTATGTTGATTGTTCTGCAAGATGGCCAGTAGCAGATCTAGAGTAAGTCAAATAACATCGAAAATGGTCTTTGTAAGCAGTCCTATTGCAAGTAATCCTATAGGGACACTTTTGAAATCAAATAATCTTCGTAACAAATTTTGACTTATAAAATTATTACTAATGTATTTTGGCATTTAAACGTTGCACTGTAGTATATATGTTCTGACTTTTGCCCAGATCTGCCAATCTTATAGAAAATAGTACAGTAAATATTAAATATATCGTACTTTTATTGGTATTGTTTTTGATTTTGATATCTTTAAGTCAAGTGTTTTCTTACTCAAAATAGGCCCAAAAGTCTTGGGTTGACAGAACACTTTGCTCACTCTCATATATATATATATATATATATAGGATATATATATATATATTCAAAACGTAAAATATATATATATATATATATAGAATATATATATATATACAAAAACGTAAGAAGAACATTTTAAATAAACGTTCCGATATGTTTAGTGCATGCCGTCATGTAACTTAACACCTTTTAGTCGATGTATATAGTCAGCAAATAAAATATTATCTGTCAGTTGCCTGAAGATCGCCCTACGGCGTGAAACTCCAGTAGCGACAGCAAACAATTGTCCATTTTATTTTATTTTAGTTCATTTTATCTTACGCTCTTCTAATATATAGAATATTGAGCGCTCTTTTATCCAGGAATATTATCCATAATAATATATATATATATATATATATATATATATATATATATATATATATAAGTTTGAAAATTTGTAATCCAGGCATTGAAAATCCGGAGAAACGTTTATCTTTTATATATATATATATATATATATATATATATATATACATACATATATAAGTTTGAAAATTTCTAATCCAGGCATTTAATACATTAAAGATAAAAGTTTCTCCGGATTTAAAGTGAGTTTTATTGAGCTTTCGACTCGTTGCTTCGAAAAATATTCATTCTGATGAAGGCTCGAAGCAACGAGTCGAAAGCTCAATAAAAAATCATTCAAAATCCGGAGAAACTTTTATCTTTTATATATTCAATGCCTGGATTACAAATTTTCAAACTTATAAAATCGACATATGGGATAGATATTCTCAGAAGAACAAGAAAATGGGAACTATTCGCACGTAAAGAGTCATCAACATTGGAGCAGCTTCACTTCCTACACAAATGCAAACAACAACGAATCCTACCGAACAGCATCAACTATCGACCACCATTAAAAACAACTCACGCTCAACAAATTGCACAATCAAATGGCCGCCGTATGTTAAACGTCCTCATATCAGATGCCCACAACCGCTTACGAATCTACCGTCATAAACTACAAGAACATCGAGAAACGGTAACAACATACACGACACAATCAGACGCCAAATCCATTAATGAAGCCATCAAAAAAGCAACATCCGCATATAGAACAAAACGACACCACGAACTTCATCGAAAATTACAAGAATCCAAATCTTACAAACAACTCCATCCCAACACAAACGAATTTGTCACAAACATCTCGAACAAACTACTAACCGAGCAGCAAACTAAAATTTTAAACAAAGGATTAAAATACAACTTTAAAGACGCGAACAAACTTGACTACGTAGCCGACCTGGAATCCGCTTTAAAGTACACCAACTTAACAGACCAAACGAAAGAAGACATTCGTCACAAAATCACAAATAACCTCTGCCACAAACCACCTGTCACCCTAAACTACGAAGAACTACGAGCAATTAAAAACCTACAAAACGACGACCAAATAATCATATTACGAGCTGACAAAGGACGCAAAACAGTTATCATGGACAGATCAGAATACATCGACAAAGCCAAAACCCTCCTACAAGACACCACCACCTACGAACTTCTCCGCACAGCCCAGCAAAACGACCACCAACCGCATCAACCAGAAACTGAAACAACTAAAAGACAAAAAGAAACTAAACGAAAACGACTACAGAAGAATCCGACCCAATGACGCATCCACCGCCAAATTCTACGGACTACCAAAAATCCACAAAGAAAATAACCCACTTCGACCTATCGTATCGCTTCCAGGATCACCTACGTATGAACTTTCAAAATATCTTTATAACATTCTGTATCCATTAGTCAAAAATTCACCTCACACCATCAGAAATGCCATCACTTTCCTCGCCAGTATTGAAAACATTAAACTACGAGCAGACGAAATCATGATATCCTACGACGTGACATCACTCTTCACATCCATACCACTAGACATTGCCAAACAAATTACAAACGAACTACTCACAAACGACAAAACTTGGCAAGCTACAACACAACTAGACAAAAATGACATCCTAGACTTACTCAACCTTTGCCTCTCCACTGAATTCACCTTCCAAAACACATACTACAAACAAATTTCAGGCACACCAATGGGATCACCACTATCCACCTTCCTCGCAGAAGCTGTCATGCAACACCTCGAAACACAATCAGTCACAAACAACACAAACATCAGACTATGGAAAAGATATGTCGACGACATCTTTGCCATAGTCAAGAAAGACAAAACTGAACAAATTCTACACACCATAAACAATACCACAAAGAACATTACCTTTACTAAAAACGAAGAGCACGACAAACAACTTACCTTCCTCGACATCCTACTAACCAGAACAGATGACGGTACATTAAACACACAAGTATACCGCAAAACCACCCACACAGACAAATACTCGATTTCAACAGCAATCATCCAACACCACACAAAATAAGCTGCATTCGAACACTTTTCAACAGGATAAACACTCATTGTAATACGGAAGAAGCCAAAAAAACAGAACGCAGCTACTTATACTCCACATTTATTAAAAACAACTACCCTAGAAACTTCATAAACAAAACTATATACAAAATACAAAACAAAACACAAACCGACAAAAGCAACAAAAAACCGGACGAAACAGTAAAAATCGTCACATTACCATACATAAACGGAACATCAGAAATGACTGCCAGACTTCTTCGACCATTTAATATTAACGTCGCCCACAAACCTACACAAAAACTCAAATCATGTTTCACCAAACATAAAGACAAAACAACAATTCATGATACAACTGACGCGATCTACATGATACCATGTAAAGACTGTTCAAAGCAATACATAGGACAAACATCTAAGAAAATTGAAACAAGACTCACAGAACACAAAAACGCCATAAAACGACGAGATCCGAACTCACTACCGGCAGAACATACCCACGGAAACAACCACACATTCGACTGGACAGAAACTAAAGTACTTGGACGCGCACAGACTAAACACGCACGCGAATTTAAAGAAGCTTGGTACAGTGAAGACAACGACACAATAAATAGACATATCGACATACCCATCATATACTCACAACTACAGAAAAGGACAAAAAAACTACAAACTACAAACTAAAACTACAAAAACTACAAACTAAAACACTACACTCTAATATTATTAACACCACCAATCATATTAACAATACACCAAAACCCATGGCAACGCATTTCACCCCATCCAATTACATTAATCCACCCTCTCATCCAGTTAGACGCTCTAAACGTCTCCAAGCTAAAAGCACGTGTAAATAAATATCCTCATTCTGATAAAGGCTCGAAGCAACGAGTCGAAAGCTCAATAAAAATCATTTAAAATCCGGAGAAACTTTTATCTTTTATGTATTCAATGCCTGGATTACAAATTTTCAAACTTATATATATATATATATATATATATATATATATATATATATATATATATATATATATATATAACTACGACTTTAAAAGAAAATCACTGCATGTATTGCCATGCTTTATTGAGCCACCAAAGAAGGCATATGAATTTTACGAGAAAAAAGAGCTAAAGCACTGAGATTGCAACTCAAGAACACACACTCAAAATGTATTTTGTCGAGCTACATACGAAAACATGTACACTTTGTATCAATGCTTAAATATGCCAAAGATTTTTTAAGTTGGTGCATGATGAAAAAGCAGAAACATCTATAAACATTAAATTTGCCTTTACTTAAGTGAATCAGCAACTCTTATAAAACGATTTTGCTATATATAGCTTTATGAAAGATGAAACGAAATTATGTATTTTTGTTTGAAGAGCACTGCATGTATTTAAGCAAAAAATTTGGTGTTCTGCTTTAAAAGATTACTGAACTTCTTTTTGGCGATGTAATATATACTGGTAACAGCGTCAAAATTTTTCGGATTTTTTTTTATTTTGATACAAAATTCAAGTTCTTGAAATCGTGAAAAACAATTACCAACGATTTGTTAATTTACAATTTTTTGCTACTGACTAAAAATTTATTTTGCAAATACACCAAGACATGCAAAGTGTTTATATCACATGTTGCTGCATAGTATTTTCCTATGCACATATAGTTTAGAACTTATGCGTATTTTTGGCTTAATATTTACACGGTGAAAAATTTGAAGAAAATCCATATGATTGTTTACACCAGCACAATGAACAAAATAGCAGTTCGTTGCTCTTTATGAAATGTTGATTTGCATAATGTAGTGTAAAATTTGTTCAACACCACAACCATTTGGAATGTGTTGTATTCTTTGCCACTAAAATGAAACTTTCTCGTGCACTTTCCTTTATGCTTAATATTTAGTATATCGTAAAATTTTAATGAAAACTAACAACACTGTAGAAAACATGTTGTACACAAAATTAATATATAGACTTTTTGTTTGTCATGCACCCTGCTTACCTAGCAAACACATATGTTGTTTTATATGAAAAGTTAACGAGCATGAAAGCATTTGCTTTACAAACAGAAGCATGCAGACATATTTACGATTTTATGAAAAAGATATATAATTTTAACCGTTAAAGGAAATATAAAGTTTAAGTTTGCATGTTACGCTGATACGACTTGGAAGAAACGACTATTTGTTTCATAGCTATATAGATGTCAAAAATCCTATTATAGCTATTTAGAAACTATTCAACGCATATTTGTAGTTGTTAATGCTTTCGGACATTGGTAATTTTTTTGATTTTCCTAAAATATTGCTTTTAACTGAAATATTTTCTTGTCTTAGAATAATTGGCAATGTCCTCTCTCTATTTCAGTTTTTCTTTGTTTAATTCGTAGGAATAGCTTCCAGGTCTTGCTCACTCGTCGCCGGAAACCCAAAATGGCGTCCTGTTGATATTTCGAAATGTAGATCAGAAGTAGTCGTAGATCTCGTGGATCAGGTGAATATTTCAATTTCCCTTGCAACTAGCTCAGTAAAATTAAACACAGTGAGTGTTATAGACTCACCATTTAATACCAGGTATCAAGGCTTGATGAAGGTTTCGCAAGTAACGTCAGTGAAATTATAAAAAAAACAGAAACTGTTACAGATGTTGGTAAATTATTGCAAAAGGACGTCGAGGATCTCGTGTCGATTTTAAAAATAACACAAAATAAGACAGCGACTCAAAGTGATCGCGAGAACTTCATTCGATCTTCCAGCAATATTGTTGGCCGTGGACAAAGAAATGTGTGGAAAAACATACCGGTGAGAGAAAAAAAATATTCAATTTTAATGCTTGATGAAAATATAGAACATTTTTCTATTATATCAATATGTAGCTTTGGATCTTTTAAATTGTGCTCATTGGAGCTCATTTGGAAATACCTCTTGACGATAGCAATTTTTTAGCTAAAAAGCAATTTGCGCTATGTTAGCTTTTTTCAATTGTGTTATTTTTCTTTGGATTCACATTGTTTGTGAATTACTACGACTATATTTCTTTGGATTCACCTTCCTTGAATTCACATTGTTTGGGATGTGTTAAAGTTCCTTAATTTTAAAGGATGTTTTCCAAATTTTTTAATAAGACATTCACAATACTAAATTTGCTCTGAATGCGTATGAAAAATCTAGAACTGCTTTTATTCGTGTAATATTAACAATAAGATGGCTAAGCTTATTGTGAGTAATGTTTTTAGTGAAACACCTTAATCATGTTTTTCATTTCTCAATGGTCTTCAGCTCAATGTTATTTGACCTCAATCACCTTAATTTTCGGTAAGTTTTATGCACGAGGAGATTAAATCATAGCGTTTTATTATTTGTTAGGAAAGAAACACTTTAGCAAGACAAATTATCAGCGGCGCCGATCTTAATGCTAAAAAATTTGTCGCCGAAAGTAAAAAAATTGGTAAAGTGGTTTCATTCAAGACTACTAACATTCAGGTAATTGGTATAAAACTCCCTGAAAAACCAAAAAATCGATCCAAAGAAATTAAACTGGTAGACACAGGCGGTCAGGGCGTTCGATTTCACACAAGTCTTGCGAACGGTCTACAACAAGCCACTGTTGTAAAGTACTCGTCAATTAAGGATATTTTATCTTCTGAAGAACTGAAAAAATCTGTAGATAAAACTATAAAGTCAAGTGGAAATTTAACCATCCAGAGTACGATCTTGTCTTTCACCACCACACCAAAACTTTATGTTACCCAAGCTATTCAAATTATCTTGAAAAATAATCAGGTACGAACGTAATCCGCCGATTTCAAGTTTCAAACCTATTCTCTGCTCCTCTTACAGTAGTATTTGTTTTTCTTTATTACAGAGTGGTTTTGATGACCCTAAAAGAGAATGTGTGTTTATTGAGCCGGATGTCAATGGTAGCAAATGGAGTGGTGAAGGATGTATGCTAAATGAAACAGAATCCTCAGAAGACAGCGTCATATGTGATTGTGATCACAATACAGCTTTTGCTATAATGATGGATACAGCTGGTGTTAAGGTATAAGTCTATACCTGTTACGTATTCGTAAACGCCAAGTACTTGCCACTTAATGTTAGTGTAGCTTTAGGCGAAATTAAGAAAACACATCATTTTTTCGGAGGATGAAACACAGATAAAGATCGATGTAAAGAAAAATCATTCATATGTGATAATTTAAATTGTTCTTTAGTAGCAATTACGTAAGCAATGTTTACGAAAAAACCTTTATTGCACAATGGTGTTTTTCTTCTCTCAACAACAATCCAAGCACAACTATAAATAAATCTGCTGTAAAAAGACGTAAAGACGTGCAATGAATTCTGCTTTTCTATTAAAGCATGTTAAACTTTTGATTCCCTTCATTATTTAATTCCCATTGCCGAATCGCAACTTTTAAATGATAGAAGTTAGAAAATGCTAAAAAACAGGGGTGGCGAAATAGCCAGAATTTATCTTTGTGAGAATGGCAAAAGATGAAACTTTACTTTATATATTATCATGTTTATAGCTAACTGAAACTGAACGAGAAATCTTGGAATATATATCAAATATTGGATGCTCTATATCGCTTTTTGGTGTAGTTTTAACATTGCTAACACACGTGTTGTTTTGGAAACATGTAAAATCGCCAAAATCAAAAGTTTTGCTGTGTCTTTGTATTGCTATTGGTTTTACCGACGTTTTTGCTATATTGGAAGGTGTTTCAAGATATAACCCGGTATGTATAAGATGAGGTAAAGAATCAGTAAATGATTTTTTCAATTTCATTTTTGAAGAAAAAAATCGTTAAATTGGATTTTAGCACCTTATTTTGGCAATAAAGCCTTTGTACGTGAGCAGAATTTTGCTTTTTGCAATAACCTTAACATGAAAACCGAAAACCGGCTTAGAATTTAATTCTCATCGAGAATTTAAATTTTGCTGCCTGTAAAGGAAAGGCTTTAACCCGACAAATAATTGAAGATACGTATTCTTTGAAAAATGTAATGTTTTTAGTTGCTGGATTTCATATATATTTAAACCTTTTTAAAGGAATTTTGCTCAGCTGTTGCTGCTCTTTTGCATTTCTTCCTCCTGTCTGTCTTTGGCTGGATGTTGTGTGAGGGGATTCTTCTATACATAATGCTTATACGAATTTTTGATGGCGTTCGTGGAAAACATTGGAAAATCTTCAATCTTATTGGCTGGGGTATGGACTATATTTTGTGTTTAACTTGCTACAAATAACGGTAACCTGCAACAAATAAGCCTGTTCCTTCCTTAGGTGTTCCATTGATTATAGTTTCCATATCACTTGGCGCTACTCGAGGCAAAGGATACGGTTCAGATAATTCTTGTTGGTTGAGTGTTGAGAGTAAACTAATCTTAGCATTTATTGTTCCTGCATCCCTAGTCATTACGGTAAGGGTGCAATGGTTTTATTTAATGTATTTATAACGCTGATATTTTTCCAAAAAGTGAGTACAATTATAGGCCGAGGTAAGTTTTAAAAATTGGAATCATTTATGGAGAATCGACATTTTCTTGCTATATTCATCTCCTGCACACAAAGTATTTTTGCTTTCCTAAGAATTTAAATCGATAATAACCCAACAAAATTATATTCTTTGAAGCGTTTGATTTTCACATAGGCGAATACAGTAGTGCTTTTCATGGTAATCTATAAAGTGTTAAACAGTCACAAAGTAAGACAACAAGAGAATCTACAGAAAGTAAAGACGGGTTTAAAAGCTACCATCGTAGTTCTACCTCTTCTTGGTTTAACGTGGTTGTTCGGTTTGATGACATTCAATCGAGAGACAATAGTCTTCCGCTATCTTTTTGCCATCTTCAATTCCGCTCAAGGAATATTTATATTCCTTTTTCATTGTGTCCTAAATAAACAGGTTAGACTAATATACACAAAGGAACATTTTAAGATAAGCAAGAAGTATTGAGGTGATAGTAACAAATGGTAATTTCTTTCAGATGCGAGATGTTGTTCGACAAAATACTCAAAGCACTTTCTTTTCAAG
Source organism: Xenia sp. Carnegie-2017 (assembly GCF_021976095.1). NCBI lineage: Eukaryota > Metazoa > Cnidaria > Anthozoa > Malacalcyonacea > Xeniidae > Xenia > Xenia sp. Carnegie-2017. Next base: position 15,181,100 of record NW_025813526.1, read on the forward strand.
CCTTGGAATGAAAAAATCATCCCACTCGCAAAATGGTGCGTTTAAAAACGTCTTAGACTAGCAGTTCAAACTTCTATCATAAGTCTGGCCACTAAAGGTGTGTATTTTCTTCCCAGTTTCTTCTAGTTCTGCAAGATCCATGAGTTTGAATGCAAGGCATGAAAAGACAAAAAGTACAGAAAGATCACATTTGGAGGAAAGCTCAGTACATTCCAATGAGATAACCCATCTTTTGCACGGTAGGTGTGATGTATAGAGTGTTTGCATGTGACGTCAAAGTAGCCATGTTGGGGGAGTTCATGAAAGTGCCGATGCTCAACGAAGTATGAAATTAACATAAATTCTTTTCTCTATATGCAATTTCCCCCAAGATGGCCCTGATAAAAACACTTTATACCATATGTTTTTAGTATCTAACTGCTCTAATATAGAACATGCTTTATAAAACTTTGCAAATTAACAAACATGGCAAAACGTTCATTGTTGAACAATCGTTTCAAAACATACTCAAAAACTTATATACTGCAGTTTGGCATTTGGTGATATAAAGTGACAAGGAGGGATCGTTGTGCGAATGGGCGGTGCATTATTGAAGCTTGTTTGTTGTAGACGAGCATGATATTGGTTTAACAGAGCATGTATGAAAATACAATTTTTCTTTTTACAATTTTTTAACAGACAACACCGATGCATTTCAATCGTCTACACAAAGTGGAATTCCTAAAAATAACGATCATGGGATGTTAAAGCTCGATGGGAAAATAGTAACAAATGACGAATCACCAAATTTATTATGTTTGGAAAATATTGATGAGAAAGCTTCTTCAGTAGTGTAACAACATATCAAACATACAGTACTCTGATCAACTAAAGATAAACTTGCCTAATTGCCACTAATTTCACATAATATTGACTAAGTTTAATAAAAAAAATTAAAGCTACTTATGTAGTTTCAATGCATGCAGTTTTAACTACAACGATAATTTTCTTTTAAGCATCAATAAAAATAAGTATAGCTACGTATATTCATATCTAATTGTAATTATATCTTGTTTAAAGAATGAAATTTAAATCTAGAGACATTAGCTGTTGAATTGTTTGTGCAATAAAACCATAAGAAGAATGAATAAAGAATGAAAAGTCGACTACCTTTAGTTGTCAACTTTGAAAAGTTGTCAAAAATCACATACCTAGTCTGCGGAGGTCCTGAGAAATTCAAAAACTAAGCTGAGCATAAAGATTTTTTGTTCATATGCTCTTCAGGCGGTGGACCAATGTGCTCAAAAACACAATTTTCGCTGCACACCTCTTACAAATAATAATTTATTTACGTTTTATTCACGATGACGTCATCAATAGTTATCAAAACCAAAAAATTTGCAAATATAAAATATTCTCAGTACCACTAGATAGACCAGCATGACATGAATAAAACAGTATATTACACCATCTATTTTCAGTTACTTGTTTTTCACTATGATGCTGACTCAGCATTTTAGGTCTCGTTCGATATCACAGGCAGAGATGCCAACTTATAAATTTTTGCTGTAACATTACTGCAACATCATCTCATAGTATCTATCTTATGGTACTGAGAATTTTTTAAATTGGCAAGTTTTATGGTTTTGATAACGATTGACGATGTCGTCGTGAATAAAACGTAAATTCCTGTTCATTGTGCAGACTTATCGCTTGGGGCCACATTCATTACTCTCTTTTGCATAATTCTCTACAACACCATGAAAGAAATTATTAGTTGGGTTAGGTGTGCAGCGAAAATATGTTTTTGAGCACATTTTTCTGTCTGATCCATTTGCCTATTATTACTTGTAGTTATACACAAGGCACATATTAACTTAGAAGCTTAAACAACAGCAAATCCTAGCAAATAGGAGATCATATTAGTAAGTTAGTTTTTGGGGTTGTTAGTCAAATACAAAGCAAAAGTTGAATTCATGAAAGGCTGATACTGCATATCGAGTTCAATTGTGTAAGACTTATAATAGAGAGACTTGCCAGGCGGGAAACGAATTCGTGTTAAAAAAACAATTGCCCAACATAAAATTCAAAATAAAGCCAATTTCTTAAAGAAATTATTTATTACTGATTGTAACATTTAGTCTTTACACAAGACATCATCAGTCAGGTAGTTAAAATGATCAAGAGTGCATTTATATTTACATATTAGAAGTGTAGTTATGAGTGTTAGATTACAGTGAGAACACTCATAACTTACACTTCTAATATGTAAATATAAACACACACTTGATCATTTTAACTACCAGTCTGATGATGTCTTGTGTAAAGACGAAACGTTACAATCAATAATAAATAATTTTTTAAAAAAATGGCTTTATTTCAAATTTTATATGTAAGACTAGTTTATATATTACATATTCACTAACACAGTACCAGAAATTGAATCCAACCATGTAATTTATATGAATGCTAGTTAAATACAAAAATGATGTTATTGGTTACAAGATAATCAAATTGCTTGAAAAATTTTAGATACAACAGTTGAACAATAAACACACCTATGAAAATTAAGATATACATCCTGATGATCATATGGAATGCTAAACAGGTTATGAAACTATCATTTACTTTTCAAAGTTACTCCTCGGTTTTCTACAAAAAATGGAATGAAGTACTTAAAACATCAAACTTAAACCACAGAAAAAACTAACACAACAAAACTATTATTTACCTGCTCTTGTATATCATTCTCCCTTAAAAATTTTTCCAATTTTGCATTCAATTGTCCAAGATTTTCTTTCAATACAATGCTATTGCTTTTAAGCTCTTTGATTTTCTAAAAAAGTTTATTTAAGTCATGTTAAAGAAAAGCGGTCTAAATTAAAACATAGAAAATGACATACCTGTGGCATTTCTTCATTAAATATAGCCTTCAACTTTGAAATAGTCTTTTCTGTATGGTCATCGTCATCATTTTGATCATCATTCTGATCAGCAGCATCTTTCAAGTAAAAAATTCAAAATTAAAATTTGATGTATCATGGCATCATGCCAATGTGTTTTACAAAACATCTTCTAAATGAGCTCATTCAGTGCAAATACCAGAATTTTTTTGTAATGATATCTGGCCATTTGAATCCTCCATAATTAATTTATCTAGAGCGTTACCATTATCCTTATCATCCAACATGTCACCATCTTTACTATCTTGCTTTTCATTGTTCTCAACTTCTACTTCATCTGAGTTGCTTCGTCCCATAGTTTCATCCTCTTTATCTACATTGACATGGTCATATTCTTTCTTGCCATTGTCGTCAGAGTCATCATCATCATTATCATTTTCATTTTCATCACCAGCATCTGAGTTCTCATCATTCTCATGGCTATTTGCATCTTTATCTTTGTTACCATCATTTTGATTAAGGTCTGAGTCTTCGTTTTCATCATCATTGTTGTCCTTGGCATCCGTATCTTCATCATCTTTATTTTCATTGAAATTAGGGTCAACTTGATTATCGTCTTGCTCATCCTGATCATTTCCTTGAGCACCTTCATCAAGTTCTTCATTTACCGGAGCAGACCTATATTCACTTTCTCCTATAAAGTAGTGTGTACAACTTTCATATTGTATTGCCCCTTTTGAGCTGATAAGATTTATATAATACTTATATTAAGTGTAGTATCATGCTAATTCACATCGTTGTTGCACTGTAAGGCAACATCTTCTCTACTCTTATTCAGCATGGCTTCATACTTGTGACAACTTTCAAAAAGTTACTTACACAGTATTTAAAAAAATATATATCAACATTTAATCGCGAAAAACATTTCACAAATGTAAATGTTAAATTGACATGTCATCCACGTCAGCAAGTCAAAACGTGATCAAATTATGACCAAAAAGCATCATTGAACAATGAAAATGTTAACATACCTTCTTCATCTGAAAATGGGGCTGAATTAGAAGGACTGAAAGCTAACAGCAAGCAAAACACCATCAAAATCCTTGCCATACTTCGAAAGATATGCTACGCGATGCAATTTGTTATTGTATTCAGAGCAGGCTACTCGCCATGCATTATTAATTGCATTTTAAAATTATTCGCCCCTATCCGGTTGCGAACACGTCACTCAAAAGTCTGAAGGCATACGATTATCGTCAAATAATTTCAACTTTCACTTAGTCGTCGATAAAAATATTATGAAAATTTACCCAATTGAAGACAGAAGGCTCTAAAATCGTAAAATGTCATTACATTTTTGGTTTGAATTTTTTTTCTTTAAAATAAGTTTGCTATTGTGCTGTATGACAAACAACAGATGTATGGCTACTTTTTTGTGGAAATAGTTTATAAACTGGTGTATCAAATATCGTCACGATCACGCTACCGAATAATGAAGTACAGCTCACAGTGGGGGATCTAGGGTACGTCAAAATATATAGCTGTTTGTTCATTTTTGGATGTATTTACTTTTAAAAATTCATTAAAGGCAACTTAATTGGAGAGTTTTTTTAGAAATAACCAGCATTTTTGTGTTAAAAGTGTTTCGAATTTAGAATTGAGCACTTATTATTTATTTTGCCTAAAATACCAGATCTGTTACTGATTAGCATGACAAAAGTGAGCTTACTCATGTATTTGTTTAATCTCAATCATACCTGAATATGAACATAACAAAACTCTCAATTCTAAATTGATGCTTAATAGTTTCCAAAGTGCTAACTCTCAAACTTACACAATTTATGAGTTGTATATGAAGTTGGACAGGATCTGCAAATATTCATCACTTGTAACTGTGTTTGTATTAATGTATAACATGATTTTGTATTAAATCTTCTCAAACCCAAGCTTGCCATGGTCTTGCTGCTGATTGACTGAGAGCTATTATAAATAAGTGGACATAAACTCATAGCTAGGGGTCTTTCATTTAGTACTTATGCAAAAAGGGAAGATGCTATATACGTTTGCATGCAATAAGGAGGGGGCAAGGAAGCTGTTTCATTCAAATGACATTTCAGAACAAAATTTTTCTTCCGTGAGTAATCATAGTTATACATTGGTAAGAAAATCAATAATTTTACCTACATTGGCTAAGATAACAGTAACTATAACCATCAAATAAACATTGGTTTTAACTGACAAAGTTGACTTTTGTTCGAGATTAAAAACAGCAATTGTTATTGTGTATATCTTGTGCATATACTAAATTTAAGATCTTGCCTATACATTTCATTTTGTGGCTCTGACTGTACATTATGAACAAGTATGGTGTTCACAAACAATAATTTTTCTTATTTAACTTTGAACTTTTTGACTGTACACACTTAAGATTGTAATTTGCATTAATATGTACTTATCTAAAAGCAAAAATGTCTGTAGTGATACATCTGCATACTCTGAAACTCTCAGAAATCCAAAATGAACTCATAAAATGATGAGACAATTACAAATTATCCTATATAAAGATAATATTTTTTAATCAAATATATTTAAAATTTTCACTAAAAATATTAATAAAAAGTATTGGAAATATTTTTAAAATTAATTATTGTACTAAGACATTAAGATATTTTCATTATTCTTTCAACTTTATAATGCAATATATGACAAACATCAGATCTTTAGTCACATCAAGCATAACCAAGATTTGCAAGTGAGGGCTAAGAAAGAAAATGTGGAGTACTAACACCAGATCTTTAGTCACATCAAGCATAACCAAGATTTGCAAGTGAGGGCTGAGAAAGAAAATGTGGAGTTACAAAAGCACTAATACTAGCAAATATCTTCATGGAGAAATTAAGATTCGGCTTTAGGCATCAAAATTAATGAAGCAACAAACAGAAAGGCAAAATTATATTGTTGTATTTGAGCTGCACAACAACAAATTGAAATGAACAGACATAGCTAAGGTACATTATCAGGAAGTGAGTAGTAGAAAGTAAAATTGGGATTGAGCTAACATTTTGGGGGCAGTTTTTCAGTTATAAAAAGGGCACTTTAGGGCAATTTACTTTTGGTGAAAAAACATTGCAGTTCTTATCATTGAAACCTGGATTTAAAGAGCTACACATTTTAAGCATTTTTGTAATAACACAATTGTCCATTGAAATCTAGAAAAAGTTTAAATTGTGTGCTTTGTGCTTAATATTTTGTTTAAGGCTTAATATTATGTGCTAAATATTATGTTTATGTTTAATATTATGTGGAAAAGTTTAAATAATGGGCTTAAATTATGTTCTTTGTGCTTAATGACCCAATAGCTATCCAACCTTTCTAAATTCCCGCACTTGCTGCGATTTTATACCACGTGACTGTGATCACATCTGGGAAAGGGAAGTCTTCGAGATTCCTGACAAATTTTTACCGGCTAGTTTATTGTCAATATAGTATCTATAGCAAAAAATATTTTTGAGACCGTTGAGAAATGTAAGCGACCTTTTTTTGGCGAAAACTATTTGACTATTTGATGAAGCAAATAACTAGCCAAAAGACTTTGTCTTTGATAAACAGCAGCTGCCATTTCTAAATGTTTCGCGAAAAAATTGATTAAACAGTCTCTTGGCAGCGCTAGTACAAATATATGAGAATTTTATAGCTTGAGTCGTCCCAGCCGTTTTGAAAAACAACGGAACGACTCGGATGACTCAAGCGACTTAATGAGGACCAGGCTTTAATTAATTTGTGCGCGAAACAATTAAAAAATGGCAGTAGCTGTTTATTAAAGACAAAGTCTTTTAGTTAATTATTTGCTTCTTCAAATCGTTTTGTGCCATAAAAAGGTCGCTTGCATTTCTCAACGGTCGTTTCGGTCGTCCGGATAGAGCAAAGTTCTAACCAAGCGACCCTGGTCGTTTCAGTCGTGTGAGTCATTTGAGGTGATCCTGGTCGCCTTTGAAATGTTCTCATACAGTCGCACGGGTCGTCTGTGAAATTTTGGTACGACTGGAACGACATGGACGACTATACGAGAACCAGGCTTTAGAGACAACAATGACCTGTTGTAAATAATTCGAATGTTGTAAATAATAAAATCATTGCTATTAGGAGAAGGAAAGGTTATTGATTTGCTATAATTTGTGTAAAAGATGACACTGCGGGGTACAAAATGCTTCTTAGCAACACGCATCTGCTAAACAAGAAAAATATTTCTCATTGAAATCTTTATGTAAATGTGTCCCATCTATATTCTTGCCTATTTTTAAACCTAAATGTGATAAAAATGATTAATGGAGCAATTATCTAATATAATTTTTTAAGCGAGTAATGCCAAATATTTATACGTATGACAAAAATGTAGGTAAGCACTTTGACAGTTAAAGGTGTCAACAGTAAATATGAAATAAGAAATATTTGTGAGTAACTTTTAATGTAGCGATAATATGGATGGGAACATTTACATAAAGATTTCAATGAGAAATATTTTTCTTGTTTAGCATAGATGCGTGTTGCTAAGAAGCATTTTGTACCCCGCAGTGTCATCTTTTACACAAATTATAGCAAATCAATAACCTTTCCTTCTCCTAATAGCAATGATTTTATTATTTACAACATTCGAATGTGATTTAAATAAGAACGAAGTTCATTTGCGTTTTACGCAATTCACATACGTGCAGAAGTTTCAAAAGCATTTGTGTAAGAACATCACTATGGCAATTGAGCACTTTCGACAAAAATACTCATTATGCATTATTAACCATTTTAGGAGTACAATATCATAATAACAAATGTCATCGAAACAAGTTGTACACTAAAGCCTAGTTTTCACTAGCGACATAAGCATAACGACAAAGACAAAAGAAAATACAAAAGAAGGCAATGAAGCGACAGACGCAAGCATCAGCATAAGCTTGAGGATAAACGCAGCAGCTAGACATAAGCCTAAGATAAAAATAAACGAATTGAAAGGAAAATCCCATTTATTTCTTTCGACCTCTAGAGAATATGCTTTACATTGTTTTATCGCTTGTGTTTGTGTTTCAAGCGAAAAGTAAGCCTTACAAACAACATTGTTTCACCATTGATCAGAATATTTCCGCTATTTAATTTATGAAAGATATATTTTGGCTTTTGCCCAATAATAACAGTTTATAAGCATGATGGAACATCAACCCTATGTTGACCCTTGTAGCTCTAATATTTTATAATTTTTACGGTGTGTCATGCACGGACATAGAAATATATTAAATGTTTGAAATATTTAAATAATAGTTGTTTATATCAGCATTTATTTGAATTTCCTAATTGTCAACCAAACATGCGAAAATCAAGCGTGAGTTAAGAAAAGCGAACAAAACACGCGCCAAAGAGTTTTCCTCGGGTAAAATTCCCAAGGTGTGATCAAGCCATCTATATACACTTGAAATCATGTGTAGAAAATTGCTTTATACAATAACAACACAAAGGCAGTGTCGTAACTAAGGCCCGGTTCAAACGTCGCATTTTACATGCGCCGAATCAAATCTGAGTTTTAGTCGACTAAAATAGTTTTATGCGTAGTTTGATTCAGACGTCGAATTTAATAGTCGCATTTATTATAGTTATGCTTCCACTTTTTCATAGTTTATTCATTTTCTTGTACTAATTTCCTAAAATGGCGAACAGAAAAATGTTGAGTTTATGCATTTCAAATATGATTCGTGTTAATAGGAAAAGACGAATATTGATGCATGTTACAGCAAATAAACTATTAGAAACGAGACGGCAGCTTCTGCAAATTTCCCATGTTTTTCTACCGTTAATTGGTAAAAAAAAAGCCTTCATACGTAGCCCTCCTTATCGATCATGTCGAAGACAAGATAGAAATTCCGGCTGGTGGAAGAAAGTTTGGAGTATTTATTCTGATTCAAAAAAACATTTCGTGTATCTCGAGGAAACTTTCCTTGTACATATAAATTTTTTGCACTTTAAACAAGTGTATTTTGTTAAACTTGTGCACGAAATACAAGGGCCATTACCATCACTCGCCGCCGCCATGTTTTACAACTTTGCGCATGGCATTTAGCATGGAAATAATTGATTTTTGCTTAGAAATATCTTAAAATAAATTATGCATTAAATTCGGCTCATGTAAAATGCGACGTTTGAATCAACATCGAATTTCCGTCGAATATTCGACTAACTCAGTCGAATATGCGACTAAAGTCGCATTAAATTAAAATCCGTCGAATTTAATTGATTCAAACGTCGCATTTTACATGCACATAATTCTCGCATTTGATTCGGCGCATGTAAAATGCGACGTTTGAACCGGGCCTAATATTAACTCATGTTTGGATGGCCTCATCCATTCATGAACGTTGACCAATCAGAGATGGCGTTTATCATATGTTATTTTATAATCCATATCCTGTCCAAAGTAAAAGTATTCACACGCATGCATGCATGTAAACAGATGGGACTCGTCACTTATTTCAAGACGACATCAATATGAAGTATAATTCGAACAATATACTAAATGTTTTACTGCTGGCTTTTATTGCTCTGAATTCGGCGTACGCCATCTCTTGTAATGGCCTGGCAAGATACACTTTGACATTTCAAGGAGAATGGACAAGCGCAAGGCATCCTAACTTTCCTCCAGGTCCTCATTTCTCTGCTGTCGTTGGCTGTAGCCATAAGCCATCATATGTTATGTGGAAAGCTAGGATTAAAGCCACAAGAGGAGTTAAGGATGTTGCTGAACTTGGTATGTTTTAAATTAGTAAGAGTTCATAAGTATCTATTTGAAATTGTTTTGTAATGTAGACATCAAGTCTATTATGTCAAATTGTCAACTTTTGGAAAAATTATTAATGAATTCCAAAGGTTGTTTGTGTTTGAAAAGTTGCTACGACTAAATTGTGGCTATTATCGGCTAAATCGTTAGTTAGTATAATTTTCAAACTTTGTTCAATAGCATGGCAAGTAAAACTGAAGTAAAATTTCTGTCAAGTAAAAATAAAAATAAATGACGATAATGAAATACAACTATTTGAAATATTCATATATGAACTCAAGATTTCATAACAAGTTGTGAAATGTGCATTCACTTCCACTTTTACCAGACACGCGTTTCACAATTATTGCTATTCATATCAAACGCAATTCTACGTGGTTATAAGTTATTATTACAATATAAAATACACAAGAAAGTTTATCTATAACACCAAAGTTTTCATGACGACACCGTTGTGTTTTGTCGTTTAAACGGAAGAAAACTTGGCACCTTTAGCAAAGTGTACTGCGCCTAATTCGTACATAAAAAAAACTTAAAAACATAAAAACACGTTAGCAAAGCGATAATAAAAGAACACAAAACACACAAGAAAAAGAGTTGAAACAGCCCAAAACTAAAGGATTTGTGTCGTTAAATGCAGCTGAATAAAAAACTGAATGAATTCAATTCTTGGTGATGAACTTTTACAGCTGCAGTAAGAAAACTGCAAACCTCAAAGGAAACCTGAAAACGTTTACGAAGCAATGCTCGTACACTAAAATATTTGCATAGCGGGAGTAAAAGGCCTGGCTGGCTACGTTATTGGATGTATTGGGAACCAATATTTATATCTACATGTTATAACTTGCAGAAGACAATCGATTTCGAAAAAAATTAAACACGGGAAAACATGAATATATGAATATTGTCACCCCCACCCCTCCCGGGCCAATTATCGAGCTGGCTACACCACTGATATTTGTGTCTACCTATTTCTCACAAAATGAATGCGAATGTGACTTTCGTGATTTGAAAGTTTTGAAACCATTGCTGGTCATTTAACGATACAACCGCTAAGTCAAACCAAATTGCAGTTCGTTGATAATCTTACATGACTTGACCCTGGCAACATGAATAAACATTAGCTTTCACAAGTACCGCTACCTTGTGGGCACGGTGCCAGGCTACAAGCCTTAAAATTTATTCCCCAAGATTAATTGCGTGTCAACGAGCAATTTCTAAATTCGCCAGCGGGCACGGGTGCCCAGTTTAAGAGGTGGCGCATCCAAAATTACGATGACCCAGAAGGCTGACAGTGCTATTATATTTTCTTACACTCCAGTAACTCGTTTTTACAGTCCTGTAACGCTTTTTAGCTGTCCAGTAAAGTTTTTTGACACAGTCCTGTAAAATTTCAACCCAGTCCAGTAAAGTTTTTTAATAAAGTCCGGTAAAAATTTTTCAAACAGTCCAGTAAAATTTTTTTCAATCTTTTTTATATGGTCTGGCTCCCTTTTTTAAATATAAATAGGCATTGAAAGACGTTGATGAATTCGAATGTACATTTCAAAATTAACAATAAATATACCACTGAAAAACTATACCCCCTGTATGAACATAGAGAATCGTTATGAAGAAAAAGATCTCATCAAATCATATTTCAACTAAGGATGCACAAATCTTGGAATAATAGAATACTTACGACTTCATGACATTACGATTAGTTTGTCAACGCTAAGCGGAGATTGGTGTCTTTGCACATTCGCAGGCGACCGCACAAAGGACAAGAGAATAGATATGTAATCACGACTGTGATCGAAGAAGAATTATCTGGAAGCGGGTGTTTTAAAAGCTATTAAAAAATTTTACTGGAATGTGTGTAAAAAAATTTTACTTGACTGGGTTGAAATTTTACAGGACTGTGTCAAAAAACTTTACTGGACTGTTAAAAAGTGTTACAGGACTGTAAAAACGCGTTACAGGAGTGTAAGAAAATATAATAGCACTGTGAGCCTTCTGGAAAGAAATTTAAGAAATGGCTTTTTCGTTAATATTTTCAATGAGAGTTTTTTACGATTCCTCGTGATTAAAAATAGAAAATACTGGAAAATGACTTAGGATAATTCATTTTGCACGAGAAGCATTTTTGCTTTTGAGCTCCGCGATACAACACTAGTTCTTGACTTATAATCAAAATCCTTATGCACTTATGCAATAGACAAATATTGGTCAAGAGTGTCTAATTTAAACTTGTTTTTATAGGAAGTACATCTGCCATATACAGGGAAATGGGCGGTCAGATATCATCAAAAAATGCTCATAAAAGAAATCAAGGTCGAGTAATATGGGGAGGAACAGCGTCAGACAGGATTACCAATATTGAAGTTACTTCAGAATATCCCCTTGTATCCTTCATAACCATGATAGCACCCTCACCTGATTGGTTCATAGGTGTTCACGATTACAGCTTATGCAATACTACCACGGGGAAATGGATGAATGAAACGTCGAAAGATTTGTTTCCATATGACGCTGGCACTGATAGTGGACAATTTTTTACAAGTTCAAACTCTATTACAAATCCACCTGGGAACATTCATCTTCTTACAAATGATATTGATGGATCTCTCAAAAGCAACCAACCCGTGAAAAGCTTTGGAAAATTTACCTTTGTGAAGACATTGGAGGATTTGAATGGCAATAAAGGATATACCCCTAGATTAACTCTTCTTCTTCAACTGAGTGCTTTTCTTTGCTTAAATATCTTGGTTTAAATCGTTTTAATACTCACTCTCTCCCTTTTTTGGCATCATAATTTTTCAAAATATATTTGTATGTACTTTTTATAGCAAGAGTCGATCAAACGACTATTAAGCGTTGAACTATCTATATTATCATTTTGTCAAACATAATCACACAAAATAATAACAAAGTACACCAAGGTCAAGATATTTGTGTTTAATGACGTACTAAAGGTAAAGAATAGTAATAAAAGTACAATTCTTGTCGTGGTGACGAATCTAAGAATTGTTTTGAAAATTGCAATTGAATTTCAGGGTTTCATTTAGCAGTCGTCGACTGCTGAGGACTAGTCTGCCGAAATGCATTGTGTCGTTTACAATGGCGTAACGGTGGGGTCTGGTAGCAAGTGACGGGGGGAGGGGACTTGGAGAAGAATTACCATATAAATTTTCCTGAAAAATCAATTTTAATACTATTAGGATACATTTCTGCAATTATATGAATGAAATGTAATTGTTATTTTTTTGGTGTGGAACCTTTAGAAGTGTGCTCCCAACAAATTAACATGCAGGGTATATTGATGCATGAAAAATGTTGCGTACGCTGTGAGTTGAAACCGAAAATAAATTGCGCATCTGCTCTGTTGACTTAGTATTCATCAAATTTCATGAAATTTCTATTCTTTGTTATAAAGGACCACTGAAATTTCATTTGTTTTTGAACATATCATTCATGCTTTCACAAGCTATTTAAATTGCAGTTTATGCTTCTTTTCCATTGTTTGTAGAGTTTTCTGTTTGTTTTTAGTTTCAAATCGTGGTTTGGTTGCTAAAGTACCTATTCTAACATAACGAACTTTGTTTACATTTGACAGTAAAATTACGCGTTTTGAACCATGGTCGATGACGTGAAATTAATGGCCGGCAAATATGTTTCTGAGCCAATCAAAGCGCGCCATTTTGCCGGAAGTTACGCTTGCCATGTAATAATAAAAGATATACATATACAGTATGTTATATCATACAATTGTACTCTTTATGTATATGTATGTTTTTTTATCTTTGTATTAAATTTTTTAATACATTTACGCCATAGTGAAAATCAGCGTTAGTTGAGTAAAATTATCTAATTGTATATCGTGCACCCACATATTTTCCTCCTTGGATTTTATAAACTTTATATCTACACATAAGGTAATATAATAAACTAACCATTGTGTCAAGAAGATTGTTTTCCTTGTCTTATAATGTCATTCTTTTAGAGCTTAATTTTGTACAAATCTTTCATAAAAATATTACCCTCTTGCGAGCAATGCAACTATTTTATCTAAGCTCTTTATATTTTGTGACGGGTGCTTTTGAAAGGCTTTCTTTATTCTCTTTTATCTGAAGAGGTGTATTCTTTGAAATTTATTAATGTTATTCTCTTTCCAAGTCTATGGCACGACTAGAATCAGATTATTATTGCATTAGATTAAAATGTTAAGACTAAGTTCCAGCGCTTTTGGTGACAATTCTTGTAACATAGAAGCCACAATTGTTATATAGCTAACAAAACAAAAGACATTATAAAATTGGGTCGATTTATAAATCAATTTTGTCTTTAAGTACAAACAATAGCGTAAAAAAGGAAATATCTCTGATTTGGTATTTGTAGTAGTTTCAAATGACATCTGTCCAATAAGGATTCGACAATGCAAAAATCTTGATGAAACTTTCAGCAAACTAAATTACAAGAGAAAGCTTCTTGTCTTCAATTGCTTCACTAATTTTAATATTTTTAAGGTATTTTCAAACTAAGCTCATTTAGTACTTGTAAGTTCTTATCTGGGTTATTTGTTGTTAGATACCTGCAATTAGTGCATACTTTTATCTGGATTTGCAAAACTTGATTCAATAATATTACACTATCCTTTTGTTCACAAGTTCCTACTAGCCGTTATATTCTATCATTGGGACGGAAGTTGTATTTTTTACTTCAAAAATGTTATTTTCAACATAGTTGAAAGAAATGAAAGAGGCTTACATTGTAACAAAGAATCGATAATGCTGCTGAAACGACAAAAATTTAAGTGCTCTGTCGGATGTGTCCTTTCTTTTAAAGCATTATTAAAATTTATAAAGCAGAACATCCACGTCATCATACATTATAAGAAAATTGTGCACAAAACAGATGCGTAGAGTAAATCTTGTGACGGTCATAGACGCTCAACTCGAGTTTCTCAACAGCTTCTTTAAACAAACGTTTTAGTCAATTTGTTGGTAGATAAGAGAAAGACAAATTACAATTAATCAAAGTAAAAACGACAAAAGTATATGCATACATACTCGTAGTTATGAGAAATTTGAAGAGTATGCCATTTGTATTACTCTTGGCCATCATCAACCTAAATTGTGCGAAAGCCATTTCTTGTAATGGTGAGGCAAGATACACTTTGACATTTCAAGGAGAATGGACAAGCGCAAGGCATCCTGACTTTCCTCCATTTCCTCATTTCTCTGCTGTCGTTGGCTGTAGCCATAAGACATCATATGTTATGTGGAAAGCTGGGATTAAAGCCACAAGAGGAGTTAAGAATGTTGCTGAACTTGGTATGTTTTCGATAAGTTTACATTAATAAATATTTGTGTCTGTAAAAATATGTCTGTAAGAGGATGCATACCCAGTATTAGTAAAAATAAATTGTCCATGACATAAAAAGATCTGGCCGGAGAAAGAAAAAGAAGAAAACGTTTGCCAAGCTTCGGTCGGTTTGGTCGTCATTTTTTCAATAACAACTTAGCTATTAGTACAATTGGAAAATGACGCATGTCGTTACTGGCACCACTGATTAGACAAGTGGCCGATAACTCTCACTCTCATCGTTAATTTTAGAGAAAATTTTCGTTCTGACGTTTGGCTTGGTATAGAGCTTAAGCTCGCGTTGCTTTTATTTCTTTAATTACAGGTGTTTTGCTATTAAGCCGGCTTATCAACTTTGCAATTTCATCATGGTATAAATGATATAACAAAAACATTAAAGTAACCCCAAAATAGCTTATAACTTTAACTCGAATGCATCTAATTTATATACTGTTAGAACGTTTCCGTAGAAATTAAAACATTAGCTTGTTTTCTATCGGGTAGCGATAGGGGAGTATCATATAATATTATCATCTAGCTAATGACTGAGAATGAGGGAACAGTGCCAAAGTAACATAAGTGACTTAAGCAGTTTTAAGCATTTTTGCGAACGGTATAAGCACTGATATGTATATTTGACTGGATAACGCATCTCTTGCGAAAATTGAAGCCGGAAGATCGATCATTTGCTTCTGGCTTCATGGGGGGTATCGGTCCCACTTTACTGTACTTTTGTATTACAAAATCACAGTTTTTGCGTTTTTATTCCTTTTACAAACTTCTGATTAAGGCGAAATATTTATGACGTGTAGAGAAAAACCGGTAGAGAGTTTCAACCCCAAAGGTCTGTTTTTTTGGCTTTGTAACGACTGAAAAATAAGATGGCAACTTCTATTGAAATTTGAAAATTGAAGGTGACAAGGACAATTTTTGCCGTGCGAGGCATTTTTAGAAGATGAATACGAAATTACAAATTTACAACAAAGTAAGAACAAAGGTATTCATATCTTCAACATATTCATTGATATTGAAGTTGTTCACATAGTAACACGTTGAACACTTTGCTTCGCTTAATGACAACAGAGGTAAGTTAATTGGCATATTTTGATGATGTACATCTCGTAGAGTTTAATGATACCGTTATTAACTTACTATTGCTCATCAAAATGTCTTTCTGATTATTTTTCTATATCGATTTGTTTTGTTTCTTCACTGATATAATAAAGACGTAATTTGAAATTATTATGATATTAGCGATGTGAATAACAAAGTGTTGTTAAATAAGTAATTTTGTAGCAATCTTCCATAAACGTCATTGCAGATGAAATTTTGGTAGCAGTATTAGGATTCTGTAATATTTCTACATTTTATAAGAAGCAGCAGCATCATATAATCTCCAGTTTGTTTCAAAACAATGCGGGTCGACCTTGTATCATCTCAATTTTCTGCCATTATAAAGGTAAGAAGGCAAACTTTTTAGGATTAAATATCTTTACCGGTTGTTCAGTCCCTTTCACAAAAATTTTGCTCGAATCAAAAGTTTGTATAACGAATAAAAACGCAAAAACTGTGATTTTGTAATACAAAAGTATAGAAAAGTGGGACCGATAACCCCCACGAAGGTCATAATCAGATGAGCTAACCTCCGGCTTCAATTATCTTACTATATTTTATACATGCATGCGTTATCCAGTGTAATATACGTATCAGTGGGTCAAAGATTCATTGTGCATTAATAATACGTGACCACGATAGTTACATGATTTGTTACATTAGTAAAAAAAATGTTCAGAAACATAGTATTTTCAAAATCTTGTTTAAAAAAACCCATTGACAGCTCATAACAAGTAATGTACCTTTTGATTTGTTGACATAGTAGGGTGAACGACGTCTTATACAAAAATACCCGCTATAAGTTTGAAAGGCGAATTATTGACGATGTTCTATTTAGAGAAAAAAGTGGTTATTAATCACAATGACAACAAGATATATTTCGTTTTGATTGGCGAGAAGATTTAAGGACTAAACTTTCAATGATTTAAGAAACACGTCAGCTGTCACGTGACATGCAATTTAAGCGATGAGATTTAGGAAATGAAGATGTTGGTTAATGATCTTTACTGGGTTGTTTAACTTTACCAAGTGAACTGTATGCACAAAGCACATTTTTTGAAATCTTGAGCATTTTTAATATTTGACGTAGATTATTTTAAAAATTTATTATTTCAACTTTTCTAATCAATGTACTTCACTCCATATGGCAAAGTATTTACCAGGCTGCCCACCTGTGTGCACTGCGCACATATTTTTAAAATAATTATCCATATGTACGTGATATTATGCCGTTTTGTAATCAAAACTACATTGCATATCAGAGACAACACCTTTGATTTTATCGTGTTACGTTCATGAAAGCACTCTTGACTTAAAACTTCACACAGGAAAACTTGTTGTAGCTGTCTGAAAGTTTTGGTTTGCTAAATGGAAAGCATAATAAATGACTGAAAATAATTAATGTCACCGATGTCTTTGTCTTAATTATGAATTTTTTATTAAAGTTCAAAGATTTATATTCTTGCGTAAGAGGCTGCCAAAGACGACGAATACATAATGCAGAAGCTCTATTCACTACATAAGCTACTCAATGATTGTTTTCTGGATTGAGCAAATTCTGCCGCAATGTGTTTCAAATAAAGACTAATATCACCAATTAACTATATTTTTAAATTCTTCTTGTTGTTTTGATTGTCAAAGCAACGATATGTCAAGATGCGAAATTTTGTTTTATTTCATACAAAACAATGAAATGCTTATTGATTGAGCAAGTGCATGAATATCACAGCAAAAGTAAATCAAAATAGTGAATGCAGTGATATCAAAAAATAACTTGTAACAACTTAATTTCTGTTTGAAAAATATTCAAAACCAACCAAATATAGTCTGTATTTTACAAAAATAAAGCTTAGCCTTGAAAATATTTGAAATCAGCATCTCGAAGTACCACTGTTGGATCGAGACTAAGTCAAATAAATTACTGCAGCACATTTAGGCGTATATTTACATTTCTAAGTACCTTAGAGGCAAATCCATTGGTAAAATTTTATTCTTTAGAAATTAAAAACAGTGTTTTTCTGAATGTAATTTTATTCTTTAGAAATTAAAAATAGTGTTTTTCTGAATGTAATTTGAATTTGAAACTGAGGAGCTATAATTTATTTGACGTACACTGGACCGCCACTGCGAAGTACAACGAATAGTGAGCTGTTACACTATATTGTGGGAAATGCTATATCTGGCATATTTTTCCTAAATATAGTGATTACTTTCTCAAGAAACATTCAAATACTTTGCAACGAGGAATATTCGCCTCTATATGAAAAAAGAAACTTTTGTAGTATCTAAAAAATCGTATAAACCAAATTCTTACTGCAATAGACAATTATTGTTGAAGAGTGTCTCATTTAAAACTTGTTTTTATAGGAAGTACATTTGCCATAAACAGGGAAATGGACGGTCAGATATCAGCAAAAAATGCTCATAAAAGATACGAAGGTCGAGTAATATTTGGAGGAAGAGCGTCAGACAGGATTACCAATATTGAAGTTACTTCGGAGTATCCTCTTGTATCCTTCATAACCACGATAGCACCCTCACCTGATTGGTTCATAGGTGTCCACGATTACAGCTTATGTAATACCATCACGGGGAAATGGAAGAATGAAATTTCAAGAGATTTGCTTCCTTATGACGCTGGCACTGATAGTGGACAATTTTTTAGAAGTCTAAACTCTCTTACAAATCCACCTGAGAATATTCATCTTCTTACAAATGATATTGATGGATCTCTTAAGAGCAATGAGCCGGTAAAAAGCTTTGGAAAGTTTACATTTGTAAAGACTTTTGAAGTAAATGCACCGTTCTCATATATTGCAATTGATAGTCCCGTCCATTCAACATTAAATAGAATGTCAGAAATCAGTGTGCCCATCGCATCAATAAGAAGTAACATATCGGAAATTAACGTGCCTATGACTTTAATATCAATGACCACAACTAATTCAAATGTCTTTATCACATCAAAATTAAGGAGAACACCTAAAGTCGATGCTTCTGTCACTTTAACGTCAACTAAGATATCTAAAATCGAATTCCCTGTCACATTCACATCGAATATAATATCAGATGTCAGTTTTTCCATAACGCCAGCTTTAACTGAGACATTTAAAGTCAATGTTCCCATTACAACAACATCAGTTAATACATCAATATCAGAAGTCAGTTCCTCCATCACGCCGGCATTAACTGAGACATTTAAAGTCAATGTTTCCATTACAACAACATCAGTTAATACATCAATATCAGAAGTCAGTTCTTCCATCACGCCGGCATTAACTGAGACATTTAAAGTCAATGTTCCCATTACAGCAACATCAGTTAATACATCAATATCAGAAGTCAGTTCCTCCATCACGCCGGCATTAACTGAGACATTTAAAGTCAATGTTCCCATTACAAAAACATCAGTTAAATTATCTGAAGTAAATGCAACGGTCGCTTCAGCATTGAAGAAGACATCTAAAGTCCAATTTTTTATCACGTCTGCAACTCCAAAGACAACCAAAGTCAATATACATGAAGTATCACCAACATCAGTTGAGCCAACAATAAGCCTGCAGGTCACGAGCAGATTTGCGCCTGCTTCAAATGGAAAAACCAGATTTTGGAAAATAAAAACGAAAAACAGGGCCTGGGGAGGGCGAAGATTTAGAAAATTTAAATACAAGGGATGGAAAGGAAGAAGAGGTAAAATGTTTTGGAGGGTAAATAAGGGATACAGAAAACAAGGACGTAGAAGTGTTTATAGTGGATGAGAAAACAAAAGGAAATAGAATAGACAAATTGGAGATGTGTTTAAATTTAAAACGAGGGTAGAGGCATAACTGAAACTTTCAAGATAATCCCCATTTGCATGTATACAATCAATATAGAAATAGTGAAAAAAATCTTAATAAATGTCTGAAAAACTGTGCAATTGTTAACAAACATTTAAGAATTCAACGCGACAAATACGTTTGTTGATTTCTAAATGTATTTACTTTTCTCAAGTTGAGGTGTAACCGTTTATAATGTGAAATTTTTTAGTGAATGGATTTCGAAATTGCTCAAATTATCAGCAATGACGGACTTGATAATGAAAAACTAAACTAGTGTACTTTTTTCTCATTTTGATACAACAAAATCATTGGGCACTTGAAGTTATTTCCATTACATCTACATTCCTCGAATTAATTTATCGACGTGGATGACTGAGCTTCTTTTCAATTTTCAACTAAGCCTATAGGCCGTTTTGGTGATGAGACTGTTCAAGATAATAATAGTTAAGGTCATTTTACAGTCAAACATCATTGTTTTGTGAAGCAACTCGTTTCTACAACGCCTTCAGACGACTAAGTGCCCAATGCAGTACGGTGCTCAGGCACGGTACTGCTCAATTAAAAACGTTCAGTTTTTAAAACAAGATGTAACTTGTTGTAAAATATGCCCAATAAGAAATCGGTTTTTAAGCCAATGAGTAACTTATTATTTTTGTCATTGTTCTTCTTATTAACATGTTTGGATGAAGATTGTCGAGGCTAATGTAGAGTCCCTGTATTGAAATAGACCGACATTTTGACAACCTTAGCTGTATTCATCTTCAGAGTCAAGTGAGGAGCAATCGTCAGGTTCTTCTTACTAATAAACCTTCTTCCTCGTTGATAGAGCTCACAGGATCAGGATAATTTTCAAATTTTGCTTCATTTTTTTCGGCCGGCTTGCTCAAAAAGAGTAAAACAAGTATCGCCAGTATCATAAAGCATGTAAACCAACAGGATAATATAAGTGCGTTCATAGTTGAGTTGTTGACGATACAGTGTTTATTATAAATAAAACACATCCATTCCACCTGTCGGATATCACTTTTCGGATCATTGAAACCATTACATTTTTCTTTAAGCACTTTAAACGCAAATGTTTTGCGCAGTAACCTCAAATTTGTATTTCCTGCTCATATATTTGATGTGCATATTGTGTGAGGTGAATGCGGTTAGTCAGTAAATGCGGTTAGTATGTAAATTCACACAAATAATATTTGTAATTTGCAAAAGACTCGGAAGCGAAATATGCTCGTTTGCTTTATGCCTTTCATCATTCAACTCACCAAAACTTGCTGTGAGCAAAATGAACCAATCGATGAAAACAGTACGGGGATACGTATCAAGAACATTGCTCATCGTACTAAGTTCAAGTGTTTCCTACCGTCTGCACGAACGAGGCGTAATTGATATTTGTGATCGCCTGCAAAACATGCATTTAAAGTTCGATCTTCGAGCTTGGAGTGACTATTGTTCATATATTCAACTATTTACGAGGATACAGACAAAATTTTTTTCACTCAGAAACATTCAACTGCAAATTTGCTTATTGAAACGCTTTCCATTTTCCTTTTTTGCAGCTGTGACTAACGGTAATAAGTATTATGGGCTCATTAACTAAAACTGATGTGGTAAATGAACTATTTTAAATCTATTCAAAATTTTATCCCTTTTTCCCGCCTTTTACGGTTTTACCTTCTCTGTACGCGTTTTACCCTCTATTCCACTTTTCGCCATTCCATTTCTGTATATTGTCCTTACCCTTACTCACAAAGCATTATAAATGAGCAATCGAGATACCAAATGTGGCAGAGTTATCAGTTATTCACAAGTATAATTTGTTGCTATTGTTACTCGTCAAGCCGCATACGAACATCGTGCAAACTAAATGAAAGTGTTAAATAGTTATGGATCATCTATGCATGATCTCACTTCACAATAAATATCAAATGTAGATCATTTTATATAAATTATGTTGAAATGTGTGTTTGATCATAATTCTTGAGAATGGTAACATTACTATGACCGCTTACTTAAGTTTAAACCTGCCTTCCAGCAGTGATTATGCTAACTTTCGCTTCACTGTGTATAATACTATTAAAACAGAATATTCAATAAGCCTTTCATATCTTGGAACTGTAAAATATAAAGGGTACAAGATTGTATCAAAGCCACTGACTGTATCAAATTGATACTGCAGTGTGTCAATATTGTATATTATTATATAAATTGCTAAGGTTTTATTTTTTCGTTTTTATGCATTGGCGTCAATCCTGCGATATTTGCGGGGGAACATATTCGTATATTCTGTGATGCCAGGCTGATTTCTTTTGAAAGTGAAATTGTTTTGAAAAGAAATTAGACAGGCATAGCAGAATATATGAATAATGCCCCCAATTAACACAAGATTGACGGCAATGTTTTCTTGATATTTCCTGCGGAAGTAATACTTTAAAAATATATAAACACTACAATGTAAAACGTTTAATCATTCTTTAGAGGAAGTTCAGTACTGAACGAATCTACTGCAGTTTTCATACATTACCCAAAGATAGTCATTTGATGAACCTTTCATATTTGTAGCGTGAATAAATTGATGTTTAACTGAGTTTTCTACGACAGAAATAATTGAAATACAACAGGTGACAATGACGGTGTACATCAAAAATATACTAGCAAGTTTGCTGCTGACTTTAAACTCTCTAAATTTTGCAAAAGCCAATTCTTGTAATGGTGTGGCAAGATACACGTTGACGTTTCAAGGAGAATGGACAAGCGCAAGGCATCCTAACTTTCCTCCAGGTCCTCATTTCTCTGCTGTCGTTGGTTGTAGCCATAAAGCTTCATATGTTATGTGGAAAGCTGGGATTAAAGCCACAACAGGAGTTAAGGATGTTGCTGAACTCGGTATGTTTTATTTTAAGTATTTTAAATCAGTAAAAGTGTAGGGTATGTTGGGATACGTCAACCAGACAACACTTTGTCAATGTGTTGTATTAAGATGTTTTTTTTAATACAGAATTTTGTTTTATGACTGGATAATTCTATTGCTATACAACATTTTTTGTAAATTTAAAAATTGCAGTTACTTTAAATGTTTTTATTATTACTTTCAGTAAAAATAAATATGAGGAGAATTTTGACTTTCATTTCCTTGTTTCCTTAAATTTATGCAATGTTGCTATTTGAGAATGTTAATGATGTTGTCGGTATGCAGACTACGATTTAACGAAAGACTTGAGGCAATATTTATACTTAGGCTGTTTGCCGATTTCATCAACTGTATAAAAAAGCAAGAGAACGAGTCTGTTGCTAATCACGGATCAAAATGTATATAACAGCCTTTTAAAGCAGGCAATTTTTGTTTTTAAATATATTTATTGTTACAAACCATGGATTACATGTATGTTCTATA
The DNA here is from genome assembly GCF_021976095.1 of Xenia sp. Carnegie-2017. Lineage (NCBI taxonomy): Eukaryota > Metazoa > Cnidaria > Anthozoa > Malacalcyonacea > Xeniidae > Xenia > Xenia sp. Carnegie-2017. The sequence goes on from NW_025813526.1 coordinate 15,204,467, forward strand.
AACTTTGACAATATACTTCAGTTTTTTATCTTGTGTTCAGTTTGTAAGGAAGAAAAGTGCTATAGATTCAAAGCAAAGTTTAGATGGAAATATACAGTCAACTTACTGAACTATACAATACATACCAAATCACATATGCGTATGTAGTGACGTACATAACGTACGTATTTATTCATCTAAATTTATGTATTAGCAATAGATGTAATAGCCAATCTTACACTTACTCAAACGCGCTACTTAAACTTACGCACTTAACTTTATAATTACGTAAAATTACTCAAATTTCAAGTATAATATCTGCCCTGTAATAACTGCACCTTCTTTAGCTAAATGTGTAAAAAGCCTGTAAATAAATTGTAAAAGATAGAATACTCTCAACTGTTGCAAATAACTTCTTCGCTAGGGAATAAAATAATCACAAAAACTTAATAGCGTTCTAGTACATTGAGCTCACGCTCGGAGCTCATACGAAAGACTTATATAACGCTAAACGTACACGCATTATCTAATGCAACGTGGTCCATATTATAAAACAATTATATTAAGCCTAGGAAATAAAACACATGCGCAGAAACAAAGCCAATTTTGCCAATTGACAGACTCTTAAGTCTGTAATTCTGTGACTCTTAACACACACGTTTGTGGTGACTTTTCGTTTGAGGAAAAAAGCCTTGATAAGCAGATTAGACACATTCAAATGGAATTTAAGTTATGCTAACAATTTTTTTGTTCTACGTGGGGTAGACAAACGTTTTCATGTCGACATCATCTCCTCATACAAAGAAAACAAAGCTTTTTGTCGTTGACCTCAGTTTAAACCGATTAAGACATCATGCAGATATGGTGATTAAAATGCCGCGTGGTGTGGTTTAGTACCAAGCCCAGTTGATATATATCAGTAAAACAAACACTGTCAAAGAGTAATAGAAATGTTTTAAAATAATAAAGCTAGATATTATACGGCATTTATCATCATCATCGTCAGTAACACAAATAAATGAAAAAATTGGACAATAGTTTTTTCGAGATAGTTTTTATGAAAGTTGTTTACATTTTTTTGTAGAACTACGTGTACACTGACAAAAATATATCAGAGCCAGTCAAAGCCCATCATTTTGCCGGAAGGGAAGTTGCCCTATAATAACACACAAGTAGTCCAGTTTTTCATTGCTTTTGCCAATGAGAGTTTCTTAGGATTGTTGATTTTGTAAGAATAGTATTTTTCCAGTAAAATTCCGCCACAAATAAGAGTTTTTGACCCACAGTCAAAATCGTTTTTCCTGTTGCATTTCTTTCTCTTTTATACCACTAAAAAATTTTTACTTTCTTCCCATTGCACTCAATTGTATTTCTGCAATAGACAAATATTGGTCAAGAGTGTCTAAGTAAAACTTGTTTTTTTAGGAAGTACGTTTGCCATAAACAGAGAAATGGACGGTCAGATATCAGCAAAAAATGCTCATAAAAGATATCAAGGTCGAGTAATATTTGGAGGAAGAGCGTCAGACAGGATTACCAATATTGAAGTTACTTCAGAGTATCCTCTTGTATCCTTCATAACCATGATAGCACCCTCACCTGATTGGTTCATAGGTGTTCACGATTACAGCTTATGTAATACCACCACGGGGAAATGGAAGAATGAAATTTCAAGAGATTTGTTTCCTTATGACGCTGGAACTGATAGTGGACTATTTTTTACAAGTTCCAACTCTCCAACAAATCCACCTGGGGACATTCATCTTCTTACAAATGATATTGAGGGATCTCTTAAAAGTAACCAACCAGTGAAAAGCTTTGGGACGTTTACCTTTGTGAAGACATCGGAGGTTAATGTACCAATAACATCGACATCAGTTTCAACCTCTTCATCTACAGCACAAACGACCAAGAACAGCATATCGTTACATAGCAGCACAACAGAGGGAAGTCATGCAAATCAAGCAATTGGCATTTCGACATCAATTTTTCCCTCTGAAATTAGTGTGACCATCCATTCTACATCTGCCGCATACATGACAGAAAACAGCGTATCGCTACGAAACAACACAACAGAAAGAACTCGAGAAGTTCAAGCAATTGATACATCGACATCAATTTTTCCCTCTGAAATTCATGTGACCATCCATTCAACATCTAAAGTATACATGACAGAAAACAGTATATCTTTACGAAACAACACAACAGAAAGAACTCGTGAAGTTCAAGCAATTGATACATCGACATCAATTTTTCCCTCTGAAATTCATATGACCATCCATTCAACATCTAAAGTATACATGACAGAAAACAGCATATCTTTACGAAACAACACAACAGAAAGAGCTCGTGAAGTTCAAGCAATTGACACATTGACATCAATTTTGACCACTGAAACTAATGTGACCATCCATTCAACATCTAAAGTATACATGACAGAAAACAGCGTATCGCTACGAATCAGCACAACAGAGGAAAGTCATGCATGTCATGCAATTGGCACAAAACTTTTACTTTTCTTTCAACTGGCCATTATATTTATGACTATAGATTCAAGATCACTTTTACTTGAATAAATTAGCAATGTAAAATAACTCGATATCGCAATATTTAAAATTCTAGATCTCGCGATACATTCTCTTGTTTGTGTTGCGCAAGAAACAAAAATATAGAACCTTTCACTTTGCTGATTGCTTTTAAAGTGCTAACAACTCAATATTATTATTGTCCACACAGTACGTCGACAAATGAAACTTTATGTACCCAGTTCAGGTTATCATATTCACAAGCAGTAGCTGTAAATAGCCAATATTAAAATGATCTTGCATCTTTATTTGTTACTATTTGCAATAAAGCGTAGACAAATACTTCTTAATTTCTCAAAAAATCTCTGAGTTTTATTTTCGACATTAAATTTGGGGATAAGTGGTTCTAAAATATAGATGGACTACATGTGCACAATACAAGCACAAACCCCTACATTGAGTAACCTACATTTACCTCTTTATTTGTTTTTCACATAAAGGAATAAAATGAAAACATTAGAAAAACGAGCCCGTTTTAGTTCATCATTCTTTCATTCCTTTAACTTTAACTCTATCTGACTTTATTACTTTAAGTTTACGAGAAATGAGGATATTTTTAAACTGTTATCTCCTTTCCTTAAGTAGTTTAATTCAGTAATGACAACAAAAACGATCCGATGCTTAATTTTCGGTAGCTATCTTGTTTTCTGTGGTGAAACTGCCCATAACTGTTTTGCTTTCAAGGATATGTCAAAGGTCGTATTGTTTCAACGATCTAAATCCTTCTTTTTGCCGGATTCTATAATTTCTTAATCAGGATGGGCTACGTACGCAGGGAGAAAAGAGCGGGTGACTTTCATTGTAATAACCTTTGCCTGCATGGCTTTGCTTCAGAGGAAAATCATCGAAAACGATGGGGCTCAATCGTTGAAAAAATTAATGAAACAAGGGATTAGTGCCATATTAGAATATTGTCAACTTGTCAAAATTCGAAATTTGTTTTATGTTTATATGTAATGCTAAAGGACAGCGACACTTCATGTCTTAGCACCACGATGGCGGCAACAAACTAAACAAGTTTCGTGAACACCCACCGCCGAAAACAAGGAAGTCAAAACCACAAAAACAAAGAGTTACAGCGAGGGTAATGACTTTAAAAGTTTGTGAATATCACCATTCTTGATTAAAGTTCGCGTTTAATTTGTCCGAAATGTACGCAAAGTCAATTTGGGCATAATATCATCTGTGTTTAAATACGTGAGTCCAATTTTGTTGTAATCAAAAAGCGGAAAGTTAAAGAAAACATTTGTTTTCTTTGAACAACTTGACCGTCGTTTGAGCGATGTTCTTGAGTTCGCAAATGTGCGGAACTCATAAGCCAAGTCAAACGAGCTAAACCCTAAACTAGCCGAGTACCTGTGAGCAGTCATAGCCGAAATGGTAAAAAATGCGCGTTGTGCAGTTGGATATTGCGATAATGATAAACGCTATACTGATTATCAAGTTATGAGGTCTCACGTAGAAAAGTTAGTTTTTCATTAGTGGCCCAAAGATCAAGGACTTGCTGAAATTTTGCGAAAACAAATTGCAAACAGCAGAGCCGATGACTTTAACCCAAAGCCTGGTGCACAAGGTACTTTCATTTGCTCAAATTATTTTCCCTTGGGAAGAAGAACCCCAAATAACTGCGGAACGGATTATCCTTTGGTTTTTATTACGCTATCAGACTACGAGCAATCGAGGACTCCGCTTAAACGTAAAGGAAGAGAAACATGGACGACATCAAAGCTTTCTCATCAAGCCTATGACACCGAGGATTCTGATTCAAGTTTTGATGGAAATCCAGCAAAATCTGAGGCATCTTTGCTCCCTGTCCCTTTAGAATTTGAACAGTTGACGAGAGAGTATAATGTAAGGTTTCATGTTTGTAAATGATGATCGTCCAGCTTAATAAAGTCCTGAGAAGGACTGTTTTTGTTGTTGTTGACTGACGTTTCGACAACCTTGGCGGCAGTCATCTTCAGAGTCAAATGAGGAGTAAACGTCAGGTTAGCCGTATTTGTTATCTGGTTCTTACGTCATTGTATTGTGTGTACAGGAAATGTGTATTGTCATTGTGGATTAGTGTGAAGTGAAATATTTTATTTTTAGTTGTGATGTGTGATTTAGGTGTGATGTTTTTAGTTGCAATGTGTGGGTGTCAATTGTGTATTGTCATTGTGAATTAGTGTGAAGTGTAATGTTTGTAGTTGATCGTTTGTTTGTATTGTGAATAAGTCGTTTGTAAAGCCCGCCGTACACTGGTGAACTTGCCGCGCGTACTTGTTATTCGTGACAAGTACGATCGACAGAATTTCCTAGTGTGCGCGGAAGTTTTGAACAACATTTGTCATTCGTGACAGATGAGTCAAATATCAAACGCGTTTGATGTTTGCTCTCTATTAGTAAGAGTTGGGACATCTATTGTTATCCGTTTAGCTTACGTTGATTGGGCAATATTGATCACCTGATTAATTTCCGCAATTTTGGTTCCTAGTTTTGAAATTTCAGCTAGTGTTTATATAGCAATTGCTGCTAGTAATACAGCATTTTGAGATAATATCGTTGAACTTACAAAATTTGATTGCGTATGGTGATTGTTGTGCTGAACTGCTTTTGATATAAGGTTCAATTAACAGACTCAAGTAGAGAAACATTTTTGGGCCAAATAACATTGAAAAGTTCGAGCTGATGCAGTTTCAATAGTTTTCTTACTCCAAAGTTTGTTTTTTAATCGAAGATGATTTCTCATTATGTTCTGAAATTGGTCAATCTACAAGCCTCTCAATTCTCAGCCACTTCCATACTAAAACAACTACACCAAATCATAGAAACTCTTATGATTTTCCATGTTGTATTTCGTATTTTTAGTTCATCATTTAAAAATGAAGTAATTATAATTAGGATATTCAATGAAACAGCTGAGTACAATATATTTTTGGTATTGAATTGTACAAATGTACCCTACTTCTGTAGCTCAAAGTATAACATTACTTCTCTTCTAGACTTGTTGATGATATTTTAATTGTAGGTTTTGGTTTATAAGATCACAGAGGCATATCTCCATAATTTCAGCTATTTGGGCTTTTTAATGTATATTACAACTGTTGCTGCCTTTCTCATATATATTAAAATATTGCCGGCTTTCTGATATATATTTAGGTGCTGCTAGCTTTTTGATATATATATTTCACTGGCAATACAAGGCATAGAATTTGAACAAACGGGTCTGAGCTCCCTCCAACACACCCCTGTTTGATCATTAAACACATATAGAAGTTTTGTCATTCCTCAACCAATAAATTTAACTCTTTGCTAAATAAAAGATTGGATCAGACTCATATACTGTATAAAAGACTACAAACAGTAGCATTTATAGCAAACAAACTGTTCTTCAACAACAGAAATGTTTCATATTATAGAAATAATATATTCATTTTAAAGAAATGCTTCACCAAAATTTTCAGCAGAATCCCTAACAAACTTTATTAGAAATAAACTTTAATACTTTATCAAGTGATAAAGGCGAAATAACTTCATATACAGGAATAAAACGTTTAAGGTCAAATGCATCATGGTCAAATCATTGCTTATTTCAATAACTAAAAAGTAAAAAAGACTGTCATTTTCTGCTGAGCAAGAAAATTTTGTGATCTTTCAGAATAAAAAATGTCATGTTTGGATCAAATTGGGGGGCATAAACCACTCACTAGCATTAAATTGTTACAAATCTTGAACACAAATCTCTCCGGACCAAAACTGCATGATTACTATTATTCGAAGTTTCGAACAAAGTCTTGTCCAAGTATTTGATAACACTGATGCCAGGATAACATTGCCGCTTGCCACCAAGCTTAAAGATCTTGAAAACGTGTTACAGAGTCAAAACATAAGCCGAGAAAACACGTTCACGTACGAAAAATACTTCTTACAATGGGTCACGATCAACTTGAAGCACGAAATAGTAAACCGCAAACGAAGCTCAAACCAATGAAATTAAATCAGGTCTGCAGAAAATCGTTAAAAAAACGCAAAGAGCTTGCTATTATTCCTAATATATTTGATACTACCATGGAATAAGCTTAAATTGCTTTCTTCTTTTGCATATAAACCCTATTTCCAATGGTATTATTAAAGTTTCACTTTGCAAGTAGGAACCAAAATGGCGGCTCCGCGCTCGACCCAGACCGTTTGTCCCAACTCTTATTTATAGAGGGCTCTGGTTGCTATGGGTGATAAACCAGTCTATATTATGCTCGCTTTCGATTTCTGTATATAATAACATTAAACTAATTAAAGCAGAATATTTGATTGCGGAAATTATACTTTTAAAAATGTAAACCCGAGAATCTAAGGCATTGAATCATTCTTTTCGGACAAACAGGGAGCACATTTGGTGAGTCTTTCATATTAACAGAACAAATAAATTGATGTTTATCTGAATTTTCAACGACAGAAATAATTGAAATACAACAGGTGACAATGACGGTGGACATCAAAAATATTTTAGCAAGTTTGTTGCTGACTTTAAACACTCCATACTTTGCAAAAGCCATCTCTTGTAATGGTCTGGCAAGATACACGTTGACGTTTCAAGGAGAATGGACAAGCGCAAGGCATCCTGACTTTCCTCCAAATCCTCATTTCTCTGCTGTCGTTGGCTGTAGCCATAATGCTTCATATGTTATGTGGAAAGCTGGGATTAAAGCCACAACAGGAGTTAAGAACGTTGCTGAACTCGGTATGTTTTATTTTAAGTATTTTAAATCAGTAAGAGTGTGAGGTATGTTGGGATACGTCAGTCGTCAACACTTTGTCAATGTTTTGTATTAAGATGTTTTTGCTAATTACAGAATTTTGTTTTTGGTTCGTTGTCTTTATCGCTTTACTTTATATTTTCCCTAAATTACAAGATTTTACTTACTTTATACTTTTAGTAATAGAAGATATGGAACGTTGACTTTCATGTTCGTATAGCCATAATTTATATTTTTACATGTTAGGGATGTTGTCGGTTTATATAAGTGATTCGCCGATTTCATCAACTATATAAAAAAGCAAGAGTACGAATTTATTGCTAATCATGGATGAAAAGCATACAAAAGCCGAGACAATTTTACTGTTAAAATATTTATTCTTTCAAACCAAGTATTATATACATGTTTGCTCATAACAATACTGCAATTTTCTATCTTGTATCGGCTACGCAAAAGTAAGAGTTGAACAAAGAGAAGTTGTAAAGATTCGAAGCAAAGCTGGAAATATACAGTGACCTACATTCGTACATACGCAATACAATATCTAATAGACTAATACATGATGGTAGCCATTATAAATAATGTAGGCAAATAAAGCAACGGAACAAAACCAATTATGCCATTTAATGGCTTGGTTTTAGGCAAAAATGTTTGATAAACATATCAAACACACTAGAATGAAATTTGATAAGGTGACAATTTTTGTTAATACGTAGGTGGACAAACATTTCCTTGTCAAAACAGGTCACAAAGAAAACAAAGAGTTTTGTTGTTAACCTCTGTTGACCCCGATTAGGATAGAATACCGGCGTGGGAGATGAAATGCACATAGTTGGAATAAAATGCCGCGTGGTGTATGTAAAGTAGTTGTTGTACCAAGCCCTACTGATATGTACATTGAAAACAGTAATTTAGTAAATAAAATCAAAAATTATGCTGTAGTTGTAGTGTAAGATACCGATACTTATGCGCTTGGGTTAGAAAAGATGAATTTTCAATGCCGTCAATCCTTCACAAGGATAGAATTATAACAACCGCAACTATATGCAAAGTACACTTTAGGGAGGAATATTGAACAGAAGTTTTTAACTAAGTTTTTATAATATTTTTTACATTCATTTGTACACTACGTGTGCACCGGTAAAAATTTTTCTGGGCCAATCAAAGCACACCATTTTGCCGGAAGGACGTTTGCCATATTTAATAATAAAGTGTAATGTTTCCACAAGTCGTCCAGTTTTTCGTTTATATTTTCAATGAGAGTTTTTACGAATCCTCGTCCTCGTGATTAATAATACAAAATACTGGAAAATGACTTAGAGTAATTCATTTTGCACGAGAAGCATTTTTGCTTTTGAACTCCGCGATACAACAATAGTTCTTGACTTATTGTCAAAATCCTTATGCATTTGTATATCTGCAAAAGACGAATATTGGTGAAGAGTGTCTAATTTAAACTTGTTTTTATAGGAAGTACATTTGCCATAAACAGCGAAATGGACGGTCAGATATCAGCAAAAAATGCTCATAAAAGATATCAAGGTCGAGTAATATTTGGAGGAAGAGCGTCAGACAGGATTACCAATATTGAAGTTACTTCAGAGTATCCTCTTGTATCCTTCATAACCATGATAGCACCCTCACCTGATTGGTTCATAGGTGTTCACGATTACAGCTTATGTAATACCACCACGGGGAAATGGAAGAATGAAATTTCAAGAGATTTGTTTCCTTATGACGCTGGCACTGATAGTGGACAATTTTTTACAAGTCCCGACTCTCCTACAAATCCACCTGAGAATATCCATCTTCTTACAAATGATTCTGAGGGATCTCTTAAAAGCAACCAACCAGTGAAAAGCTTTGGGACTTTTACCTTTGTGAAGACATCGGAGGTTAACGTACCAATAACATCGACATCAATTTCAACTTTTTCATCTACAGCACAAACGACCGATAACAGCATATTGCTACATAGCAGTAAAACCGAGGGAAGTCATCCAAATCAAACAATTGGCACTTCGACGTCAATTTTTCCCTCTGAAATTAATGTAACCATCCATTCAACATCTACCGCATACATGACAGAAAACAGCGTATCGCTACGAATCAGCACAACAGAGGAAAGTAATGCATGTCATGCAATTGGCACAAAACTTTTACTTTTCTTTCAAATGGCCATTATTTTTATGACTATAGATTCATGATCACTTTTACTTGAATAAATTAGCAATGTAAAATAACTCGTTATCTCAAAATTTAAAATTCTAGATCTCGCGCTACATTCTCTTGTTTGTGTTGTGCAAGAAACAAAAATACAGAACATTTCACCTTGCTGATTGCTTTTCAATTGCTAACAACTCAATATTATTATTGTGGACACTGTACGTCGACAAATGGAACTTTATGCACCCAGTTCAGATTATCATATTCACAAGCAGTAGCTGTAAATAGCCAATATTAAAATAATGTTGCATCTTTATTTGTTACAATTTGCAATAAAGCGTAGACAATATTTGTTAATTTCTCAAAAAATCTCTGAGTTTTATTTTCGACATTAAATTTGGTGATAAGTGGTTCTAAAACATAGATGGACTACATGTGCACAATACAGGAACAAACCCCTACATTGAGTAACCTACACTTACCTCATCTTTATTTGTTTTTTACATAAAGGAATAACATGAAAACTTTAGTAAAACGAGCCCGTTTTAGTTCATCATTCTTTCATTCCTTTAACTTCAACTTTATCTGACTTTATTACATTAAGTTTACCAAAAATGAGGATATTTTTAAACTGTTATCTCTTTTCCTTAAGTAGTTTAATTCAGTAATGACAACAAAAATGATCCGATGCTTAATTTTCGGTAGCTATCTTGTTTTCTTTGAGGAATGACGTCACTTTCTACGCGTAGTGGAACAGTAGAGCTAAGCGTTAACGATGGCGTTCGTTCAATGTTCATTCTACGTGGTGTAAGATCAATACTGCAAACCCTTCTTTGCGATCGAGGTGAACGGCAGGGAGTTCCTGAAACTAATGGAATAATTAAGTAAGCGAATACTCATTTATATGAACGTTTGGATAAATACAGCAGACAGTATGAAGGAAGTATTGTTAAGTTACTAACTACTATGTCTAAATCTATTTTTGCAAAAGACTTGCGATAGTTTTAAAAACAGTAAAAAACTTTACAGTCAACATCAAAAATTAAACATTTATTGAGTCATTTTTGATTGGTTAATTAACTTTGGCAATAAATGCAGAACACACCAGACAGCAAAAGAGTAGTTTTAGGAAAAAATTCCAAAATTGAAAAAATACGACTAAAGCAGAAAAGTTAGTAACATAAGGGAAAGACTACGATTGACACAAACTACACAAATCTAACTTGCTGCCACTTTTTGTTATTTTAGCATAAAAAAACAAACTTCATAGGAAGATAAATTCATATGTTATTTAAATGTACCTAAATGTACCTAAGTGTCAGCGGCATACTCACTTAAGTTTTTTATTGCACAAGATATCCCGTCAGATACTTCCCTGTTATCTAAGGTCGTCGTTTGATCGGCCCATGCTACCTCTCTGTTATCCTCAACCATATTAACAATATTTTCATATTCTTTATCCATTTCTTCAGTGTTCATTTCAGAGGACATCAAAACGACGTGCTGCTTACGAACGCATTTTAGTAACGACTCAATCAAACTAAATAATTATAAGTAAAAACAACTGACATTATCAATAAATAATACTTACAAAGAGAAAACCTTGATTGTTAACTCAACACATTAAAATGAAGTATAGGTACATATATTCCGAATACTTTATGTTAGTTAAATGAACGTAAGCGAAATGACTTTTTTGTTTGCGTTTAGCTGATGCCTGTTTTGCTTGTAAAGTCAAAACTTTTTAAAGCAAGAGCAATCAAATACCAGTGATGACAGGTTAACGATAATTTAAAAACGAAGGTAAACATCACAGCCATGACTTAACAGTTCTTCAGAAGCATGCACAGACATATCACCTAAGTTATTGTTTAACATAGGGCTTTTTATTTAAAGATAATCTATGAAGGCAGTGCATTGAGTTATGGAGAGAAAACATATAAATCTATGCCTTATTAATATAAAAATTTTTATTTGAATATTTGCCTCCACATTTATTTAGAAATGTACGTCAATGACATAAATTATTTTCCCGTGAAAATTTTTTTAAAGATGCTATACTTGATCTCGCATTAACTAAAACTCATCAAATCGATAGGAAACTGACAGCTACCATACCGCTTTTCTCTTTTCCTGTGCAATTCGTAATTTTTTATACATTTCTTGTAGTACTTTGCTTCTTGCATCAATTCATCTGCCTGTATTTTGTTGCGACACGATGTCTCGTACACAGTTAAAAATGATAGCATATCCATAGAACATTGAAGCGATTCAATAATTTTGAAATCATTCTGAGTACGACGAAGCCATTCACTGTTCTCACGAGCCTGCTCATTCAACTTTTCTCGTCGTTCTCTTAAGTGTCTTATCCGCGATTTTGTAGCTGATAAACACTTTCGTACTTTTGTTTCGACCTATGAAAAATTAGCCGGTTTGATTATGTTTTTGATGCTTTTCAGTCACTTCAACACAATACCTGTCAGAAATGTAAAGTTGCGTGAAAAAATTATTCTAGTTAAGTTATTAAACTGAGTTACGATCTACTAAAAATAAGTCTTATAGCAACCCATTACTTTATAAGGTTACAATTTACATTATACATGAAACAAGGGCACTGTAGCACTGTATAAGTTTTCTCGCTTGTCTGAAGTTGTACAAGGCATTGCTGTATGTGACATGTTTATCGAAAGCCAAAATCCTTGTGAGACAAGTATCATCATGACTATTTTCCACCAGGTGCAATTTTTAGTGCGTAAAAGCAGATAACGCGCCTGATTGGTAGACAATGTGTCATAATTTCTTGACCACCAACCCGAAACTTGACTTTGCGCACAAAAAATCCCCAAGATGAAAAATAGGCTTTAAGGACAGTACGAACTAAGAATAAGTAAAATGTTTTGCCAAAGATTGATCTGACCATTTACGGCTGTAACATACTTCGTGCAACTTGTCGCGAAATATATTTGTTTTTTTTTTTGGGAATATTTTATGACATCTAGGCTGCTCGGCGATTCTCAATACATTATGTAACCGTAGCTATAGAATATGTACAATAAATTCAAACCTTGTTCATTTTCAAGTCGTCATAAGAAAGAATATTCATCCATTCCATGTTTCTTTTCTAAACAACAACACATACGTAATTATCATGACGTAATCCACGACAATAAAAAAACATTCAGAAAAACAATCACAAAATATTCATAAAAATTAGAATCTTTAAAACGAGTTATAACCACAAATATAACCAAAACAAAAGGTTGACAAACAAAAGGTTGACAAACAAAAGGATGAAAAGATAAGGCTACGTAACTATTCAGTATTATTTATTGAAAGTCGTAGCTACAATGTTTGCTTTTTACAACGGGTCATAGATGGAACAGGATGTCAAATAATATAAATTAAAAACATTTTCAATTGTTTTCTTCTCTCCATAATTACTTGGGATACCGAAGGTAAGCCCGAGCTTGAAATCAGGAGTTTTTGTGTTGTCGCAAGATTACGTAATTCACGCGTGACAGACACGAAAGTCCTAGAACCAATCAAATCTTTCTTGGATTGTTTCACGCGCAAGAGTCACTAATGAGACCTGTAATGAAACATGCAAGTAAATCATCGATTTATTTATTAATGTTGTGCACCGGAGTTAAGCCAGAGCTCAGGCGTTTTTTGCCTTCCGCAGCCATAGTTTGTTCATGTCCAGGAACCTCCCGTAGCAGTTATTTGTGCTGTCAGACTTTAGTAAACGTATCAGAGCGAAACCTTTTCGTATTAACGAACGATAACTATCGGCTAAAATTAAAAAACTTGCATGAAATAAAACATTTTATGCATGACACAACAAAGCGTTGAAAAAAGATCGAAATAGGAGTGTGGAGCTTTTATTTCATATATAGAAATTTTATTTTTTGATGTTTTTTTCATTGTTTTGCTTCGTGACTGTTTTTTTTTTTGTTCACCGAAAGAGCCAAATAACATTCTTAATTATCTGAAAGAAACGACCTCAAAAGTGACTCGAAAAATTAAGCAGCCAAAAGCAGATATTTGAATGATTCCCGAAGTCGGAGTTCAGAACTGAAGAAGGCTAAGCCGAAAAACAGGAGATTTCAAAGAACTATAATTTGCCAAGCTTATAATATATTGTTACAAGTGAGATTACACTGCCGTCAATCTTTTTGTGCAATTTGGAAACTATTATAATACGCAAGTACAACAAAATAATTTTCTCTAGTAGCCTGTCTTGTTGCAAGTTTTAAAAACAAACCTTTCGATGTAGTTTCTCCATCATTTCTTTCTCAAGACATTCCGTATCAAGAATATTTTTACGAATGTCACCTTTCTGATTGTACACAGATTTAATCTCACTCTTCAACCTAAAAACAAAAAAGAATGTCAAAACCTGTATACTGGAGCAAAATTTATAAAATAGAAACTCCGAAGAGCGGACACGTTTGCCGCCACGAGAGATGTCCGCCAATGATAGGTCATAAAAAGTAAAATGTTGGCATGAACACGAAAGCAGTGTACGCTTCCGAGAGATGTCCGTAAGAAGAGGTCCGACTCTCTCAATTTATAAAACAAATGCTGTGTGAAATGTAAAAGTTTTTTTAAATATCAACAATTGCATTTGAAACAAAACACGGAGCATGCTTTGACGATTTTATGAGACATAAACGATGTTGACAAATAGAAAATGCTGCAGCAAAGAGACTAAGACAAAATGCGAGCCATTTTTCTTTAAAATTAATAAAAAACATTGCAAAGAAATTCAAAAAAGTGCTTCGTACAGTAATAAAAGTAAATGATAAGTGAGCATGCTAATTGACCATGCGCACGAAAACCACGTTGGATAGCATGAAAAATTATGCATTTACTTGATCAGAATATTAATTTCTTTTACCTAACAAAACCGATAAAATTGGGTTCTTCTATGTAGATAGTACATAATTTAGCGTAAATACATAAAAAGACCCACTTCAAACAAATAATTTTAAAAGCAACATTGAATACTTTAATAATCGCTGTTGTTTATAACGGGAGATAAAATGTTCGTCAACATACGTACTTTTCAAATTCGTCTTTCCTACTCTCGTCCAAACGTCTTTTCTTCATTGGCGTAGCTTCACCCATTTCAAATTTATTTAGTCTTTCCTTTAATTGACAAACCTGCGATAAAATAATCTTTGATTAAAATATTCAATTTGCAAGATGGCTAATAAAACATAGAAACAGTGATCTGAGATGCTACGTAACAGTTGCAGTATCAACTAGTGGTCTAAAGTGGTGAAAATAAATTATACAAATTGATTCTAAATTGAAAATGCTTTTATAAACACGCTGTTGTAAGAAATTACGAAAGAATACATAAAGTGCCTGTATCATGTTTTAGTAATTGGGCTATGTATATTTTAGTAATTGGGCTATGTATAATATTTCCATATTTACGGAAAAGCACAATTGAAATAATAAACTGAATGTATAAAACAAACTTCTTTATTACAGACATGTTTCGGCAAACTTATGCCATCATCAGTGCGAGTGAATGTGTTACAGAATGTGATACTTAAATATATAAATAGTAATTGAGATGAGGATAGTATTATAAATATTAACAATTAATTAACATATGGAAGTTGGACGATACATTAAATGGAAGAAAAAAAATATTAACATAAAATTAGATATAAACTAAAAATGGTATTAACGTGGTGAACTTGCTTATTGAGATCGGGTTTAAGTTTGTTAATGTGTAAGGCTTCTTTAATTCTAAGGGTGGAAGAATAGTTGTCAGTGTCGATAACTGTAAAGCAGTTGTTTGTGTATTGTGATTTGCAGTTATGTGAGGAGAGAAGGTGTTTGAAGATGTGCGAGTTTTTATCAGTGGAAATGTGCTCCTTCATCCTGGTAGAAATATGACGTATTGTTTCGCCAATATAGCGACTATTACAAGCCGAACAAGTAAATTGATATACTACCCGGATTTAAGATCAAAGGGAATCGAATCTTTAAAACTGTAAAGATAATTAATTTTGTAGGGCATAAAGATTAATTTAATTTCAATGGGTAAGCAGTATCGTTTGATCAGTACAGTTAATCGCTTTTGAGTGATTTTAAAGAAATATCCTATATAGGGAAGTTTAAAAATATCGTGTGCTGTTAGCATCATTAGTGTAGATAGTTCAGAGGATTTTAAACATATTGTCAATATAATTTATAATTCGAAAATTTGATCTTCGTGCATTTTTGAAAGCTTAAAGTCGGGGATTATTTGTCTGGCCGTGACATTAAAAAAACTAGGGCGAGAGTTTAGATCTGACGTCATACCGGGAATTCGTTTTAAGAAAACAGTGTATTTTACATATAATTTCCTCAAAAGCATAGCTATATTGTTGCATTACCTACTTGTATGGCATCTTGTGTTACGGATGTTCAAAAACATTTAATTTTAAACAAAAATACGACAGACGAATTCCCGATGTGACGTCAAAAATGACATTAGTTACCAGCTTTTTTATACTGGTAGTCAAACAATGAAAAGGGTCAATTTTTCAACTTGGAGTGCAAAACTATACAGCAAAATATTACTTTCGAACAATACAATATATTTTTTAGAGTAGCCTGAACTATCTAAATGGCAGAAATGCAAAAACACTATATAGGCATTTTAAAGCTGAAATACTCCAAATAGGACTCGTTCTAAGGTATTTTAAAATTGAAATATTTTTTTCTTAATTTATTCCTATCGACCGTGTTCCCCTTTACGCACCACCCTCTAATAAGCGCCGCATTGACAAACATTGAAATGATGATAAACGTCTTCATCATCAATACACGCATTCTACTTGAAAATGCCCCTCTTCCATTACATGTTGCATTCTTTTCTTCGCATTCAAAGTCAAAGAGCATCGATTTTTTTTCTGCCTCTTTGATTTTTTATGTTTTTGTCGTAATGTTTTCCGTAACTAAGTTTTCATGAACTCAATAGCAAGAGAAGCCTCCACCCGATAAACTACAAGGTCAAATATCATCAAAGTCAATAAATACACCAGGCGTGTAGAAGAATAAATGAAGTAGATCATTTTTGTTTATCGCAAAAAAAGGGGGAGGGGAGGGGTAATCAGGTTTTTAAGAGAGTGCGAGTGTAACCACGTCATGTATCACGTGAACAAATAATGGAGTTATAGACAAAATGTAAAGTTTGAAATATAACAATAAGCTTTACACGAAAGCTGTTATACGCAATCTAAATAACTCGGTACAAGCGCTAGGTACAAATGAAGATTTTTGATTGCATACCTCTGCCTGTAGTTCTTTTACGAGTTTTGGATACTGGCTCAAGTGAAGGTCAACACTGACTACATTTTTCACAAGACTTGATTTGATGTTCTTTGCTCTATCAGCATACTTTAAGGTGTTGTAAGTGTCTTCATACGATAACGACGAAGGACTACATAAAACGGGAATGTAAAAATGATGCTGTTTGACGAGTGTCATCGTTTGTTACTTCATTAACTAGTGTAAAAGGAAAGACGATTCACGCTTTCCCTGTAAGCTGAGACAAAATTGTTGGCCTTTAAGTGATATCTATTCCTCCCAAGGAGAAAATGCAAAAAGAAAAATTGGAAAAACCACCCTTGTAGCTACATTTACCGTAACTCATTTTCACAACACCATCACAAAACATTTCTTTAATAACAGAACTGAAACGCGTGCACTGATTGGTCTATAGCTGAGTTTGCATTGACCAGTGCAAACCGATCTGACCTCAGCCAATTAAACAAATCAAAAGAATTTGCAAATCAATTGTGAATCCATATTAGAGAAAAAATTCAAAAATTTGTTTTAAATTTATCTGTTTCACATTGTTTTTACTTTTTAACAATGTTTGCTCTTGCTTTTGAATAACTCGGAGACGTTTGTGAGAACCCGCGAGCAGGTGCATAAAACTGTCGACCTTCGATCTCGGGCTTGCACTAAACTGCTCGAGTTCTTCCAAAAGTCTCCTTGCATTAGCCTGTGAAAACAGTACAAACATCTTTTATTGAAAAAATAATTGAATAATTTATTTCGATCAAACTATGCCCAACGCTAATGAACTGACTGCCATACATAATCTTATTGCTTCTAACATCTTCCGCATTATTCTGATTTCTTTTTCTGAGAGTAACAGACTTCATGTAAGATTTATGAGGATAATGCAAATTACCAAATTTGCCGGTGTATAAGTCGACTCGTTGTATAAGTCGACCCTCTAAAATTCGACAAAAATTTACGATTTTATGATATATCCTTTGTATAAGTCGAGCTCAATTGTTTCATTATCTTAAACTTATTACACGTAATAATTAATAATAAGATGTATAAATACTACGCCAGAAGGGAACTGTCCTTTCGATAGAGTTTTTCTCTTAAAAACGACCAACGGCTTCAGCTTTGTACCATTAGCTAAGCAGGAAAGTACAACGGTGAATCTAGACTTTTCATGGCCTGTTGTTCTCACGAGAACAGTTTTTTCACCTTTGGCAGATACAGTTTTCGATGTACAGGTAGGCATATCAAACCTTACCAGGGCATTTACAGACTGATTTCCGACACAATATAGAAAGTTAAAGTAATTACCATCACGTTTGAAGCGATGAATACGAAGTTGAATTTCATGACTCGGTGTATAAGTGGAGGTCGATTTTTTTAGGTCGATTTTTGATCGAAAAAGGTCGACTTATACACCGGCAAATACGGTAAATCTCAGGTGCCAAGAAGAATGATTAAATGAATTTTTGGCCTAGTTTAGACGTCGAACTTTATATGAACTAAATGCATTAAAGACAAAATAAAAATGAGATGAACTCCCTCATTATCTTTTGTTTTAAATGCATTTGGTTCATGTAAAGTTCAACGTCTAAACTAGGCCTTTGACACACACACAAAAAACACGAGAACAATATATATGCGCAGGTGCAAACAAAAGATGCACTTGTATAGCTATACCGTATTTCCTCTAATACACGCCTAGCCTCAATTACATGCCATCCTCTAATAAGGGCCTTGTCTATTACATAGAACTGACAATAAACGCCTCCCTTTTTGCAAACGAGCATGCCAATAGGGCATTTTATATGAAAAATTACAGGAAAATAAGACAATATAGTAATTGACTTCTTCATACAAGATACAGCTGTTTCGAAGTTGCTTTGTTTTTACATGTCAAGCCTTGCATGAGAACTTAAGAATTTCATTCCATAATAGACGCCTCCCTCCAATACACGCCGCACCAAGCCCGTTGAAAAGTTAATAAACTTTGCGGCGTACGTATGTTAGACAAAATACGGTATACGTATGCACAGAAAAATAAATTCTACTAGAACGTAAAAGTCAAAGACTGCTGACAATAATTGCATGCAATACTTACCTGACAGCGGCAATCATCACAGTTTTACAATTGCCTCCAAGTGAATCTTTCAAAATTCTTGTCAACTTACTATCGCGATAAGGAATGTGGGCGTTTTCTAAAAAGTATATCTCACATAAAACGTGGAAAAATTGAAGGTGCCATATTTTGAATTTAAAAGAAAAACTATAAGATCCTGTTAAAATCTTAACGTGAGATTTCAAAATCTTATGCGTACGAAGTGCTTTGATAAAATCTTAATTCAAATTTAAGATTTGTACTACGTAATTTAAGATCCTGTAAATCTGAATAGGAAGGTGCTAGACACTTGGCCTAAAGTTTTAACACAAGAGTTCCTGGTCACTGCAATATAAAAAGGCATTTGGTCTACTTTATTTTTACAAAAGCGTTTTATACAAAACCTTGTTCTCAGCTAAAGCATTGATGCAGTTTCCAAGAGCCAACAATGACTTATTGATGTTTGCTCCTTCGCGCATGCGTGGTCCTTTATTCTTGGTAACAGTCGCCCTTTCTGAACCAGCCAAATCAATAAGAGACATCTTTGCAACCTGAAAATCGGCTTTCAAACCAGACCCAGTCCTTTTCTGCCTCACAAACACTTGAAAAACCGCGTGAGACCTAGAGGAGGTGGCGTTGGCGTCCGTCGGATGTTGACTTCGATTTCTGTTTCCAAACTCCAACATACCAAATAATTCTTCGGCGCTTCTTGGCTATAGTTACAAAAAACGGGTTTTTGTCGATAGTGAAAATTTGTGAGGTGAGGTGCGACGAAATTTAAAAGTTGTTATAAAAAAATTCTACACAGGTTCATTGTCAATAAAGGAACCACTAAGAAGACGTTCAGTAGTTTGGAAAACATAAGTCACAAATTAAAGAAACGTATATTTCATAAATTCATAACATACGGTACCGCTCGCGTATTTGTTAACATAATTTTGTGTATGATACGCGTATCGTTCTCGTACCATACGCGTATCGTTCTATTTTATACGCGTATCGTTTTTTGAATCTCTGACAACGGCTGATATAGTCTGTCTGCTTACAGGACAATTGCCCGATGCTAATTCGCGTTAATAAACGTATATTCTGTTCGTATGAATCGAATCGTATTTTAATAGAAGCCACGTTTCGTCGCGAAAAGAAAAAAGGCCTATCATTCCCTTCCCATACACGTAACATTCTCGAATGGTTGTTTGGGGACGAGACAAACCTACTTAACTGCAAGTGATTAAACAGTTACATGAATTCAGAGTTAGTTAGTAGCCATGCTTGACTCTCGATGTTGGTAAAACTGAATTCATGGTAATCGACTCAAAACAAATACTAAATAGAAGAAAAGTTTATAAAATTAACATTAAAGTCGATAAAAACAGGTTTTAGAAAGTAAAACATTTGCTTTAAATGTTGATCAAAATTTATCCTGGAAAAGACCTTCTGTTGAATAATAGTGGAATAACATAGAATTCCATACCAGGTAATACCTGTATGCAATATTAGTAGGCAATACCAGAAAAATGAATTTGTTAACCATGTGAAAGCAAAATTGCTGCTCATTATGATGAACAAAGTTCTCGTAAGTATCACAGCGTTTCATCTTTGTATCACACGCGTATCGTTCTCGTATCATACGCGTATCGTTCTCGCATCACATACGTATCGTTCTCGCATCACATGCGTATCGTTCTCGCATCACATGCGTATCGTTCTCGTATCATACACGTATGTTTTTCGTATCATATGCGTTTCATACGCGTACCGTATGTTAACAAACACGCAAGCATTTTGATTTCTAGCAGCAGGCAATTCATTTAGAGCGAGCATTGAGTAAATTTAAGCCACACAGATCGCGGGCTCTTGTCCACAGCATGCTTTAAAATGTGCTTTAAACTTAAAATCATGCTGCCACAATTGCTGTAGCTGTATTGCTATATTAAAACACGAGACTTGGTGGCATACGTAATTTGAGCAGACTTCTCATCAAGAGCCGCTTCTGATTTTAATAATTATTTACGTACGTAGACAAGAAAGAATAAGAATGACATCATCCCTAAACGGGGAAATGATGTCAATCATGAAGTACACAGTACTTAATCGCTATTTGCTACTTCACACAGTACTTTTCTGTAAATTTATGCCGTTCATAATAATTGCATTTGACGAATGCAATAAATTAATTTCTTTGTAGCTATGTTTATGCATTCGCAATAATCATTTCATCCCTCAAAAAGTTTCTTGTGGAGTCAAAAAAATCACGTATGGAGGATTACATGACAGTTAAAGACAAAATCATGAAGTTAATTGCATGAAAAACAAATATATCGTAAGTTGGATGGGCCAGTTGCCATTAAATAGCCTGAATTGTGCAAATAAAGGAGAGTGAGGATATTTGAAATGTTTCATAATGTATGTATAAATTATTGTAATGTATGTATAAATTATGTATGTATAAATTATTCAATATAAACTGAAATAGACTTTCTTGTGATTATATATTTAAAAGTCGTTTTAAAAAGAGCAAATACCACGGTGAATGGTCAAATTAATAATGTAATAGTTCTAGTTTTAAACAGTTCTGTTAAGAACTATCGCATTATTACGTATTTTGACCATTCACCGTAATATTTGCTCTTTTTAAAACAATTTTTATATAAACTACCTGATGGAGTGTGAGATTATTCACGCAAACCCCTTTTTGTGGATCTTCTCTTATTGCAAGATCTTTACCAGGCATTAACAAATCTCTGATTGTTTCATTGTAGACCTGCAAACAGGCAAGATAAAAATGAATATAAAGCAAACATTCACACGAATAATAACTAGGTTATTCAATTCAAACTTTATCGACAAATATTAATAAGCAAATAATGCTGATGATCTAAAATTAACATAGCAGAGACAAACTTGCAGAAGTATTTAAAAGCAGTACTTAAGAACTGCGAAAGCAAATTAATATAATCCCACAGTTTTCATGCACCATTTCCCTTCAATTTAAAGCACTGGAAGATATTTCTTATATTGTTCAATTGTATATTGTTTTAATTTAAAAAGTATGAGAAATGTAAGACATGTAATTGTAACATTCCTGAAATAAGCAACTTAGATGATCTTATAGGATCTTGTAGGATACAATGGCAAGATCATATGAAAGATCCTAATAGGATCCTGTACAGGATCTTAGTTAAGATTTCTACCAGGGTCTTCAGTCTTTCTATTATCATTTTTATGTCAAATACATTTAATTAGCGAATTCCCACATGGCGTCGGGAACTTCTTGGTATAGTAGAACAATCAACTTTTTATGATACACTGAATGAAACTTTGGCCTCAGTAAAATCAGATTACTTCCCAAGAGAAGAGTTTATTATGTTCAAAACAGCTACTAAAAGACTCGATAAGAATCAAAGGTGGTGAGGCAAATAAATCTTAATGTCGTATCACATGACTTTCATTATTTCATATGTATAGGCATACATAGTAGTGGCATCCATTTATGAAGACTAATGACCAGCTAATGTATTACCATTGTTCGTTTATCATTCATATTCTGCATATAGCTAGATTTTGTAGATTTTTAAATGTATGAGAGGCAACTATACATGAGTTAGTAGTATCCCTTATCTCAAAAGTATAGCGAAACCTTTCATAAAAGCAGCAATAATTTTGATTGTAGTTGTATTGTTATTGTACTTAGTATATTGTTATTGAGTTAAGTATGTAGCTGGTGTTCATCCGTAATTATATAGTGACTATTTGGTGTGATGATTAGGGTACCTATAAGCAAAAACAGTCTTAAGGCCTGGTGTGCTTTTCTTAATAACATCAGGGTTTGTACAAAACTTATCTGAAATATTTTACTGTGTATTTTGTTTTTCTGAATATAATTACAATAATAACTATTTACTATTAAAAAACGATGACTTTATGCAACACACGAAGCAGTTTTCATCCCAGTTTATGAGTTATCATGTGTGCTGTTAAAAGTAGGTTACGAGCAAGATCAATTTATCTTTTATAACAAGAGAAATGTTGTCTAAAGGTGTTGTATTTATAGCTCACGTAAGTTGACCACAAGTAACAAATGGTTGTTTATAAATCGTCAAGCTGTCATTAAATTGATTAGTAAATCTTATTTACCAAATTTTACCTCAAGGTAGGACACAGCTACTTCACATGTTTTCTCATTTTTCATTTCATCAATTCTTTTGTACAAATCCATCATAGTTAAAAACATGACTCCAGGAGTTTTATCATTACCAAGCATTGTGTGAGTTTTGCCAGCTCCCGTAGCACCATATGCAAACACAGTACAATTGTATCCATTAAGAACTCCGTCGATTATCGTCTTTGTCGTATGATTGAATATTTCTTCATTGTTCGATCTCTCATCGAAGACACGATCAAATATAAACCGCAAGTCTTTCACCCTCTTTTCAAGAATATTACTTCGCCGACGTGTTCTCGCATTTGGTATAAAACTGCTCGCATCGTAGTCTTCGTGAGGATCGAAAACCACAACACGGTCGTCCATAGGACGAACAACATTTGTATGATTCCCAACTAACTCCATCGAGTTCAATGGTCGCACTCGCACAACAACTTTGACATTACTGCTTTTACCAATTTCATTCGTAGCATTAGACAGTTTACGCTTTCTACTGGGACACATATTTGAACCTTTACTAACCATCTTTATCGATTCTTTATTTTTTCGCGACAGGTTGTATAAATATTTCAGGAATTTCGTTTTCACGTTAATCGAACTGATGGCACGACACAATTAAAATTTTGAAAGAAACGGCTCTTGGCGAAGAGCGCTTTGATTGGCCAAAATTAAAGTCGCAAAATGATGTATTTTTTGAATACTTGATATAAGTACGAACGAAAAGGATTTAGTCTTTTGGCGAAAAAGGGGACATCTTGACAACTTGGCGATTTTATCCTGAGTTCATTCCTTTATCACAACTCCTTTAGATAGTTTAAGAACATTTTCACGCCATGTATTTCATATGACGAAAATTTTATCTTTATTTGGTCTGTTAGGGACTCCACAATGGATATGACGTAAATGGAAATCATATTTGCAAGATAAAGCTTTTATTACACAAGCTATAACAAAAAAAGTATTGCAAATCTTCTTAAAAAACAGCAATAAAAATTCAATTGGTACATATGTGTGTAATTTGATGACATCATCTGACTCTGAGCAAATAATCAAAATAAAATTGTTAGGGCGCTATTTTTTACGAGTCGGTGCACTCACTTCTGCCTGAAACTTCCTGAAATAAACTGCAAACAATGTGTGGTGGTCAAAAGAATTTTTAAACTTATGAGATAATTAGTGAAATATAGATTTCTTGCCGATAGCATTTTGCAATATTGACATAAGAATTAGCAAATGAACATTAGAAAAAGAGAAGAGTAACTAAATCGCAAGGGCGGTGGAACATCGATAATTGGGAGGGGGGTAGTATTTAAATATGCATGTTGTAATTTATTGCTTTCTATCGAAATCAATTGTGTTTACGGATTATTTCATATGAATATTTGAATACAGCCCCATCCCCCCAATTATCAATGTCCCCCCGTCCTTGCATGCTAATTCGCACTACAACATTAAGAAACGAGGAGGGTACCTCGCACTACAACATTAAGAAAAGAGGAAGGTACCTCTTACTAAAACATTAAGAAAAGAGGAAAGTACCTCGCACTACAACATTAAGAAAAGAGGAAAGTACCTCGCACTTCAATATTAGGAAAAGAGGAAAGTACCTCGCACCACAACATTAGGAAAAGAGTACCTCGCACTACAACATCAAGAAAAGAGTAAAATACCTCGCACTACAACATTAGGAAAAGAGGAAAGTACCTCGCACTACAACATTAAGAAAAGAGAAAAGTACCTCGCACTACAACATTAAAAAAAGAGGAAGGTACCTCACACTACAACATTAAGAAAAGAAAAAGTACCTCCACTACAACATTAGGAAAAGAGAAAAGTACCTCACTACAACATTAAGAAAAGAAAACTACCTCGCACCACAACATTAAAAAAAGAGGAAGGTACCTCGCACTACAATATTAGGAAAAGAGGAAAGTACCTCGCACCACAACATTAAGAAAAGAGAAAAGTACCTCCCACTACAACATTAAGAAAATAGGAAGGTACCTCACACTACAACATTAGGAAAAGAGGAAAGTACCTCGCACTGCAACATTAAGAAAAGAGAAAACTACCTCGCACTACAACATTAAGAAAAGAGGAAGGTACCTCACACTACAACAATAAAAAAAGAGGATGATACCTCGCACTACAACATTACAAGAGAAACAAGTTACTTGTGAGACGTATGTAAGAGAGGCGGAGTTTATCATCACAGTAGTACAACACCTTCTACCCATTTGTACAGTAGTGTAACACCTTCGAACCATATGTACCGTAGTGTAACGCCTGCTACTCATTCTTATTATTGTGGGATTTGTACAGTAAAGTAACACCTTCTACCCATTTGTACAGTAGTGTAACACCTTCCAACCATATGTACCGTAGTGTAACACCTTCTACCCATACTTATCATTGCGGGAGTTTTAATTGTTATTATACATCAAACAAGATTTTTAATAAATCTTGAGACTTTATTTCGTTTTTATTAAATCTGTTGTGATTATTAGTGTAATTTAAATCGAGTGTCAGTAGACATGGCTGTGCAGGATGAGTGTAAACTCCAATAGTGCAATAGGAACTACACCCCTCAATTGCAAATCGAAACAAAAAACAGGTAAAGATCACGTAAAAATCAGGTGAAAATAAAGTGATTGACTATTGCAATACTGATATAAACATAATATTTATCATCAACTTAGATAATTCGATAAAAAACGTGCGGTACGATAACGAGTACGACTTTTTTTTGCTTTCCTCAAAATCAGTTTATCTTACAGATGCAAGTTTGTAGAGTGATCAGTGATTCCAAAGGTGACTTTATAGGAAATTTACGTAACTTTAAACTGCTGCGCATGCGTTTGTTGCTATTCTTGTTGTAACAGGTATGACAAAGCACATTTTTGATGCTAGTTAAAAATCATTATGCAAAATTACCTTTAATAAAAAAATACGCAAAGAAAGAAGAGTTACATTACAACACTGACAGTGATATGTTATACTTTGCTCTATGTTTACTCGTGCAGTATAAAATACATAAAAAATTAATACTTTGTAGAATGTAGACACAGAGTAAACAAAACATTCAATCATTTCTACGTTTCGACTTTCGATGACTACACCTAAGTCATCTCAGTGTTAAAAGTAAATATTTCTTTTCCAGACTGTTTTCTATGGGAGTATCTATAACTGTTATACGTCATGCTTGTATGCTGTTATACGTCATGCTTGTAGTGAATGCAGAGGTAGCACCAAGAATTTCCCGATGTAGGGGCTAGCTAAGTTCTGCCACAAGGGAACTGACTTGCATGGCTCATTTGACCACGCGCAAAGTTGTTGCTTTGAAATTATCAATCCTTGATTAAAGGATATCAGTAAAGCATAGTTGGTCGGGAAATAATACTTTACATCAATAAAATTTATCAACATGGTGTACATGAGGTAATAGATTATCTGTAGCACGTTAGAACGTACGAGATGGGGAGTAAGGGTGTGCAACTGTCCCCTAAAATTTAAAAACTTTGCAAAACTTGGGCAAAATAGTCGAAGAAATAAGGAAGCTGGGAAATTGTTTATAAAGTCATGTATTTCTTCATAAAACTAAATATTGCGTAAAGACGTATAAATCTGCATGTTTTTGTAAAGTACGAAGTTGGTATGGCAATTTGTCTTTCAATTTCACTTACAAATCGGTGGATATTAGTTTACACGACCAATTGATAATTTAAAATCTGTATGGGATTAAAAATTCCTACAATGGCTTTTAGATCGATTTGAAATTTGGGCAAGTAAACCACTACCCTCTCAAAACGTAAAGCTTCCGTAGGCTCATGGTTGTTAAGGCCGTAATCATTATTACCAATTTAAGACAGAAATTTCACTTGTTAAATTGTCGAGTGGCATATGGGGCTGCATATTCCTTGATTATGTAAACTAAAAATTATGATGGAATGAAATATTTTAAAACTGATCATTAATTTTTTAAAATTGAATGTTTGAAGTCATTACATGTTTCCCAAATTCACAAATGCATATCAGGAAAACAGTAAAATTTCAGGTAAATTTGGAAAATTCTTCAGGTAAATATTTGCTACACCCCCACAAACTGAAGGTCTTTGCGACGTCCCTGATTAAACGCCATAACTCCACAGATGAATTTCGTGTCTCATATTGATACAAAGCTGTTTATTTCTTATACAGTGGCCGTTACTGAAATGAAATAAAGACGACTTCAGTAGCTAGAGTCAAAACTTGCATAAATCTAAAAATCTAAACAGAGAAATATCATTATATGAAGTAAACGAACTGGACTTTCGGTTGATCAACGTAACGTCATGCCTACATCAAGCCTTTCTTTTTATCCAATGACAATGTCTTTACGACTGTTGATGGAATAATGATTAGCTTATATAAATAGAACGAAAACGTCATTTCATCAGCGAAGTTACAAAGAAATATAAACTGCCTTCTGACGATATGGCTTTTACACTCACGAAATCATTTCAACGACTTGGATATAGATCTGTTATAGATTGCAAAACGTGCTTTTATCCCGTTTTGGTAAGTCAATAAACGTCCAACATTGTATAGGTAACGACATGTAGTATGAGAAACATAATAGTTGATATAATGGTAAAGATTGATAATATGATATTCTCATCTTGTTTGAACTTACATACAGTTTTGTTTGCACGTGTCCCTTTTAGTAAAACTTTATTCATGTTGGAGATTTTGATTCAGCATTTAACAATGAACGAGTGAATTACACGAGGGAGTTAACTGTTTGGTCAAAATATGAAATATTTCACGCCTCTCATATTTATGGTTAGCTTTGTTTTTCTTGGGAACAATTTACTTATACCAAATGTTTCACGTATTTATATGCGTGAAAAAATTTTATGAAGTATTAAATAAATAATTTTTTCTTCTGTTATATATTCGCTAAACGGCTGAATGGATATGAAATGTCATAATTAAATCATTTCACGCTATTATTGAAAAGTTATCAATTGTTATTTAATTTCACGTTTATTTATACTATCCTAAACTATAGTATCACCTTTAACAGTAATATTTGTCTAGAAAAAGGCAATGTTTAGAGAAATTCGACAAAAGTCGCTTTCATGCATGTTCATAATATACTAATTTTACGTTGGCCGCTTTGTTATGCTTAAATTATATTATGGAAAATAGGTTTTATTACGTATGAAATTCTATCGTCAATTTTTCACATCAAGCTCGCGTCGAAATCCACCAAAATTCGTTAGCTGAATTCGTACACCGAAATTTTTTTTCAAAGGCTTTGTACATAAATGTAAACAATTACAATGATGATGAATGATGACATCAGCTTTAACTATAAGATGTATTACATGTAATTGTAATTTTTTATTACTTTGTAAATAACATATATATTTCAAAAGTATATCCAGTTACTCTTGTAAAGTTTAATTTTTATGTCATTCCCTATTTACAGAAAAATGGATTTTCCAGATATCTGACCACAACTGAAGACATAAAGGTAAACACTTATTTTTACTTCAATAGTCAAGCAACCTGTGTTTTTAATTGTACATGGTAAATGTTTTTCTACTTGTTCACTGAAAAAAACAATGAATGAAACAAAGTTTCCGAGGAAATAAATCATTATTTTGGTTATAATGTTGCATTGTTGAACTACTTAAAAATATGGCCTGGCTTTAACACTAATTTACATGTGATTTTATAATGTCAAGTTGAGAAGTCTGTGTGTATGAATTAAATGTACATATCAAAAAATTATCAGTTGCTGCAATCAGGGGCGAAACTAGAATGCTGGGTGCTGGGGGGGGGGGATATTTCATATATTCAGCTTCGCCCTGCTGATTTCTTTTCAAATTATAATTGCTCAAAAATAAAATAAGTCAAGCAGTGCGGAATATATCAGTATGAAACCCACAGACTTAACGTTCTAGTTTTGTCTTTGGCTGCAATAGAAGTTTAAATATACAAATCCCTAAAAAGGAAATGCACATTTGTATTCATTGATAGCAATGACAGCAAATTGTACCAATGAGCGTCTTTTTGTGATAGATAGTGTTACCCTTCTGGGAAATGTTGATAAAATGTTCCCTCTTTCTGTATAAACAAATTCGTTAGGCACGTTGAAGATCAGTAATTAAGTTTGGGCTATATTCATAGCCCAAAGACTTTGTCAGTTTCTATTAAAAATCAATTGTGATTATGAATTATAACATATTAATTTATCAAGCCTCCCAATTATCAATCTTTTGTTCTCCCTGATATTTTTTAAAGCAAATATTGATGTATGCAATGATACATAAAGTGGTGAAAACCATCAATATCACTTTTTATTACGTCATGTTCCAGCATTAATCACCAAGGTCACAAACCCTTCGATTAGAATGGAATTGACTGCTAAATGCAGTACATAAGTAAAGCTTCAAACTTCTTAATAATAAGTAACTATTTATATGCGATTTTACAAAATATTTAAGTATTTATCGAAATTACAACTTAAGAAAATTGTAATTATTTTTTTTAAAGCATAGCAATTTAAAAGTGACTAGATGTACAACGCCAAGTAAGAAACCATCCAACATTGGCAATATAGAGTTTGGGTCTGTGTTTACTGATCATATGTTGACTATACCGTGGACGGAAACTTATGGTTGGGGCGTACCTGAAATCAAACCTTATGGTAATTTATCATTAAATCCAGCTGCAAAAGTTTTACATTATGCTCTAGAGGTAATTATTTGTTTGTACATGTCATTAGACAGAATGCATATGACCCTTTATCACTTTGTCATACATGGTTGGCAGTTTGCATTGAACAGTTAATGTATTATTGACGGTACATCCTTAACCATGCCATTGAACAGTTGATGTATTATTGATGGTACATCCTTAACCATGCCATTGAACAGTTGATGTATTATTGACAGTACATCCTTAACCATGCCATTGAACAGTTGATGTATTATTGACAGTACATCCTTAACCATGCCATTGAACAGTTGATGTATTATTGACAGTACATCCTTAACCATGCCATTGAACAGTTGATGTATTATTGACAGTACATCCTTAACCATGCCATTGAACAGTTGATGTATTATTGACGGTACATCCTTAACCATGCCCTAGAATGTTAATTTGGAGTGGGGTGGTGATATTCATACATTCGGTTGCTCCTGCTTGATTTCTTATTAAAGTGTGTTTTTTAATGTAAATCCTCAAGAGAATTCCTTTCTAAAGAAATCAGTTTGGCACAACTGAATATATGAATGACCAACCTCTAATTAATCTGCTAGATATGGATACTTCTGTGACATTACCATGAATTTTTCACACATGTGTGACATAAATATAAGAATGTTGTATGTCAATGTAGCTTATAGTTTTTTTGTTTGTGCTTGTAAAATTTATGCGTAATTTGTTATTGTTTAATAATATTTGTAATTTTGTATAAAAATTATATTTACCTTTTTTTGTGTCTGCACATGCGCAGATATACGTATTGTATCACGTCTGTTACCGTAAACGCTCGCTTTAGCATCGCGGCGCGTATGCGAAAGCGGTACTTTTGTGGTAGCGGTACTTATATAATATTATTATTGCTCCAAGAAAATAGCGAGTTGACAAAATACAAAATCTGTTTTCATGATAAAATATTATGTAACTTGATGAAAATAGTGTTACATACGCGCAGAACAAGGATGTCCTGAACTGTAAAGGTTAATAACTTATATTTCTTCCGAGCGCCGCTCTAAAGTTACTCAGATGCGGTGAGTGACCGGAAATGGCGCTAAATAACTTTTCTGGATTCCGAGAAAGGCGCTTAAACTTCTCCGTGCGTGAGTCACGCGTGACATTGCTATCGTCTTTCCCCGCCAGTTCGCTGGCTTGATTATTTTCAAAACAAGCTGGTTTCTTCTCTGAGGAAAGTATTTGGAAAATCACGCTGTAGCTAGCGCCGCCTACGAATTAATTACAAACGCAATGGTACATTTGATTTTTAATCAATTTAAAACTTAAACTGGCTCAATAGCGAGGATCTTTCCTGCACGTGTAAAAAGAATCGATAACAGCAGCCATCCATCCACATCAATTCATTTTACCGAGGGTACCGTCGTTGACAGTTTAGTAATTTAAGTACCATATTCGTGTTTGTTTAAAAGACATATTTCTCAAATGCCTAAGTTTTATAGTTAGATGATTTGTCAAACTCCAGTGCCATTTGTTTGACAGCATTACAAGCGGAACGGACGCAAAAATTATAGACAAACTCTAATAGCATTTTTTAAAGAACTTCAATGCTTACTTTTTTTCTTACTTAAATTTTCTGTATCTTTAAAATGTTGTTATCGGTTGTCAAATGTATTAAAGAAAACAATATCGAAAGTATTTTAGTCTTATTGCAGTGTTTTAATCATAATTGTGTAGACGTTTATTAAGTGTTTTACAAATATTAGTTATTATTCATTATAATGACAGTTAGAGGAAATTGTTCTTTATTTAAGATTCATTTAGCAGCTAATAACCGACATAATACAACTTAAAACATCTTGTAAGTTGCTATTAGAGCTAAAAATCTGACACACATTTTAACGCAAAATTACGATTGAAGTAATTTCAAAGATGAAATTCGCGACTCAACGAGTTTTCTTTAACTATAAAATGCTATATAATTAATTTTACATCAAGGAACATCTACGCATCATACGCAAGCGCAGATACATGTACGCAATGTGCACCTATTTTTATTGTATTGAAAAGGGATGACTCATCATAACACAAGCTTCCCACTTCATAAATATGAAAAGTATTCAGTTATACTAAATCATTTCCCCAGCCACACGTGAAAGTATATTATATTTTTCTATGTAGGGTTTTGAGGGCATGAAAGCATATTTTGGCTCATATGATGGCCAGATAAGATTATTTCGACCCATGGAGAATGTGAAGAGGTTACAAAGAACAGCAGAAAGACTGTGTCTACCTGTAAGTATGAAATGTATCATGAAATGTAAAATACAAATTTCACCACTTTTGAAAACATGCCATTGTTTGAGTTTAACTTACTGATGAAAAATATACCGCGTAAAGTTGTCAATAGGGAGCTTTCGCGAAGACTGCGTGTGCGAATGACGTCATTTTGGCGCGAAAACATTGTTGTGACAGCAACAACTCGTCATCAATTTGAGTCGATGTTTTGTAAAAAATTTATAGTCGCGACTACGGTGTTTTTTAAAGCAAAGAAAGTAGATATATTTTTTCATTGTGTAAGAAATTATTTGACAATACTATTTTCGACCTTCCAGGCTTTAGGTCAGAACCTTTTTTGAACGCAGATGCACATTTAAAACGAAAATATGACATTCAAAACTACTATGTGTATCTCGTACGCAAAGTGAATTGTAAGCACAAATACTTCAAATATATAATCCATAAAATGTAAAACAGTCAAGATTAATCGATATTTTGAGAAATAGAGCTATTGCTGCTTCTCAAAATGCTATGTTTTTCTCAGTAAAAAAGTTTGTTCTGTTGGTTACAACTAAAACAACATTTTGACGAAGCGACTACGACAACAAATCTTCTCGTGCCATTCCCTTACACGGTCAGACTTCGTACTTGTAGTCAAACTCTTGCTGAATATCGCTATTGTCTTATAGAAAGTTTTCAATGTTTTTGAAAGTAAATATACAGTACTGGGGCCTTTTGCACGAAGGCTGGATAGCGTTATCTCTTGGATTGCAATTTAAACTTTTATAAAACCTTTTAAAAAGCAAAAAGTATAAGATTCCAACTGAACAATCACTGAATAAAACATTGTTTTGAAGATTGCGAAATTTCTTTGTCGTTAGAAAAATATAAACACCTTTTTTACATGTTTGAAAATTTTTGCTATCCACTTGTAAAGGGCCATCCAGGCTTTGTGCAACCGCCTCTGAATGTTTGCTGTACGTACCTTGCACTGCATGGTGGCTGTTTTATGCAAGTATGTATTTCGAAATGTCAGTTAGCGCTCCCATTAATTAAACCTTAAGTTATGGGCATAGTGTTGTTGTGAAGACTTCAGAACTTTGTGCTATAAAGTGTTGTCTACACTAACAGTTTTTATATACACCACGCACGTGTTATGCATAAGAAAGCTCCAACCTACCGTGATGTCATTGTTTGATTGATTTGCATTTTAGGGAACCTCCACTGTTTACTGTACTATAAATGTTTGATTGATAATTCATGTTAAGAGCTTTGATGGCGAGGAATTTCTAAAATGCATCGTCGAGTTGGTAAAACTCGATAAAGACTGGGTTCCAAAAGAAGAAAACTGTTCCATGTACATAAGACCAACATTTATTGGAACTGGGGTAAGTTATGTTTTTCTTGTTATATTTTGCCGTCAAAATTTATAGTAAACAAATGGTCTAACAAAATATGTACAATCTTTAAAGTAACTCACGAGCGCTTGTTTTGCCCTAGTTGCACGAGAAACCACCATTTATTGTTGCACAAGACACTACTATTTCTTGCTAATATAATTTGTCTCGAGACATTTTGTAAAACGCCGTCTACTTGCTTTGTAACTCGATAATGTCGGAAGGTTGCGCGTGCTTACTTTTATTAACACTCACCGCAAAATTGCCCTTGCTGTTGTGTTTGTGTTGATGTGCGTTTTCGGAATTTGTTTTATTTTGTTTTACTGTTGTGTTTTTATTCTCTGCATGTTTTGCACATTTATTTAGCGCAAACGAGGAGCTCTGTATCTTTCCAATAACTTCCTTATTATTTTTTTAACAACGAGAAACGATTAATTACTTTTGAAATTATAATTTCAAATCAAAATCGGAGTTTCCACTATTGGGAACTGGGTGCAGTCAGGAAATTAGAACTCATTGCATTGTCTAAGTAAACAGAAAAAAAGCAGCTAGTTTTTCTATGTTCTGGATTTTCTACTTCTGTGTTTTGTCGTCATGTTTATCGTGCGCTTAGATCTTCAATGATTGTATTTATTTCCAAATGGTGGAAAAATTAAACTTTGATTGGCAATATCGTTGTTTGCTGATACTTAACATTGTTACTAGTTCCACAACATTGTTACTAGATCACATTCGCGTATGATACGAGAACGATACGCGTATGATACGAGAACGATACGCGTACGATACGAGAACGATACGCGTATGATACGAGAACGATACGCGTTTGATACGAGAAGATACGCGTATGATACGAGAACGATACGCGTATGATACGAGAGCGATACGCGTATGATACGAGAACGATACGCGTATGATACGAGAACGATACGCGTTTGATACGAGAAGATACGCGTATGATACGAGAACGATACGCGTATGATACGAGAACGATACGCGTTTGATACGAGAAGATACGCGTATGATACGAGAGCGATACGCGTATGATACGAGAACG
Organism: Xenia sp. Carnegie-2017; assembly: GCF_021976095.1. Taxonomy (NCBI): domain Eukaryota; kingdom Metazoa; phylum Cnidaria; class Anthozoa; order Malacalcyonacea; family Xeniidae; genus Xenia; species Xenia sp. Carnegie-2017. Next base: position 15,238,946 of record NW_025813526.1, read on the forward strand.
ATACGCGTATGATACGAGAACGATACGCGTATGATACGAGAACGATACGCGTATGATACGAGAGCGATACGCGTATGATACGAGAACGATACGCGTATGATACGAGAACGATACGCGTATGATACGAGAACGATACGCGTTTGATACGAGAAGATACGCGTATGATACGAGAACGATATGCGTTTGATACGAGAAGATACGCGTATGATACGAGAACGATACGCCTTTGATACGAGAAGATACGCGTATGATACGAGAACGATATGCGTTTGATACGAGAACGATACGCGTTTGATATGAGAAGATACGCGTATGATACGAGAACGATACGCGTATGATACGAGGACGATACGCGTTTGATACGAGAAGATACGCGTTTGATACGAGAACGATACGCGTATGATACTAGAGCGATACGCGTATGATACGAGAACGATACGCGTATGATACGAGAACGATACGCGTTTGATACGAGAAGATACGCGTATGATACGAGAACAATACGCGTATGATACGAGAGCGATACGCGTATGATACGAGAACGATACGCGTATGATACGAGAACGATACGCGTATGATACGAGAACGATACGCGTTTGATACGAGAAGATACGCGTATGATACGAGAACGATACGCGTATGATACGAAAACGATACGCGTTTGATACGAGAAGATACGCGTATGATTCGAGAACGATACGCGTATGATACGAGAAGATACGCGTATGATACGAGAACGATACGCGTTTGATATGAGAAGATACGCGTATGATACGAGAACGATACGCGTATGATACGAGAACGATACGCGTTTGATACGAGAATGATACGCGTTTGATACGAAGATACGCGTTTGATACGAGAACGATACGCGTATGATACGAGAACGATACGCGTATGATACGAGAATGATACGCGTTTGATACGAGAAGATACGCGTTTGATACGAGAACGATACGCGTATGATACGAGAGCGATACGCGTATGATACGAGAACGATACGCGTATGATACGAGAACGATACGCGTATGATACGAGAACGATACGCGTTTGATACGAGAAGATACGCGTATGATACGAGAACGATACGCGTATGATACGAAAACGATACGCGTTTGATACGAGAAGATACGCGTATGATTCGAGAACGATACGCGTATGATACGAGAACGATACGCGTATGATACGAGAACGATACGCGTATGATACGAGAATGATACGCGTTTGATACGAGAAGATACGCGTTTGATACGGAACGATACGCGTATGATACGAGCGATACGCGTATGATACGAGAACGATACGCGTATGATACGAGAACGATACGCGTATGATACGAGAACGATACGCGTTTGATACGAGAAGATACGCGTATGATACGAGAACGATACGCGTATGATACGAAAACGATACGCGTTTGATACGAGAAGATACGCGTATGATTCGAGAACGATACGCGTATGATACGAGAAGATACGCGTATGATACGAGAACGATACGCGTTTGATATGAGAAGATACGCGTATGATACGAGAACGATACGCGTATGATACGAGAACGATACGCGTTTGATACGAGAATGATACGCGTTTGATACGAGAAGATACGCGTTTGATACGAGAACGATACGCGTATGATACGAGAACGATACGCGTATGATACGAGAATGATACGCGTTTGATACGAGAAGATACGCGTTTGATACGAGAACGATACGCGTATGATACGAGAGCGATACGCGTATGATACGAGAACGATACGCGTATGATACTAGAACGATACGCGTATGATATGAGAACGATACGCGTATCATACGCAAAATTTTGTTAACAAATACGAGAGCGGTACTGTAAATTGTTTTGTCAATGATTATTTTGAGCGGAAGGCCTGTTTTGAAGGACTTTTAACAACAGTTTTTTCAATCGTAAAACATCTCGCATTTTTAAAATTTTCATTACCAGCTTTACTAGAGAAAGTTAAAGATAACTTTTTCCAACAGTCTACTTTTTTTCATACGCCCTATATATTTAACATAAAATAGTTATGCTCAATTTTCTTTAAATCAAACTTTTTTTCCTAAATTTTTATTTGCTACCTATTTTTGAAAGCTTGAATACTTTTAATTTTAGCCAACACTTGGTGTTAACAAACCAAAAGAAGCGTTGCTATACTGCATTTTATCTCCTGTTGGTCCATATTTCAAAACAGGCTCGTTTAATCCAGTCACTTTAATGGCCGATGCGAAATACGTTCGTTCTTGGCATGGTGGCTGTGGAGACTGCAAGATGGGAGGGTAAGATTCAGACAACAAGATGGGTTTGTGAAATAGAGACAGTAATATGGTGTTTTAAGTCAACTGGATGAGTGGGTGAAAAGAAGGGTTGTTATGACTGCTAGTAGGATATAAATCCTCAAATCATAATGAAAGAGTCACAGCTACACAAGCACAATGTTTTAAAGTACGCTCCACTTTTGGTCTAGTCCACTGCTCATGCTCAAACGTTTCGCCGATAATATGTTACTTATTGAAGTATTTACTTTAATTGCTGCTGGTAGATCTTGTCATTGCCATGACTATGAGCTCGGGCAAATAGCTGAGTCGACTGCGCATGCACTGATGATTTCGCTATTTTTTGAGTAACCCAGCTAGCTACTTCGAATTCGGTGCAAGTAGATCTAGTTCATTAGTATTAGTTAGTCATATGGACTGTTTTCATTGCAACATATTGGCACGTGTTTTTCAATTTTTTGGCACGTGTCAAAAATGTATCTTCAATGTCGTCACTTTAAAGTGCCTACATCACCCATTGGGAAATAATGTATTTAGATTGAGTTGACTATTTGGAGAACATTTGCAATATATTTTATATGAGGAAAGTTTAATCTTTCTTGACTGTTTGTCCTCAAAATTGGCTTTTTTCGTGTTTGCCGGTGAGGTGCTGTGACTGGGTCTTGTTTACCTGACGTGACGTACAATGGAGAACACGCTGCTTTTTAACGCTGTAATTCAATATGAATTGTAATAAACTTGAGTTGTATTGCGTATTTTGTTATTGAATCAAGTTGTAATTGATAGTTAAGGTCCTCAAAAGAACCAGTTCACGCATAATTTCATGTAAGCTTCGGGATGAAATGCTATAAGGAAAAGTGCTACAATAATAGCGTTCGTTCAATTGTTGTACTTTTAAATTAAATAAAAATTTTCGACTGCCTTTTTTGACTCTTAAGGTTTCGTGACATACATTGACACAATGTAACCGGACAAAGGACGAAATTCTTAAAATATACCTCAGTCACTGTGTATACATCTTATTAATTTCAAGTATATTTATGCATAATAAACTTGTCAATAGAGTTGCTAATGATTAGTAATTTGTGTGTCCTCTTAAAACAAAGTCGTTTTCGAATTTTCATGAAGGAGTTGTACACTTAGCTAAAATCACTAACTACTTATTCTAAGCACATATGTTCACTCTACAATTTTTTTGAGTTGTACGTCGATTTACGTTTTTTTTAACTCAATTGCCTCACAAATTTTTCGTTTTTTGCCTCATTTATCGTTACCATTTCAAAATGTTGTGGCGTTGGGGGATGTACATGCATATAAATTTGTGTCTAAACAAGGCGTAAGAAAGTTTTAGGAAGATTGCAGAAGTATGTTTCGCAAGTCTTGTCAGTTCGATGATGAAGTGTGTGAAAAGTAAATGGTTTGAACCGGGAGTATCGTTACATGTTTGTAAATGTAGATCGTCCAGGTTGGTATAGTCCTGAGAAGGACTGGTTTGTTGTTGCTGACTGACGTTTCGACAACCTTAGCGGTAGTCATCTTCAGAGTCAAACCTGGACGATCTGCATTTACAAACATGAAGTGTGTGAACTTGTGACAAGTCTGGTGGGTTGGTGAGTTTATGAATTTAAGCGTATAAAAGCCGAGTAAGGAGCAATGTTTGTATGAACGAATGTTAATCAATGTTGCTTTGTCATTCCTTGGTTTGTTGGGCTGTTGTTGCTCGAAACTATATCATAATCAATTAAATAAAAAGGTATCAAATATTTGCTTTTTATTCGTCTTAGAAATTATGCTCCGTCGTTATACGTCCAAGACAAAGCACATAAGAAAAAATGTGAGCAGGTTCTCTGGCTTTATGGTGAAGATGAACAAGTATGTTTTCTTGACCTTAATTCACATTCTTAAATTATACTTGTGTTATGTTTCGAAACGTTAAACTCGTTTTATCTTCTCTTTCGTCATCCACTTACCTCATCTTTCACTGATCTCATCTTTCATTTAACCGACCTTTTATCTCGTTCGTAATGATTGCTATGCACTGTTCGTTGTTTTGACGTGTGATTGCCTTTTGATTGATGCAGTTGTCTGATTAATACTATTTTCCTTAAACACGATGAATTTTTTTTTTACTTTTTTTTCTATAGATAACTGAAGTTGGCACCATGAATATATTTCTTTTATTGAAAATGAAAATGGCGGTAAGCTTTCTTGCTCCTGACAATGAAACTTATAAACTTATGATAAGACGCAATAAAGTGATAAAAACTTAACACAGTAAGTTTTGTTGTTAAACAAAAATCGATCATTTCATTACTATTCAAGACTAACATACACTACCATGAATAAAGTCAAAGAAGCAGTAGAAATTGCCTTGGTGCAACATAACATTGCTTTTTAGTGCTTTTTTTTAAAAGCATGTTGAGTATTAGGGCAGCAGAAGTTGAACAAGGATCATGAGTCTAATTTAAACAGGCTTTATGAGTCAAAAACGTACATCTTTATTTTTATTAATTATTCTATCCCTTCTTCATATCAGAATTAAAAAAAGTAAAAGTTGGGGTGAAATATCTTTTAATGAACAAGTTTTACGGTGTTTATATGCACAATAGAAAAATGTGACTTGAACAAGATTTGAACTCGCACCTTCGGGTACTAGTCCAACGCTCTTCCTGTTGAGCTACATGCCCACAGGGATTGAAGAGGAGTAAAATGTCTTTTAAAGTTTATGTGGACGATATACTTATGCCACAATAGTAGTTTCAGGAGATCAAATCACGTTTAAATCACATGTTTTTCATGTGCGTATAGAGTCTGTGTCAGGATTCATATTAATGTGTTGTTTCTCTGATAGTGGCCATCTTAAAGCAGTTTTTGTCATTTTTTAAAATATGCAAGATGTACCATAACACCTATTTAGAAGATGAACTGATCTCTCCTCCTTTGGACGGTCTAATATTACCTGGAGTGACACGAAAGTCGATGATTGAACTGGCGCACAAGTGGGTACGACAAGGATTTAAATCTTTGAAACTTGGGCAATGTTATGCGAGAATATTTTTATCACTGTTTCCATTTTCGCATTACCCTTCTTTTCTGTTGAAGGAGGAAAAAATTTATAACTAAAGGGGAACGATTTTTTTGCTTTACCAAAAAATGTCAAATTTAAATCACGTGATAGACAACATTTTCTTGTGTTCGTGAGTTTGTAGTGAAGGAATGCAATGCAAATGTTAAATTTTAGGGTGAATTTAAAGTATCGGAAAGGCTATTTACGATGAAAGAATTGAAGAAATGTCTCAAGGAGAATAGAGTAGGAAATTATTGCAAATTTTTTTCTTTTTATGGTTTTTACTGTTTTCACTTAAGTTTTAAAATTGTTCTTTGAGAAATTGGTCTTAATTTCCCACTAATGTATTTGTTTTTCATTTGCATTTTCTCTCTTTAGTTCTTAACATCTTTTTATGTTTCTTGCAAATCGAGATAACTTTGCAGAGATTCTTGATAACTCTAGCAAATACTGGCCCCAATTTGAATACGCATAAGGGTCTCATCTTCTCCTGCTACGCCATGGGTCATAACATTCCTGCATTGCTGTAACTTAGTTTTTCCACTTTATGATTTGTGTATGATGACTTTTTAAAAATATTTTCTGCTCCAAGTGCTTTCCTTGAATTTAGAATGTTGCATAGAAAAATGTAAAATTTAAGTATTTAAATATGTTGATGCGTTGATTGTATGACGGAATGAAATTTTTGTTTGTTAAATTTATCCAATGGCACACTTTATTTTTAGGTGAAAGAAATATTTGGCGCTGGTACGGCTTGCGTCGTATGTCCTGTCAAAGATATACTTTATAAAGATGAGGTATAGTTACTGTTGGAACTGTTTACATACCTTCAAAACTGAATCTGTGTCTTTCAGTTGTGAATCCTGTCAGTGGCGGCGGAATATTGATAATTAGGAGGGGGCTATATTCATATATTCATATGTTATAATCCGTAAACACATATGATTTCAATAGAAACTAGTAAAGTAAAACATGCATATATGAATAGTACCCAAACTATCAATATTCCGCCGCCCTTAAATCCCGGATTAATAAAAATAAGTTGAAGTTGTTCAATTTTTAATTCAAAGTACCAACCACTCTATGGGCTGTAAGTTTTTTAAGAGAAAAATGCAACCAATGCGCTTGCCTCTGATGTACTTGGAAATGTAACAGCTTCGTACCCAGGCGCGATGCCCACACACGCCATATAACATGTTTAATTTCGAAAAATTGCACTTTCAAATCAGTCACTCGAAGTATTAAAAGAGCGTCAATTTGTTGAAAGCACCAAAGCACTTTGGTACTATAGGCTGGAAATGCTCTATGTGCAAAATGTGCTGCGGTTCTTTCTTTTGATGTACCCCATATTCGCCATTGTTTTGCTTAAACGACAACTAAACGTAAAAAATAAAACGACAACATCATCACAGCCATCTTGTCTTCATTTACGTAAACATTATATATTATATTTCATAAACTGATATCTGCATTGAATCTACTTTCTCGAATATATACGACTTATGATATTTTAATATAAACGGTAGAAGTGGTGCTAATAGTCCACAAACAGTAAACGGCTATATTGTCTGTCCCATTCAGTGTTTATGATTCAAATTAAAACAGCAAGGCAGCAGTTGTTCAAAACTGCGCCATTTTCAAATACTTAATCGATTAAACATTAAACAATTTATTCGACGTTCATTTGGGCTAAACGCTACCCTCTACCTAATTTTTTTCTGATATTTTTACACATCTCTTTGACATATGTGTTTCTTAGATGCTTCATATACCAACAATGGAAAATGGTCCAAAGATCGCCAGACGGTTTTACAAGGAACTTACTGATATTCAGGTAGGTGCTGCATGAATAATGTATTCATTCAACCCATATTTCGATCCTAATTTCTATGCTGTAAAATGCATACTCCATACTGTCCATTAATGAATCAATTTTTACATTTTTTTCAATCATGACTTGAAGACTAAAATGAGTTTACTGTTTATAAGTTGTTTTTTATTTCTTTCAGTATGGAAAAGTTTCCAGTCCATGGGCAAATGTTGTAAATGATTCATCTGATGAGAACGAAAATTTACAAGCTATGAGTCTAAATTAGTTGTTGTTTCTAGTTCATAGAAACCTTTTTCGTCATATGGACACTAAGAAGCTAAATATAACCCATTTGTAGAAAACCTCAATAATAAATATTTGATTGACAGAAAGAATTTATGCTCGTTACCTTTATTTGCTGAAATAAATTTTTCCTAAAATAATTATGCTAGTTGTAGCAAAGTCGGCTCGTGTTTTATTTTCCTATACAATGCAACTATTGCTTTCTTCATGTACAAATATTTTTGTATATGAAACAAAGACTTTGTCGTGGTGACAAACTTAAAGATGGATTTCAAAATAGCAAATATCATGGTGAATGGTGATAATAACAATATAATTGTTCTTAAAAGAACTGTTTTAACCAGAACACTAACCCAAAATTCAAAGGAACCGTTATTTACAGCTAGGAAGAGACACTATGCATTTCGGCAGACTACTCGTCAGGTGTCAACGTTTGCTAAATGAGAACCTCCAAATCATGCTATATTTATAATGTTACAAAAGGTCAATGTCATCCCTACTTTTAGAGATGACACTTAAAACAGAGACAGATTAAACACGTAATCCTTTTGTCGGCAAAGGACAGGATTAGTCAATTTAATTAATACCGACTCCATGACAAGTAGCTGGAATAACGAGCGACATTTTTTAATAATTTTAAAGTTTTCATCAGAATAAGCATTGGCACAGCGAGTGTTGCTTAAAAGATGTTTTCCAATCGCTGAATCATATAGAAAACATCTTTTAAGCAACACTCGCTGTGCCAATGCTTATTCTGATGAAAACTTTAAAATTATACGAACTGTTACAAACTATACAAACTTGTATAGAACTATGCATTTATTTTAAGTAAATTTTACCTCAGTATTACTTCCCAAAGTTGATATAGGTCGCAGCTAAAATTATTCATAAATTTTTTTTACCTGTAACAGGTTTAACAAGGAATAGCCAAATATCTTTGTAGCTGACTAAAGTTTTAAAAAGCAACATGCGCTAGACTTATACAAAATTAAATAAATTTGTGATAATTTCGGAGTTTCATTAGCTTTTGACGATATTTTCGCAATTAAGTTTTTTTGATGCTTTTAATAATCGATATCACTTGACTCCGCCAATTCGTAAACAGCCAGTTGTTATCAAAGTACTTAATTGCTTGTTTTAAACAAGCAATCTTATCTTAGGCTATGTCTCAGTGAATATTGTTCAGTATAATTTCGAACGGTTAATCACAAGTTAAGTTTAACAGTCCTGCGTTAAATAAAGTTTTTAAGAGCATATCTTTTAATTTTTAATGTGGAACCTATCATGCTAGAATAAACAATGTATTTAACGTAAGAAAATTATAATTTTAACTTAAGTTATTCTAAGAAAGCACTTTAAGGAACAAGCGTAATAAATAAATAATGATTTTGAAGACGAGTCAACGTTCCGCAAGATGATGTGTATAAAGAAATGCTTAAAAATTTTCGTAACAATTTTTGGTGGTTTGAATTTTTGTCAGATCGAATGCTTCTATTTTGTCTTTAAGTGGCTCAAATAAAATGAACCTAAGTGCCTTTCTAGCTTAATTTATGTATTAAAAAGTGACATACGCAATAAGTTAGCTACTTAAGAGAAACAGAGGTGTTAGATTTAGACATAATTTATTAAATTTACTATAACTTTGTTATCTCATTAGATATTGGCGTCAATTTAGTAATGAGAGTTATTTCACTTAAATATGTAATATAATTCGACGCCTTCTTTACATAAACAACGTGTTGTTATGACAATTTATATTTAGTAGTTTATGATGTCCATTGGATAAGAAATGTTTTTTATTTCGCAACGTTAAATGCAAATGCAAAAATTGTTTCCTCCCTTTGATTCATTTGTTAAAATCCACTTATCAGCAAAAACTTATTTCTAAAATATTAGAACAAGGTGTAATGTTTAATGTATCCGTGAAGAAAACGTTTTAATTTGTTCAAATCATCTTTTTGCTATGTCGGTTGTAAGTTGCCTTTAAATGGAACTGCTAGATTCCGATTCTAGCAGAATTATAATATCATCGAAGATATTTGGTACCTATATCTTCTATTGACAAGTGACATGCATGACGTCACAAAAGTAAGTTAATCAAGACTTTTCGAAACGACAGGCAACGTCCATTATCAGAAGCAATTTTGCCAACTTTGAACGGCGAAAAATATGGAACAAATGAATCAACATAAAAAAATTCCACTGATAGGTTAAAAATATTTTCTAAATTCAACATCACAAATAAAATGTTTTTGCCGTTCAATTCTCTGTCACATATTTGATCACTGTGTAAACATGTTTCTTGACAAAGTCTTTCAACCCAAATCACCTGTTCTTAATGTACTCAAGCAAATAAAGTATTTTGGCCTTCCATTTACTGGCTTACACTCATCCCAAATCCTCACAAAATCCACCCCTTGGTAGTGCCCTTTTCCCACACTGTGAAATACGATCCTTCTTTCGATCAACCAAACGCCTCTTCAGCCTGTTTCCGTTCAAGAACAAGGTGCCCAAAACTCTAAAATCAAATGTTGGCTATTCTTTCAAGTGTCGATGATGCTCCGCATCGTACTTGGGTCTTACCACCCGCCACCTACACACTCAAATTTCAGAGCATTCACTTAGCTAAGCTGTGTTTTTGACTGCAATGTTTATGTGAGGCAACATGTTTTTCAAAAACTGTATAAAGATGCTCTTGACGATTTTTATTTCTTTTGAATATTTTCGTCAAATCATGTGCTTCAATTTTTGCTTCGATTCTTCACACAAAGGTAAGACACGTTATGTAGAAAATACTATCTATAAATAGGGTTTGTCGTAAAATATTAAAAGTTTGCATTTAGCTAGAATCAATTGTTTTTTTTTTATCAAAACTATCTTTGAAATATTATTGTACATTTGTAGATCAGAGACTGGGGAGCAATATATACAAAAAAATTGATGTGAAAAATGAGATAGAATGCATCGTTTCCTGCGTTAAGGAACCATGTTGTCGATCTATAAACCACAGGAGAAGGTTAAGTCAGGGACGTTGGAGTCTTTGTGAAATGTTACATAGTGTTCTCAACAACAGCAATGAAAAAGATTTAAAACATAATCGATTTTATGATTACATTTTTCTCAATTCCCCTTTCAAGGTAAAAATAAGTTTTAAGTTAATACAAGAATAATTGTTTTGATAAAACTGATTTTTCTAGTTATATCAAATACGTATTTTTATATTTAGTTGTAAAGTATTAAACGATGTTTGTTATTTAAACACAAATTCCCTTCTCTTCATTTCAATTGTTAATTTCGTTTGTTTAGGAGTACAACAAAACATGCGAACTCCAATCGTGTAAGTTTAGATGGTTTTTTTATAGCTACTCAATGGTTTTTTTCATATTTATATAAATATAAAAAATTTCAATTCATTCTTAGCTTTTAACAAAATTTATGATTTGCTCTTTCCCAACGCACATGCTGAGAACATGATTCTAATGGATAATATGATGCCTAATATGTCAGAGATAACGTTGATGTTTTGGATAAAAATGAACTCGAGTCAACGAATGGCCCTGTTTTCTTACGCTATAGAAGATAGTCCTGATGAATTTTTTGTTGGCTTTGAAAAAAATTGGCTTATTATCAGAATGCAGTCCAAGGATATTTTGTAAGGGAGAGTTGTAACAATTTACTTTTTTGAAAGAATGTTATATGCAGTGCGGTGTTTGAAATTAAACGAAGATATGATCTTCGCACTTTTGCTGGACAATTTAAGCAATTGTCTCATGAACCTGAAACATTCAGGTGACTCAGCGGGATTCGAACCCATGACCTCTGCAGAGCACTGCACCGGCACCCCAGAGGTCATGGTTTCGAATCCCGTTGATCACCTGAATTTTTCAGGTTCATGAGACAATTGTTTAAATTGTCCAGCAAAAGTGCAGATCATATCTTCATTTAATTTACTTTTTCTTAGTGGATCCAAAATCTGCTTGAGTTGCGTTAGTAAAACTAACTGGGAATAACATATTTCAGGACAACCAAACACAATTACACCGTTATTACGAAAGACCTTACTTATTTATTTGCATCATTTATCAATCAACATGCCAAAGCATGTTGAATTGCAAAAAAACATTCATTTTTATAATAATAGACATTAGTGCTTAAACAACCAGGACATTTTTGGTGGTATAATTATCAAATAGTTTACATATGAGAATTTCGATGTTCTTTGTTTTGGGAACTTTGTAATTAATGTTAAGTTTTGTTTCGTTTTTCTTATCTTTTATTGAATTCTTGGTTTGAATTCTGGTTTTGTTCAAGAAGAACAGATTGAAATATGTAAATTATAAAATAGTTTTTCTCATCGCTTCAAAAGTTCCATAACATCCTGTTTTTATTAATGAAAATAATACTACTCCCTAACTTACTTCTTTTCGTTACGTTACAGAAAACTCAACATAACACAAATCAACGACGGTATTTGGCATCACCTGGCCATCATAATTGGTCACATGAGTAAAAATTTATCTTGATGGATTTAAAATTTATAACAAAACTAAGTTAAATCATTCATTACCATTATTACGCGATGGTGGTGTTGTTGCTATTGGTCAAAAACTTGAATGTGTGAATGGTGTTTTTGATCCAAATATGTCATTTGTTGGTGAAATAAGTTATTTGAACTTGTGGAACAATGACGTTACACGTGATAAATCCTGTCCTAAGATGCTGATCATTGATGAATGTACACGTGGTCTAAATGAAAATACTTTTGTAATTAAGTGGAGTCATGTGTACCAATTTGCAAGTGGAAATGTTACAAAAGTGCCTTCATTACCTAAGTTTGGTAAGTTAAAGCTGTATTTTTACTCCAATCTTTTATAATTATGTTTATAAAAATAATTCAAAGTCAAAACATTTTTCGTGAATTTTACTGAAAATGGTAAATAGTAAATAAAAAAAAACGCAAGTTCATTTCCTATAAAGCTAAATATTTAAATCAATGTAAGTATTTTAACTGTATTTTCTTTATACTTTTAATTAAAACGCACCCAACCAAACTGAAAATAAGATCTCATCTCGCACTTTTTTATCAATTATTTCTAGCAAAAAAACAGAATATTTCTTCAAATTTGTTGTACGTGGCATTAACTCGCCTAACAAATATGTTCTTAAATCGTACCCAGTCAGCTATAGTTTTATTAAATGGCGAAATTTTCAACTTGGGCGGTTTTGCTTAAGTTGCTCCTACAGCCTTTTTAACTTGTAGTTAATTTCTTTTCAGTAAGGTATTTATTAAATTCATGCTGTTATAATAAATTTATATCTCAGTCTTCTTTAATAAGTTTTGCTTCTCGTTCTTTATTCCTTTCTACTCTAATAATTTTCTCTTGTGTCTACCTAGAAATGTAGATAATTGATTCATGTTACTTAACAATGGCAATTACTTCTATGTTTCCTCTTTCTTCCATTTTCAGATCGAGCACGGTGTTTTTTAATTTTCTTTTCTCAATATTGACCCCATGTAATTCAGTTCATGTTGCTAGATCGCTTTAGTTTGTTTGTTTGCCGTCTCTATTTTCCTCATATCAATGTTTGCAATCAGCTCTGCTGTTTTCTCTTATTAGCACTTTAATTGTCCAATTTTTTTGTCAGCTAATTTTGACATGAATTTGTTGCTCACCAGTATTGATGATTGGTCGACTTTTTTATTCAAAGCGCTCTTTAGTATAATCAATAACGCTTCAATAGAAAAAAGAGTATAGGAAATTAAAGTTGGCTACATTTCATATTACGTGTTGTTTAAGGTCGTCCCAAATTTGAGTGATGCTTATCTAACGCTTCTTAACATTTATTTTTCAGGTTTTTCATCATGCAAAGAAGCATTAAAAGATAACAGGTATAGTATGCCTAACACATAACTTTTTAGGAATCTGTACTCATTATAAGGTTAAAAAAGTTATGTCTACCTTTTTACTTTTACCACGCTCATTAAGCTCATTTCCACGCTCACGCTTATTTTGTCGCGGTTGGTAAACATGAAACAAAAAAACAAAGTTAAGCTTTGTGTAACTAGCTTTAGAGGAATGACTCGACAAACATTGATTTTATTGTTTTTCATTGTTTCATTAGAGCAAATAATTATTTAGATAAAAAAAAACATAATGAATTACCGCAATAGTCTTTATCTGGAGCGGATCTAGAGTAAATCAAATAAGTCACGCGACTGATGTTTACAGTTCAAAAATTAGTCATCGAATTTAATGCTTACAATTGTATTTTGTCATTGGACTAAGTCACTAAGGAGTTACGTGAGATATGCTCGTGCAAATCTAGTGTTTAGTCTTCCACGTTAGTCGTTAGTGCCGATCGATAAATTTTATAAATGGCGAGAGGTTCTGATATAGATGAAGTTTTACAGTATGTTCTCAAAGAAACTGACATATTGGACAATAACGAAAAAGAACCAATCAACGAGAAACAGATGCCAAAAGTTCTTCAAAACTTAAATTATGTATTTTTGAGCATTGCAGAATCCATGAAGTAAATGAAGAAATCAATAATTTGTGGTGGTATATGTAAACACATGGAAACGGATGAATCAATGAAGAAACGACCGAAAACATTAAAACAAAGTGATGTTTAGGACGAAAGCGATGTTAATGATTGAGAAACATTGTTGCAAACAGCGGACACCCTGGCCAACACGGTCACAGAGGGTGAAAGAAGCGTCGAAACTGCTCGAAGCGAATAGAATGCTATGCTAACTGAAATCTCGAAAGATTTCCATCAAGATGAGGACATAGGTCCGAGAATAAATCAGCAACTTGCTGACATTATAAACAAAAGTTAGTCTGCTAAACTAACCGACACAAAAATAAAAGAAAGATGAGTAGGCATGCAGGTCTATCTGCGAGAGTGGGACTTCATGTGTGAATGGAGGCCAATTTGTGATGCACACGAACGTCCGCAAACGCTGCAGGGGTACGAGACAAGAGGGGAAGGGCATTGCTTCCTTCGGGCCCTTTTCTCCTTGATGGCTGCTGCTCTACCGGCTTCGAAGTTTCGAACGCCCTGGGAGCATAGATGCCTCCACTGCAGTCTGTCTCCCGCGAACTCCTCTCAGGTGTTTGGGTCTATGTTGCAGCTCTTGATGTTGGCTTTAAGGGTGTTTTTGTATCTCCTCAGCGGTCTTCCTTGGACATGGCTCCCGTCTTGTAGTTGACCATACAGCAGCATCTTTGGGATTCTGCTGTCATCCATCATTACGACATGGCCTGTCCATCGGAGTTGAGCTTTGATAATCAAGCTCTCAATGCTGGAGAGTCCACACCTTTCAAGGACTTCAAGATTGGACACTTTGTCCTGCCACTTGATGCGGAGGATTTTTCTCAAGCAGCGCTGGTGGAACTGTTCCAGCTGTTGTATGTGCCTGCGATAAGTGGTCCAGGTTTCACAGCAGTACAGCAGAACACTCAGGACCACAGCCCTGTAAACAGCAATTTTGGTGACGATCTTGATGCCGTGTTCCTGCCAGAGTCGTCTCTTTAGTTTTCCGAAAGCAGCACTGGCCTTTGCAATACGCCGCGTTACGTCTGCGTCCAGGGAACCATTGTTGCTGATGGTGCTGCCAAGGTAGCAGAACTTGTCAACAGTCTTGATGTTGGTGTAGTTAATGATGTTAGGAGGTGGTGGTGAGGTGTCACGAGTCTGGGATGGTGGAAGCTGAACCAGGGTCTCAGTCTTACCCATGCTGATGGTCAGCCCAAAGCGATCACATGCAGTTGCGAAGCGGTCTATTATGCACTGGATGTCTTCATGAGAGTGGGCGGCTAGTGCTCAGTCATCTGCAAAGAGAAATTCACGCAGGAGTGCCTCGTAGACTTTGGTCTTGGCCTGAAGTCTTCTGAGGTTGAAGAGCTTTCCATCAGTACGGAACTGAATGTACACCCCTTTGTCGAAGTCAAGGAAGGCGTCTAGCAGCATCGCTGCGAGCAGGATGGAGAAGAGAGTGGGGGAAAGAACACAACCTTGCTTCACACCGTTCTTCACAGGAAATGGGTCCGATGTCTCCCCACTTTCTTGGACTCTTGCCTGCATGCCATCGTGAAAGGAGGCTACCAGAGAGACTAGCTTCTTTGGACACCCAAATGTTCCCAGGATACTCCAAAGGCCTTCCCCATTAACGTTAGGTCTACGAAGATCATGTGGAGTTCCTTGTTTTGCTCGCGGCACTTTTCCTGAAACTGGCAAATAGCGAAAACCATGTCAGTAGTTCCCCTACCTGCCCGGAAACCACACTGAGAGTCAGGGACGATGGCCTCGGCAACATTTGTGATTAGCCTGTTAAGGACTACTCTGGCCAAAACCTTGCCTGGGATGCAGAGGAGGGATATGCCTCGATGGTTGTCACATGAGGTCTTATCGCCTTTCCTCTTATAGATGTGCACGACGGCAGCATCTTTGAAGTCTTGGGGGACCTTGGCAACTTTCCAAACCTCCTGGAACAGGGATGTCAGTTTGTCCAGGAGTGCCTGGCCTCTGTTCTTGTAGACGTCAGCTGGAATGCCATCAGCACCAGGAGCTTTTCCAGACCTTGTCTGCTTGAGGGCTTTCGCAACCTAGTCTCTGGTGGGTTGGTCGGCAATTTCCTCTTTGATTTCCTCTTTGGGAAGGGACTCAGTGGTTTCTTCGTTCATCTGTGACTCTCTATTCAGCAGTTTGTTGAAGTGTTCAGCCCAGCGTGAAAGTATGTCAGCTTTGTCTGTTAGCAGTGTCGTTCGGTCTGCAGACCTGATGGGGGTAGAGCCTGACGATTTTGGACTGTACACCGCGCTAAGCCTAACGTGGAGCTTTTTTGAGTCGTGAGCAACAGCTGCCACTTGGATTTCTTCGGCTTTCTTTTCCCACCAGGCGTTCTTCATTTCCCGCAACTTGTGTTGCACATGGTGCCTCACTTGCTGGTAGTCTTGCTTCTTCTTCTCGCAAGCTTTGTCCCCTATAAGGTCGCTGTGAGCCTTATGGAGCCTGTCATTAAGCCTGTTGATCTCAGCGTCATTCTCGTCAAACCAGGTTCGATGTTTTCGCTCAACGTATCCAAGACACTCGCTGCAGTGTTGTAGACGGCTTCTTTGAAAGTGATCCAGTCTTCCTCTATATCCTCGCCCGTGATGTTAATGTTTCCCAGAGCTACCTCTAGCTTCTCTTGCAGCTCTTCTTTGTTGGGTGGAATGCGAGCTACATTCAACTTCCTCAGTGGCTTCTCTCTTGTTGATTTGTTCTTTCTGGTGAGCTGGATGTTCATCTTGCTCCGTAGCAGGCGGTGATCAGACCTACAGGCGGCACCACGCATGCAGCGTGTGATGTGCACGTCTCGGCGGTCCCTCTGGCGGATGATTACGTAGTCCAGCATGTGCCACTGTTTGTAGTGAGGGTGCATACATGTGTTCTTCAGCTTGTCAGCTTGTTGAAAGAGAGTGTTATTGATGGTTAACTCGTGCTGTGCGCACAGAGATAGTAGTATCAGGCCATTGGAGTTGCAATTGCCAGTTCCATGGCGACCCAGGATGTTTGGCCAGATGGTGTAGTCTACTCCAACTCGTGCGTTAAAGTCTCCAAGGATGATGTGTTTGTCTCTGCGGTCAACACAGGAGAGTAGCTGGTTGAGCTCTTCGTAGAAGGCTTCCTTCACTTCATCTGGGTTTGTCATTGTAGGGACGTAGGCGCTGAGAATTATTCAGTGGTAGTCTTTCTGGAGTTTCAGCCGCAGGGTAATGAGGCGATCGCTGATGCTATGTGGCAAGCTGATTAGTCGCCTTGCGAGCTGAGTGCGTATGGCAAATCTCACGCCTGAGTGTCTTGGTTCGTTTTCCGTTTTCCCAATGCAGTAGAAGATATAGCCACCACCGACCTCTTCCAGTTGAGTTTCATCTGCAAGTCTGGTCTCACTCAATGCGGCTATGTCCACCTGGTAGTGTCCAAGCAACCTTGCTAATAGAGCAGTGCGTCGCTCTGGTCTGTCTCCCCTGTCCAACAGCGTTCTCACGTTCCATGCCCTAATGGTTAAGCGCTTTCTTGTTTGTTATCCTTAGTTGTACGACCGCTTAGTTGGATGCCCAGGCAGGTGCGGTTCCTGCCAGGTGCAAGTAGGGCAGGCTTTGTTTAGGGATCCTTTTATCTCCCTTTACCATGTGGGGAGAGCAGTGCTAACCCTAAAGAGGGCTGCTCTGTCACTGCGAGAGGATACAGCACCGTATCTGCCCTAGGTTTACGGCGGACGACCATCAATTCGCAGCCGCCTGCGTGCAGAATTATGGCTAAGAGCTTCCAGCAGCATCCTCTGCCTATTCCCGTCACCATTTCTCCATTGCCACAGGACTTGAGATTGCTGGCGCAAAAAAGGGATGTTGCATCACTTGATTGCGGCAAACCTGCTTGCCTGGCCAGCACAGGTGAATGTTTTGGGTGAAGATGGGATATGCATGCCTGTCTCCACCCTCTCGCCTACTCACGCTCAATACTCCACAGGTGCAGAAGCTGTCACGTGTAGAGCGGCCCCAGCAGGGCAGCTTTCTTCTTCGGAGTATCCGTCTCCTAGCCTTTCCCGTGACCGAGTACACCGCAAGGCAGCAGCGGTTTGGAGTCAGGGTTTTCCTTCCCCTAGGTGGGCTAGCGTCCTGGGTTAACGAGCCACCACCTTCCCGAAGCATCTGGTTTTAAGGCGCCAGAGACCCGCCTTCGCCCTTCTCCTGTTGGTGAAAGCAGTTCCGCCGGGCTTAGAAGTAAAGCCACACGAGCAGGCCAGGAGTTTGACTTGGTTGACAGAGGCTGTTTGAGGCGCACGCCGTAAAGAGCATTTTGTAAACACCGGGAGCTTATCCCCGGAGCCACTCCTGACTGTGTCAACTTTGAAACCTTTATTGATTATATTAGTTACCAAAAGCCGCATAAATCTGTAACATCTGACACTCTATCAAGGTGGCTTGAAAAAATCTTGAAAATGGCTGGTATTGTTGACTTCACGGGACACAGCATCAGAGCTGCCTTATCGTCTGCAGCAAAATGAAGTAAGGCCAATATTACTAGAATCTTGCAAGCGGCTGTCTGGATAAATGCATCCCATTTTAACAGATTTTATAATAATTCCCTACACAGTAAAGACAATTTTGTGCAAGCATTGTTACATTCCATTGCACAGGACCAAATGTAGCAAAATAGCGTGTTATTGTTATTCATCGAGAGCGGTTTTATCCATAATGATTCATCTTTTATGAGTTTTAACTATTACGTACCCTCATGATCCCATTATTTTGAATATGTAACGTGACTCCTTAGTGACTTACCGAATGACAAAATTGAAATTTAAAAATTAAACGAGGCTTACCTGAAAGTTCAATTTTGATTGTAAATCTTTGAGCTATTGAAAAAGGAAACTATAAGGATTCTTCCACCCCCATTAATGCCTGAGAGAATAATTAGGTTTGTTTTCTCAACCTATGGGTTTTTTTCTTATGTTGACATCACCCGCGGCGTTAAAGACTGAACACATGATCTGCGTGCGCATATCTCACGTGACTCCTTAGTTTCCATCTCCAATAACTCATAGAATTACAATGAACTATTAAATGAAAGAATTACATGTAAGTTTCACTTTTAATTTTCAAATTTTTTGTAATCATTAAATTCTCGATTCATACTAGTTCGAATTTCATTGTTAAAATTCTGTTTTATATCTAAAAACGTATATAAATTTCACATTGGCAAACAGATCAGTTGATTTTAACATATCTGGAATTATATTAACTGACTGGTTGATAGGCGAGTTGGCTTGACTGGTTTGACCAATAATGAGGTTCAAGAAAGCTAAGGAAGCGTTTTCGATTGTCAATTGCCTGATGATTGGGCGATCTGGAATAATCTCGGCGGATAAAAAGGGTAGCCCAACCAATAAGGGACTGCAATTGCTGTTGTGTAATTAGTTCATTTAAATTTTGTTCTTATTGTGACTGGCTTTACCAACTTCAACTGATAGCCAATTGTGATAAAAGCGGATTTCTACTAAACGAATTTTGTTACAATCGTCAAAAAATATGAGCCGTCCCTTGTTTTACATCATTTGCAGCTTTACACATTATATAGAGGTGTGATTGAAGTCTCTAGGGGGGTCTATTCTTGAGAACTTAGCAAAAAAACTTAAATGTTTTGGATTAACATTATTGTAAATTATATTTTATATTGCTAATGGGTCTAAACTCTTAGCATAACATCCAAGTATTGTAAACTTTAAAGTTTTTTTTAAAAAAAAACTTAGCAAAATGTCTTCTTTTTACGCATAAACGATGACTACAATAAAATTTGTATTGCTTTAAAACGATGAAAATGGCATTTCTGAGGCTTTGGAATTCAAAATTTTACACCTTAGATAATCCATGATAGATGTATAAAAGTCATAGATCTGTCAAGAATTGTGCCTCCAAATTCTTATTCCTCGTTAATTCACAATCGATCAAAGTAAACACGTTACAATATGGTTTACAAAGGTATATTAACTAGAAATCTCTCTGAATAAAATGTTAGTTCGTTACTGTATTATTGTACAATGGATTTCGTCTTGGTCACATACGTCTCACATCTAACTTGCTTCTCTCATTTTCTCTCCACTATAACTCCCAACTCTTGACGTCATTACTGATATTTTGTGCATGCTACTAACTTTTATGATAAATGATGTCCTTTTCAGTTTCCGACAGATCCGCTCCACCTGTTCTTAATTAGTTCTCATTTTACGTTAATTTTAAAAATAAACATTTTCTTAATGCAGTTGCATTTTTTGAAATATTTCTTTTATGAAAACACATTATCTAAAACGTACAGTTCATGATATTTTAGTAATATAATACATCCTTAAATGTTTTTCATATTTTATTAAATAGATAATACATAACTCTCCATCATTATATTCAATCGGGATTTTTTATTCTTAAACAAAAATGCGTGAAAAAACTTGATGTTTGCCAACGTTTCTTGTTATAAATATTATATTAATAAATTCTAGCGACAAAATCCAGATTCCAAAATTGTGTTGTTAATTTATTTTAAACAAATGTAAAAGTTCAAAAGATGGTGCGTACTTGATAAAGACAAACACTTCACTTGGCTACAGCAAAGTTTTCTGTAAAAGAATCATATCTGGTTGTTCAGGAGAAGGTTGGACGCTGGTGATGAAAATTGATGGGAATAAGGTACAACTAAAATTGTTTAAATTTTTCTTAAAATGTGTAGTAATATAACATCATAAATCTTTGTGTTTAATGATAAATGAAGGCATTAACAGATTGATAAAAATCTATGTTCGTTGCATTAACAAGCTTCATTTTTAAAAATTAGGTTCTTATCTTTAAATTTAATATTTTACTAAAGCTTGATTTCTATGAAAACGTAGAAATCATTAATATTGGATAACATTTGTCGTTACCACTTATGCACTGGTTTTAATGGAAACTTGATTCGAGGCAAAAATACAACTACTGCACTACAATAAATATAGACGAAGTGTTTTTAATAATAGACATGTTTTGGCATCTCATGTTGCTATCTTCAGTATAATTGAATTATTACATAAATAATACAAAGTTTATATAAAAGTAATATGAAACAGTAACATTAATATACAGATGTGCATACAATATAACAATAATAAGGAAATAAGATAAATTTATAGAGGCTGGACTAGGGTATTTATCATATCGGCAAGCACGTAAAGATGAATGTGGTTATATATGATTAACTAGTATAACTGCTAACGCTTTAGGTTTATTTTTTTGAATTTTTGTACATTTAGTTCATTTTACATTCTCGACATAAACTTAAAATTACAATGAGTAAAGAGTTTACTGTGGAAGGAGAGACAGTAAGTGTCGCCATCGCCACAATGTGATTTCCGCCTGTGTTAACATTGAAACAGTTACAGAAGGTCGATTTGTCTTTGTATGGTAGAAGTTATAATACCTCAGATCAGTTCATGTCTAATGCAATTAACCTATTTTTTGGAGACAGGAAATACTATTTAACTTAAAATAAATGTTAGAAATGTTTAACTTTGAACAGAATATTTAAATCATTCTTTAATTTTTACAAATTTTGTTTAGAAAACATTCGATTTTGACTCATCGTTTTGGACAAATAAAAGTAGTTACAATATTAAAGGTGGTAAAACAGGAATGGATGATTTGGAAACAAAACTTCCTACCTACTGGAGCACCAAAATTAACAAGATATGTGTTGGAATGAAACTCAACGGTACAAACTTCATCAGCTTCAAGATGAAAGCTAAATCGTTGTATGATGTCATCGCTGGTGGAGAATACCGCAAAACAAGTGTGAACCGAAGCCAATGGATGTCATTAATCAAAGACAGCGTTCTTCAACGATACTGCAATAAAGAAGGTTTTAACGCCATTGCAACAGGAGAGTTTCACGCTCGTGTAAGGCTTGGTATCATAGGAAATGAGGAAATTGGTTGTCGTTTATCCGATTCTTTCATTGGTTTTGGTGGTCCATACAACGGTAAATACTGCTCGCGAAAACCTCATATCAACAGCTGCGGGAACTCAGCTCGTTGCACAAGAAAGCTGAAAAAGCCGATAGAGCTTAAATCAATGGGATACATTTTTGTTTCTTAATTACAAAAGTGGTAATAGGAAGCACACTTGTTCTTGTTTCAGGCTATACATATTTGTAATTCGAATTATGCAGAACAAGCTGTAGATGTACTTACTTTTTAAAGTAAGTTTTGCGAACTATATTTAACCATGTTTGTTTGAGTAATATTTAGCAGACTCCTTCAAAATGTATTAGAAAATCACTTTTTCAAAGCTTTCATTTGATTATTCTATAATGAGCATGAAATATACGTATTAAACACAACAAAATTCACACTGCTTGATGAAAATCCCACGCTATCCCGAGAAGCTAAACTACAACGATTCCTCAGAAAATTAAAAAGGAAGGGCTCAATTGACAAAACCATTATACAAAACCATTTTCTTAAAAGGCTCTCAACCACTCCGTTTTTATGGCTTACCCAAGTACACAAGAAACGTGAAGCAAGACAACCGCCTCCATTACGTTAATGATCCTTTGAAGTGACCTTCTCGGATGTTTTAATAGCAAAAGCAAGGTCAAGTTTTCACTTTAAGGTTAGTTTTGCTTCAGCTATTAATCGCTATTGAATGTGATGGTAATTTTCCCATAAGCAAATCAATCTTACAACATTTCGTCCAAATTTCAACCAAATTCGCGATCCTCTGATTAGACGCTTTAATTCTGCCATCAACATTGAAAAGATCTCACTTTGGTTTTGGCATCGAGTGTTTAATTTTAAACGCTGTACTATTGTCTGTGAATGGTTCAGATAGTTTCGGTTGGTAGTTTCATCCTGTACCAGTAGCGCCAGCTCATCGTAACTCTTGAGGACAACGATAGCTACCAAACTTTGAATCAACTTAAACGTTTTCGTCCCTACGCTAACCAAAAAAATCGATTGGTGTTTGGTTTCGTCTTCCATATCTTTGCCCTGAAAAAGTGATTCTTAAGCTCGACAAAATGTCGCTATTCTTTATTATTGCCATTATTTTCTTCGATTTTCCAAAAAGTCGTCATATTAAATGTAATCCGCTTTAATTTTGTCGGCCAGTGTGGTCGCCTAACTGGGTTTGAAATTCCTTTAGTCGTAGTAAAACGTTTTCTTCGTCTTGAAGATTGCGGCAAGAAGATTACATGTTTGTAAATGTAGATCGTCTTGGTTGGTATAGTCCTGAGAAGGACTGTTTTTGTTGTTGTTGACTGACGTTTCGACAACCTTAGACGTAGTCATATTCAGATTCTTTTGACTTTGAAGATGACTACCGCTAAAGTTGTCGAAACGTCAGTCAACAACAACAAAAACAGTCCTTCTCAGGACCATACCAACCTGGACGATCTACATTTAGAAACATGTAACGATACTCCCGTGTTTAAACCATTTACTTTAGGAAGATTAAAGTAAAGAATCATGTTTTAAAAGCGAGAAAATAACTGACAACTACTTGCCAACAGATAAAAAAGTTGATATCGGTTAAAAAGTAATTACATTGATGACAATTCAAATATACTCTTAATATATACTGTCGACATATATAACGTCAATTTAAAATTTTGTCACAAATTTACAAGTTGGCTACGCCATTGTATTTCCCATATCATTATTAACTCAGTTACAGGTGACTTAAAGTACTTTATTTATTGCGGGTGATCTATTTGGTTTTTAAAAGAATTTCATTTCCCAAAGAAATCAGCCAGGTACACTTTAATGTATTAATACACACCCCATTTCTAAAGTGATGTCTAGTAATGATCTTGGATTTCTTGAGATCTGTCTTTCTCAATGCCCATCATTGTCTTTATCAATTTGTCTTTCATCATTTTAAGTTTATCTCTTATCTTTTTACTAAAGTCTTTGTCATTCTTTATTTTTTACTTTAACTTTCTCTTTCATCCTTTTAAGTTCCTGTTTCACCATTGTAAGTTCCATTTCCAATACGTCATTGTTTTCATTCTTTTTCTAAAACTGTTGAAATGAGGTCAGACCCATAAATATATTTCCTAATCATGTAACCAAAGTTTTGTGTTGACGTTTCAGCCAATCTGCAGCTGGTTTTAAAAAGCTGTTGCTATTCAAACAAGACCATTTTTAAAGCTGTGCATCTTTGTTTCTAAATCAATTATCATTTTTGCCTAGAGAAGAGACATTGCTCTACATAAGATCATTACTTAAGCTAACACTGATACACGTTATCTTTTAGTTTATACAAAAGGGAAGTAAATTTAGGCTGTTTTTGTTCTCTTTTAATAACTCCTCAAAAAATACATTGATTTAAGTTATCTTATATTCACAGAAAAAAAAAGTTACTAAAGGTTGAGATTTATATCGAAGTTTTATCCTTTTTTTCACAAATACGTTGTACCGACGTATTTGGTGTTGATATTGGAGGCTATTAATATAGTGTTTCTCTTAATGTCAAGCCTCCAAAATAAAATCTTTTCATTCAACTACCATCGTTAGACTTGACATCCTATTATTTTAGTAGTGAAAAACAGTGACCTCTGACTTGGTAAAATAAACCTATAGTTAAAAAGCTTGCACGATTTATTAAGCTTTCATTTAAATTATTTTTATGCGTATTAGCTTTTTTAAGTAGCGTTAATATCCTTTTTGCATTCTAATTTTCTCTTAAAACTACCTACACTAACTTTCGCTATCTATGTTGATATCAAAGGGAAATGTAAAACTGTTTTTCTTCCCTGTTGTTTATTCACCTCAGAAGACTGCTCTTGTTCTCTTTTCTTCAATCATTATAAGGCAGTGTGCATATAGACTGTTCTATATTTTCAATCAAAGTGATATTTCTGAAATTAAAGTTAAAGAAGATTCTCCTATGTAGGCTTCTCATTTATAAGAACTATTTGCTTTCTCAAAAAATTCCAATTACTCACAGTATAAAAGGGTTTGATTTGCTTATTTTATGCTTGAACTCGTTTCTCATAATGATGATTGAATTCATAATGATGATTGACTCGAATTCATAATGATGATTTGAATTCATTCACTCGAATTCATAATGACGATTGACAGAAACAGAAGAAACAAAACAAAATAAAACTATTCGCAGCGTTTTCAATGTATTAAACTCAGAGATAACATTTTCCACAAAACTTTCTCCAAAATCAAAGTCCCCATCCTCATGAAAATGGCAGTTAAAATTTCGTGCCCAAAGATTTTGAATCTTTCTCTATCAATCATGATTACCGTAAATGCTTTTGCAAACGCCGCCAAGAAGAATAACAGTAGGAACATTACCTGTAGAGTAGAGCAAATTTACTTAAATTTTTTTCTTAACAGATGTGAACAGAAACAAAAAACTTTTTATATCAACATGTATAAAGATAGTATGGTTTTACAGACCACAAAATTTTAATCGTCATAACATTTATTTAAAAAGCTTACACAACTCAATCCAACACTTCCCGCAGTGTTACCAAAAATTATTTTGATATTTAAGTGATATGTAAACCATGCATAATGTGAATTCCATTCTTCTTATTGTATAAATCAGCACACTAAAGTATGGAAATTGGGTGAAATGTGTAACCAGATAAAGCAGTGCAGAAAACAATGCTATGGAACAGGCTTTTCACTGAGAAATCGTCGAGGAAAGAGGACTGTGTATATGTAGAGAACACATTCCAAAAGTTCATGTCGTCGATAAAGAAGTGCAATTTGTAAAGAACTAACTATAGAAAAACAAAATTAAATTGTAATAAATCAGAGATCACTAATACGTATGTCAACTGACATTTTTGAAAAAAACTATTAAAACCAAACTAAAAACTATTTTTGTCCAAAAACAGAACTAATGACTTACGTGGGAAAGGCAAAAAAATCAATTTGGCTTAGCTAATATTCACTCAAAAAAAGACTTTACATATCTTTTTAATTACTGAAGATAATTTATAGAAAGAACAAAGAAGAAAATAATCAATGTTTTTTAATCCCACTTGACAAAATTCTTTAATGCAACCATAGCCAGAAAAAAATAAACAAACTGCCCTTGCCATTGTCAAGGAGGCATTATCTAGTGCTAGAAATAAAAAACACATCGTAAGAAACTTTATTGTTGATTAGATGTATATGCGCTGGATTACCGTTGTCTTGGGATGTTTTCTCATAATCAGGAATGCCATTTGTTTTGCTAAAAATACCTTGTGTCGTGTTAAGAGTGCTTTATGTTGAACTATCATCTTTGTTTAAAAGCGTTGTCTTATAGCTGGGAATGCTAAATGCATAGAAGTTAAAAAAATTGGAAAAACACAAGATACCTAAACAATTCAAGTGTGTAATACCTCCATGTGTTATTTCATCACTTTTCTTTAAGATATTTCAAGCAGACAGGATGAGAAAGACATTTGTAGCTTTTATTATCCATCATCGCTTTGACAGCCATGTGTGCTAGGCTTACGTTTAGTAGACTTCATATTGCACTCTGCATGTATAATAAAAGTTATAAAACATATTTATATGAAGATGTTATTCTTTTTAATGAATGGCACAGTTAAGAATGATGTGAAGAAGAGAATAAAAACAGAGTGTACATACTTTTGGCACTACCTTGTAAACATATGACTTCATATTCAACTTTATAGTCATCACATTCTGGGTCACCTGTGGAAATCATGCTGTTACAAAGAGCTTGGTAAGCCACATCTGACATGTTTTCTGTAACCAACTTTGTAATCTGTACTTCAGGATCGTGAAACGATTTTTGCAAAATCTGAAAACAAAAATCAAAGTTCTTAAATTGTAGTTTACTGAAATTTATTAAAAGAAATGCGTTATAAGCAAGAGCTATTCTTGTTCAACGAATATACTGATAAAGTAACACTTTTTTTGCAATGTGAACTTAGGTATGCAATATCTTTTGCTTTGAAGAAAACACATGGTAAGTAAGATTACTCAAACCTCACGCCATCTATTATAACACAATAGCATCATAGCACTCTCTTGTTCATCACATTAAATAGCCAAATTAAAGCAGTTGATGAATTCATAATTATTTGTAATGGCTGCCTTGTTGTCCTGTAAGCATTCCAAAACATCTTTCTTGTCATGTGAGGCAGCATCCGGCAGTGCTGTGCGTTTATCTTTAGTCTCCCAGTTTATCATGGAATAATCATGTTCTAGCAATAATTTAACGACTTCGACATTTCAATCCTGTGCTGCGAAATGAAGAGTAGTAGATTCTTCATGGTTCTTAAAATTAAACATATAATTTGGTTGACATTTACTTTATTACATGGAAAAACATTTAAAAAAAGTGATGTATTTTTAGGAGCAATCTCTTGTTGTTAACACTATTCTCTTGTTGTTATTGTTTAAAACATTCACTAAATGGTTTTCATTGCTTAAAATGCCTTTTCCAAACACTTGGGAATGTTGCTCGAGTTTAGAAAAGTGGTACAAAAGCACTCGGCTTCGGCTCATGTTTTGAGCACTTCACTTAACTCTCGCTTAGCTTCCGTGTGTTTGGATAAGGCAGTCCAAAAATAAAAACCGTTTAGTAAAGTTAATTCTTCTTTAGAATTATGCTTTTCTTTTAAAATATTTTGGCTTGAGTATACTTTTTCAAATTTAATTCAAGCACGCAAGAAAAATTGTTCATAAAATTTGTTGTCTTTAAGTTGCTCAATTAAGATGAACCTAAATGCCTTTCAAGCTTTATTTATGAATTAAAAAGTGACATACGCATTAGGTTAGCTACTTAAGAGAAACAGATGTGCAAGATTCCGACATAGTTTTATTATAATTTTGTTGACTCATTAGCTTTTAGCGTCATTTTAGTAATGCGAGTTATTTCACTTTAATATTTAACATATATCGACGCCTTGTATATGTAAACAGCGTGCTGTTATGACAATTTAAATTTACTAGTTAATGATGTCCCCTGGATGAGAAATGTTTCTTATTTTGCAACTTTAAATGCAAACGCGAAAATTGTTTCCTCCCTTTGATTCATTTGTTAAAATCCACCTATCAGCAAAAACTTTTTTCTCAAATATTAGAACAAGGTGTAATAAGGTTTGTAACAAGGTCCATGGTTTTAACTTGTTCAAACCATATTTTTGTTATGTCGGTTGTAAGTTGCCTCTAAATGGACCCTGTCCATCTTTGCAAAAATCCGATTCCAGCAGAATTATCATATCATCGAAGATATTTGGTATATATATCTTCTATTGACAAGTAACGTCAGAAAAGTAAGTCAAGACTTTTCGAACGGTAGGCAACTTCCATTATAAGAAGCAATTTTGCATGCATTTTGAAATTTTCAAACATTTCAATGCTGCATTTACTGAGATTTAGCCTTTGAAATTAAGACAGTGCTTTTGAGTAAAGCAGAAAATTGTTTATTTCCGTACTAATTTCAAAATTCAAAATATTCTTTGCAAAGCAGTCTAATGCTATTTTTACGGCATAAATAAGAGTGATTGGCATATATTTTAGAATACGCTAAAAGTTAAATAACTTAGTTAGGAAGTTTTTAAAAATCTGCAAAAGATTGAGATGATAAAATTTTAATCTTATGCATTGGAATGTTAAAGAACATGAGATAACACGGTTGATTGATCTGAAAATTAGTCAAAAACTTGGCCATATTCTTGAATAGATGCGTCCATATTTTTGAAATAAGGTACAAACAATGTTTCAGCTGTTCAAACAAATTTAATTATTTACAAAAAATTCTTTAAAAGGGTATAAGTATATCTGTGATCCAGTGGTTGAAATCCATCAAACACACAAAAAACGTCACCTTCATATCCTTTGACATCGTAGACTTCTATCCATTCATTAACTAAGACCTACTAAACAAAGCACTTGATTTCGCCTCAACCTACGACAACATCACAAACGCCAAAAGCAAACATCATTATACACGCTAAGAATTTATTTCTCATACACAACCAACAACTCTGGCAAAACCAACAACTCTACATTCGACGTCGCAATGGGCAGCTTCAACGGTGCTGAGACATACGAACTTGAAGGAAGCCACTTCCTGTCTCAACTACAACACATCACAACAGACATATGACTTTATCCAGACGACGGACTGGCCATTTCAAACACCACACCAATAGAAACAGAGAACATCAAAAAGGAGATATGCCGCATCTTCAACAACAGTGGACTACGCATAACTATCGAAGTAAACAACTAAGCTTTGATGCAAGTTAATGTATTATTGACGGTCATCCTTGACCATGCCATTGAACAGTTGAGGTATTATTGACAGTACATCCTTAACCATGCCATTGAACAGTTGAGGTATTATTGACAGTACATCCTTAACCATGCCATTGAACAGTTGAGGTATTATTGACAGTACATCCTTAACCATGCCATT
Organism: Xenia sp. Carnegie-2017; assembly: GCF_021976095.1. Taxonomy (NCBI): domain Eukaryota; kingdom Metazoa; phylum Cnidaria; class Anthozoa; order Malacalcyonacea; family Xeniidae; genus Xenia; species Xenia sp. Carnegie-2017. Next base: position 15,268,402 of record NW_025813526.1, read on the forward strand.
GAACAGTTGAGGTATTATTGACAGTACATCCTTAACCATGCCATCGAACAGTTAATGTATTATTGACGGTACATCCTTAACCATGCCATTAAACAGTTAATGTATTATTGACAGTACATCCTTAACCATGCCATTAAACAGTTAATAGATTATTGACAGTACATCCTTAGCCCTGCCATTGAACAGCTAATGTATTATTGACGGTACATCCTTAACCATGCCCTAGAATGTTAATTGGGAGTGGGGTGGTGATATTCAGACATTCGGTTGCTCCTACCTGATTTCTTATTAAAGTGTGTTTTTTAATGTAAATCCTTAAGAGATGTATAATATATAAATGTAGCTTATAGTTTTTTTGTTTGTGCTTGTAAAATTTATGCGTAATTTATTATTGTTTAATTCTATTTGTAATTTTGTATAAAAATTATATTTACCTTTTTTTGTGTCTGCACATGCGCAGATATACGTATTGTATGACGTCTGTTACCGTAAATGCTCGCTTTAGCATCGCGGCGCTTATTTAATTTTTAAGATTTTGAATGCGTCGCGTATGCGAAAGCGGTACTTTAGTGGTACTTATTTAATATTTTTATTGCGCCAAGAAAATAGCGAGTTGACAAAATACAAAATCTATTTTCATGATAAAATATTATGTAACTTCATGAAAATAATGTTACATACGCGCAGAACAAGGATGTTCTGAACTGTAAAGGTTAATAACTCTAAATTTCCTCCGAGCGCCGCTCTAAAGTTACTCAGATGCGGTGCGTGACCGGAAATAGCGCTAAATAACTTTTCTGGATTCTGAGGGCGGCGCTTAAACTTCTCCGTGCGTTAGTCACGAGTGACATTGCTATCGCCTTTTCCCGCCAGTTCGCTGACTTGATTATTGGCTCAATAGCGAGGATCTTTCCTGCACGTGTAAAAAGAATCGATAACAGCAGCCATGCATCCACATCAATTCACTTTACCGAGGGTACCGTCGTTGACAGTTTAGTAATTTAAGTACCATATTCGTGTTTTTTAAAAGACATATTTCTCAAATGCCTATGTTTTATAGTTAGATGATTTGTCAAACTCCAGTGCCATTTGTTTGACAGCATTACTAGCGGAACGGACGCAAAAGTTATAGACAAACTCTTTTTATTGAACTTCAATGCTAACTTTTTTTTCTTACTTAAATTTTCTGCAGTCTTTAAAATGTTGTTATCGGTTGTCAAATGTATTAGAGAAAAACAATATCTAAACTATTTTAGTCTTATTGCAGTGTTTTAATCGTATTTGTGTAGACGTTTATTAAGTGTTTTACAAATGTTTTATAATGGCAGTTAGAGGAAGTTGTTCTTTATTTAAGATTCCTTTAGCAGCTAATAACCTACTTAATACAACTTAAAACATCTTGTAAGTTGTTACTTCAGCTAAAAATCTGACACACATTTTAACGCAAAGTTGCGATTGAAGTAATTTCAAAGATGAAATTCGCGACTCAACGAGTTTTCTTTAACTATAAAATGCTATATAATTAATTTTACATCAACGAACATCAACGCATCATACGCAAGCGCAGATGCATGTACACAATGTGCACCTATTTTTATTATATTGAAAAATGATGATTCATCATAACACAAGCTTCCTATTTTTATAAATATAAAAAATATTCAGTTTTACTAAATCATTTCCTCACATACACATGAAAGTATATTATATTTTTCTATTTAGGGTTTTGAGGGCATGAAAGCATATTTTGGCTCATATGATGGCCAGATAAGATTATTTCGACCCATGGAGAATGTGAAGAGGTTACAAAGAACAGCAGAAAGACTGTGTCTACCTGTAAGTATTAAATGTATTATGAAATGTAAAATATAAATTTCACCACTTTTGAAAACATGCCATTGTTTGAGTTTAACTTACTGATAAAAAAATATGCCGCCTAAAGTTGCCAATAAGGAGCATTCGCGAAGACTACGTGTACGAAGTACGTCATTTTGGCGCGAAAACATTGTTGTGACAAGAACTACTCTAGTCGTCATCAATCTGAGTGGATGTTTTGTAAAAAATTGTAGTCGCGACTACGATGTTTTTTAAAGCAAAGAAAGTAGATATGTTTTTTCATTGTGTAAGAAATTATTTGACAATACTATTTTCGACCTTCCAGGCTTTAGGTCAGAACCTTTTTTGAACGCAGATGCACATTTAAAACGAAAATATGACATTTAAAACTTCCATGTATCTCGTACGCAAAGTGAATTGTAAACGCACGTACAGTAAAATACCACAAAATACTGTAAATATATAATCCATAAAAGGTAAAATAGTCAAGATTAAGCGATATTATCGACAAATGGAGCTATTGCAGCTTCTCAAAATGTTATGTTTTTCACAGTAAAAAGCTTGCTCTGTTGGTTACAACTAAAACAACATTTTTACGAAGCGACTGCGACAGCAAACCTCCTCGTGCCATTCCCTTACACGGTCAGACTTCGTACTCGTAGTCGTACTCTTGCTAAATCTCGCTATTGTCTTATAGAAAGTTGTCAATGTTTTTGAAAGTAAATATACAGTACTGGGGCCGGTTGCACGAAGCCTGGATAGCGTTATACCTTGGATTGCAATTTAAACTTTTATAAAACCTTTTAAAAAGCAAAAAGTATAAGATTCCAACTGAACAATCACTGAAATAAAACATTGTTTTGAAGATTACGAAATTTCTTTGTCGTTAGAAAAATATAAACACCTTTTTTTACGAGTTTCAAAATTTTTGCTATCCACTTGTAAAGGGCTATCCAGGCTTTGTGCAACCGGCGCCTGAATGTTTGTTGTACGTACCTTGCACTGCATGGTGGCTGTTTTATGCAAGTATATATTTCAAAATGTCAGTTAGCGCTCCCATTGATTAAACCTTAAGTTATGGGCATAGTGTTATTGTGAAGACTTCAGAACTTTGTGCTACAAAGTGTTGTCTACACTAACAGTTTTTATACACACCACGCACGTGTTATGCACAAGAAAGCTCCACCCTTCTGCACTAACAGTTTTTATATACACCACGCACGTGTTATGCATAAGAAAGCTCCAACCTACCGTGACGTCATTGTTTGATTGATTTGCATTTTAGGGAACCTCCACTCTTTACTGTACTATAAATGTTTAATTGATAATTCATGTTAAGAGCTTTGATGGCGAGGAATTTATCAAATGCATGGTCGAGTTGGTAAAACTCGATAAAGACTGGGCTCCAAAAGAAGAAAACTGTTCCATGTACATAAGACCAACATTTATTGGAACTGGGGTAAGTTATGTTTTTCTTGTTATATTTTGCCGTCAAAATTTATAGTAAAGAAATGGTCTAAAAAAATATGTACAATCTTTAAAATAACTCACGAGCGCTTGTTTTGCCCTAGTTGCACGAGAAACCACCATTTATTGTTGCACAAGACACTACTATTTATTGCTAATATAATTTGTCTCGAGACATTTTGTAAAACGCCGTCTACTTGCTTTGTAACTCGATAATGTCGGAAGGTTGCGCGTGCTTACTTTTATTAACACTCGCCGCAAAATTGCCCTTGCTGTTGTGTTTGTGTTGATGTCCGTTTTCGGAATTTGTTTTATTTTTTTTACTGTTGTGTTTTTATTCTCTGCATGTTTCGCGCATTTATTTAGCGCAAACGAGGAGCTCTGTATCTTTCCAATAACTTCCTTAGTATTTTTTTAACAACGAGAAACGATTAATTACTTTTGAAATTATAATTTCAAATCTAAATCGGCGTTTCCACTCTTCGGAACTGGGTGCAGTCAGGTAATTAGAACTCATTGCAATGTCTAACTAAACAGAAAAAAGCAGCTAGTTTTTCTATGTTCTGGATTTTCTACTTCTGTGTTTTGTCGTCATGTTTATCGTGCGCTTAGATCTTCAATGATTGTATTTATTTCCAAATGGTGGAAAAATTAAACTTTGATTTGCAATATCGTTGTTCGCTGATACTTAACATTGTTACTAGTTCCACAACATTGTTACTAGTTCCACAACATTTTTACTAGTTCCACAACATTGTTACTAGTTTCACAACATTGTTACTAGTTCCACAACATTGTTACTAGTTCCACAACATTGTTACTAGTTCCACAACATTGTTACAAGTTCCACAACATTGTTACTAGTTCCACAACATTGTTACTAGTTCCACAACATTGTTACTAGTTCCACAACATTGTTACTAGTTCCACAACATTGTTACTAGTTCCACAACATTGTTACTAGTTCCACAACATTTTTACTAGTTACACAACATTGTTACTAGTTCCACAACATTGTTACTAGTTCCACAACATTGTTACTACTTCCACAACATTGTTACAAGTTCCACAACATTGTTACTAGTTCCACAACATTGTTACTAGTTCCACAACATTGTTACTAGTTCCACAACATTTTTACTAGTTCCACAACATTGTTACTAGTTCCACAACATTGTTACACAACATTGTTACTAGTTCCACAACATTGTTACTAGTTCACATACGCGTATGATACAACGATACGCGTATGATTACGCGTATGATACGATACGCGTATGATACGATACGCGTATGATACGAGAACGATACGCGTATGATACGAGAATGATAACCGTATGATACGAGAACGATACGCGTATGATGCGAGAACGATACGCGTATGATACGAGAACGATACGCGTATGATACGAGAACGATACGCGTATGATACGAGAACGATACGCGTATGATACGAGAACGATACGCGTATGATATGAGAACGATGCGCGTATCATACGCGTATCATACGCAAAATTATGTTAACAAATACGAGAGCGGTACTGTAAATTGTTTTGTCAATGAGTATTTTTGAGCAGAAGGCCTGTTTTGAAGGACTTCTAACAACAGTTTTTTCAATCATAAAACATCTCGCATTTTTAAAATTTTCATTACCAGCTTTACTAGAGAACGTTAAAGATAACTTTTTCCAACAGTCTACTTTTTTTCATACACCCTGTATATTTAACATAAAATAGTTATGCTAAATTTACTTTTAAGTCAAACTTTATTTCCTAAATTTTCATTTGCTACCTATTTTTGAAAGCTTGAATACTTTTTATTTTAGCCAACACTTGGTGTTAACAAACCAAAAGAAGCGTTGCTATACTGCATTTTATCTCCTGTTGGTCCATATTTTAAAACAGGCTCGTTTAATCCAGTCACTTTAATGGCCGATGCGACATACGTTCGTTCTTGGCATGGTGGCTGTGGAGACTGCAAAATGGGAGGGTAAGATTCAGACAACAAGATGGGTTTGTGAAATAGAGACAGTAATATGGTATTTTAAGTCAACAGGATGAGTGGGTGAAAAGAAGGGTTTGTATGACTGCTAGTTGGATATAAATCCTCAAATCATAATGAAAGAGTCACAGCTACACAAGCACAATGTTTAAAAGTACGCTCCACTTTTGGTCTAGTCCACTGCTCATGCTCAAACGTTTCGCCGATAATATGTTACTTATTGAAGTATTTACTTTAATTGCTGCTGGTAGATCTTATTGTCATTGCCATGACTATGAGCTCGGGCAAATAGCTGAGTCGACTGCGCATGCACTGATGATTTCGCTATTTTTTGAGTAACCCAGCTAGCTACTTCGAATTCGGTGCAAGTAGATCTAGTTCATTAGTATTAGTTAGTCATATGGACTGTTTTCATTGCAACATATTGGCACGTGTTTTTCAATTTTTTGGCACGTGTCAAAAATGTATCTTCAATGTCGTCACTTTAAAGTGCCTACATCACCCATTGGGAAATAATGTATTTAGATTGAGTTAACTATTTGGAGAACATTTGCAATATATTTTATATGAGGAAAGTTTAATCTTTCTTGACTGTTTGTCCTCAAAATTGGCTTTTTTCGTGTTTGCCGGTGAGGTGCTGTGACTGGGTCTTGTTTACCTGACGTGACGTACAATGGAGAACACGCTGCTTTTAACGCTGTAATTCAATATGAATTGTAATAAACTTGAGTTGTATTGCGTATTTTGTTATTGAATCAAGTTGTAATTGATAGTTAAGGTCCTCAAAAGAACCAGTTCACGCATAATTTCATGTAAGCTTCGGGATGAAATGCTATAAGGAAAAGTGCTACAATAATAGCGTTCGTTCAATTGTTGTACTTTTAAATTAAATAAAAATTTTCGACTGCCTTTTTTGACTCTTAAGGTTTCGTGACATACATTGACACAATGTAACCGGACAAAGGACGAAATTCTTAAAATATACCTCAGTCACTGTGTATACATCTTATTAATTTCAAGTATATTTATGCATAATAAACTTGTCAATAGAGTTGCTAATGATTAGTAATTTGTGTGTCCTCTTAAAACAAAGTCGTTTTCGAATTTTCATGAAGGAGTTGTACACTTAGCTAAAATCACTAACTACTTATTCTAAGCACATATGTTCACTCTACAATTTTTTTGAGTTGTACGTCGATTTACGTTTTTTTTAACTCAATTGCCTCACAAATTTTTCGTTTTTTGCCTCATTTATCGTTACCATTTCAAAATGTTGTGGCGTTGGGGGATGTACATGCATATAAATTTGTGTCTAAACAAGGCGTAAGAAAGTTTTAGGAAGATTGCAGAAGTATGTTTCGCAAGTCTTGTCAGTTCGATGATGAAGTGTGTGAAAAAGTAAATGGTTTGAACCCGGGAGTATCGTTACATGTTTGTAAATGTAGATCGTCCAGGTTGGTATAGTCCTGAGAAGGACTGGTTTGTTGTTGCTGACTGACGTTTCGACAACCTTAGCGGTAGTCATCTTCAGAGTCAAACCTGGACGATCTGCATTTACAAACATGAAGTGTGTGAACTTGTGACAAGTCTGGTGGGTTGGTGAGTTTATGAATTTAAGCGTATAAAAGCCGAGTAAGGAGCAATGTTTGTATGAACGAATGTTAATCAATGTTGCTTTGTCATTCCTTGGTTTGTTGGGCTGTTGTTGCTCGAAACTATATCATAATCAATTAAATAAAAAGGTATCAAATATTTGCTTTTATTCGTCTTAGAAATTATGCTCCGTCGTTATACGTCCAAGACAAAGCACATAAGAAAAAATGTGAGCAGGTTCTCTGGCTTTATGGTGAAGATGAACAAGTATGTTTTCTTGACCTTAATTCACATTCTTAAATTATACTTGTGTTATGTTTCGAAACGTTAAACTCGTTTTATCTTCTCTTTCGTCATCCACTTACCTCATCTTTCACTGATCTCATCTTTCATTTAACCGACCTTTTATCTCGTTCGTAATGATTGCTATGCACTGTTCGTTGTTTTGACGTGTGATTGCCTTTTGATTGATGCAGTTGTCTGATTAATACTATTTTCCTTAAACACGATGAATTTTTTTTTTACTTTTTTTTCTATAGATAACTGAAGTTGGCACCATGAATATATTTCTTTTTATTGAAAATGAAAATGGCGGTAAGCTTTCTTGCTCCTGACAATGAAACTTATAAACTTATGATAAGACGCAATAAAGTGATAAAAACTTAACACAGTAAGTTTTGTTGTTAAACAAAAATCGATCATTTCATTACTATTCAAGACTAACATACACTACCATGAATAAAGTCAAAGAAGCAGTAGAAATTGCCTTGGTGCAACATAACATTGCTTTTTAGTGCTTTTTTTTAAAAGCATGTTGAGTATTAGGGCAGCAGAAGTTGAACAAGGATCATGAGTCTAATTTAAACAGGCTTTATGAGTCAAAAACGTACATCTTTATTTTTATTAATTATTCTATCCCTTCTTCATATCAGAATTAAAAAAAGTAAAAGTTGGGGTGAAATATCTTTTAATGAACAAGTTTTTACGGTGTTTATATGCACAATAGAAAAATGTGACTTGAACAAGATTTGAACTCGCACCTTCGGGTACTAGTCCACCGCTCTTCCTGTTGAGCTACATGCCCACAGGGATTGAAGAGGAGTAAAATGTCTTTTAAAGTTTATGTGGACGAGATACTTATGCCACAATAGTAGTTTCAGGAGATCAAATCACGTTTAAATCACATGTTTTTCATGTGCGTATAGAGTCTGTGTCAGGATTCATATTAATGTGTTGTTTCTCTGATAGTGGCCATCTTAAAGCAGTTTTTGTCATTTTTTAAAATATGCAAGATGTACCATAACACCTATTTAGAAGATGAACTGATCTCTCCTCCTTTGGACGGTCTAATATTACCTGGAGTGACACGAAAGTCGATGATTGAACTGGCGCACAAGTGGGTACGACAAGGATTTAAATCTTTGAAACTTGGGCAATGTTATGCGAGAATATTTTTATCACTGTTTCCATTTTCGCATTACCCTTCTTTTCTGTTGAAGGAGGAAAAAATTTATAACTAAAGGGGAACGATTTTTTTGCTTTACCAAAAAATGTCAAATTTAAATCACGTGATAGACAACATTTTCTTGTGTTCGTGAGTTTGTAGTGAAGGAATGCAATGCAAATGTTAAATTTTAGGGTGAATTTAAAGTATCGGAAAGGCTATTTACGATGAAAGAATTGAAGAAATGTCTCAAGGAGAATAGAGTAGGAAATTATTGCAAATTTTTTCTTTTATGGTTTTACTGTTTTCACTTAAGTTTTAAAATTGTTCTTTGAGAAATTGGTCTTAATTTCCCACTAATGTATTTGTTTTTCATTTGCATTTTCTCTCTTTAGTTCTTAACATCTTTTTATGTTTCTTGCAAATCGAGATAACTTTGCAGAGATTCTTGATAACTCTAGCAAATACTGGCCCCAATTTGAATACGCATAAGGGTCTCATCTTCTCCTGCTACGCCATGGGTCATAACATTCCTGCATTGCTGTAACTTAGTTTTTCCACTTTATGATTTGTGTATGATGACTTTTTAAAAATATTTTCTGCTCCAAGTGCTTTCCTTGAATTTAGAATGTTGCATAGAAAAATGTAAAATTTAAGTATTTAAATATGTTGATGCGTTGATTGTATGACGGAATGAAATTTTTGTTTGTTAAATTTATCCAATGGCACACTTTATTTTTAGGTGAAAGAAATATTTGGCGCTGGTACGGCTTGCGTCGTATGTCCTGTCAAAGATATACTTTATAAAGATGAGGTATAGTTACTGTTGGAACTGTTTACATACCTTCAAAACTGAATCTGTGTCTTTCAGTTGTGAATCCTGTCAGTGGCGGCGGAATATTGATAATTAGGGAGGGGGGGCTATATTCATATATTCATATGTTATAATCCGTAAACACATATGATTTCAATAGAAACTAGTAAAGTAAAACATGCATATATGAATAGTACCCAAACTATCAATATTCCGCCGCCCTTAAATCCCGGATTAATAAAAATAAGTTGAAGTTGTTCAATTTTTAATTCAAAGTACCAACCACTCTATGGGCTGTAAGTTTTTTAAGAGAAAAATGCAACCAATGCGCTTGCCTCTGATGTACTTGGAAATGTAACAGCTTCGTACCCAGGCGCGATGCCCACACACGCCATATAACATGTTTAATTTCGAAAAATTGCACTTTCAAATCAGTCACTCGAAGTATTAAAAGAGCGTCAATTTGTTGAAAGCACCAAAGCACTTTGGTACTATAGGCTGGAAATGCTCTATGTGCAAAATGTGCTGCGGTTCTTTCTTTGATGTACCCATATTCGCCATTGTTTTGCTTAAACGACAACTAAACGTAAAAAATAAAACGACAACATCATCACAGCCATCTTGTCTTCATTTACGTAAACATTATATATTATATTTCATAAACTGATATCTGCATTGAATCTACTTTCTCGAATATATACGACTTATGATATTTTAATATAAACGGTAGAAGTGGTGCTAATAGTCCACAAACAGTAAACGGCTATATTGTCTGTCCCATTCAGTGTTTATGATTCAAATTAAAACAGCAAGGCAGCAGTTGTTCAAAACTGCGCCATTTTCAAATACTTAATCGATTAAACATTAAACAATTTATTCGACGTTCATTTGGGCTAAACGCTACCCTCTACCTAATTTTTTTCTGATATTTTTACACATCTCTTTGACATATGTGTTTCTTAGATGCTTCATATACCAACAATGGAAAATGGTCCAAAGATCGCCAGACGGTTTTACAAGGAACTTACTGATATTCAGGTAGGTGCTGCATGAATAATGTATTCATTCAACCCATATTTCGATCCTAATTTCTATGCTGTAAAATGCATACTCCATACTGTCCATTAATGAATCAATTTTTACATTTTTTTCAATCATGACTTGAAGACTAAAATGAGTTTACTGTTTATAAGTTGTTTTTTATTTCTTTCAGTATGGAAAAGTTTCCAGTCCATGGGCAAATGTTGTAAATGATTCATCTGATGAGAACGAAAATTTACAAGCTATGAGTCTAAATTAGTTGTTGTTTCTAGTTCATAGAAACCTTTTTCGTCATATGGACACTAAGAAGCTAAATATAACCCATTTGTAGAAAACCTCAATAATAAATATTTGATTGACAGAAAGAATTTATGCTCGTTACCTTTATTTGCTGAAATAAATTTTTCCTAAAATAATTATGCTAGTTGTAGCAAAGTCGGCTCGTGTTTTATTTTCCTATACAATGCAACTATTGCTTTCTTCATGTACAAATATTTTTGTATATGAAACAAAGACTTTGTCGTGGTGACAAACTTAAAGATGGATTTCAAAATAGCAAATATCATGGTGAATGGTGATAATAACAATATAATTGTTCTTAAAAGAACTGTTTTAACCAGAACACTAACCCAAAAATTCAAAGGAACCGTTATTTACAGCTAGGAAGAGACACTATGCATTTCGGCAGACTACTCGTCAGGTGTCAACGTTTGCTAAATGAGAACCTCCAAATCATGCTATATTTATAATGTTACAAAAGGTCAATGTCATCCCTACTTTTAGAGATGACACTTAAAACAGAGACAGATTAAACACGTAATCCTTTTGTCGGCAAAGGACAGGATTAGTCAATTTAATTAATACCGACTCCATGACAAGTAGCTGGAATAACGAGCGACATTTTTTAATAATTTTAAAGTTTTCATCAGAATAGCATTGGCACAGAGTGTTGCTTAAAAGATGTTTTCCAATCGCTGAATCATATAGAAAACATCTTTTAAGCAACACTCGCTGTGCCAATGCTTATTCTGATGAAAACTTTAAAATTATACGAACTGTTACAAACTATACAAACTTGTATAGAACTATGCATTTATTTTTAAGTAAATTTTACCTCAGTATTACTTCCCCAAAGTTGATATAGGTCGCAGCTAAAATTATTCATAAATTTTTTTTACCTGTAACAGGTTTAACAAGGAATAGCCAAATATCTTTGTAGCTGACTAAAGTTTTAAAAAGCAACATGCGCTAGACTTATACAAAATTAAATAAATTTGTGATAATTTCGGAGTTTCATTAGCTTTTGACGATATTTTCGCAATTAAGTTTTTTTGATGCTTTTAATAATCGATATCACTTGACTCCGCCAATTCGTAAACAGCCAGTTGTTATCAAAGTACTTAATTGCTTGTTTTAAACAAGCAATCTTATCTTAGGCTATGTCTCAGTGAATATTGTTCAGTATAATTTCGAACGGTTAATCACAAGTTAAGTTTAACAGTCCTGCGTTAAATAAAGTTTTAAGAGCATATCTTTTAATTTTTAATGTGGAACCTATCATGCTAGAATAAACAATGTATTTAACGTAAGAAAATTATAATTTTAACTTAAGTTATTCTAAGAAAGCACTTTAAGGAACAAGCGTAATAAATAAATAATGATTTTGAAGACGAGTCAACGTTCCGCAAGATGATGTGTATAAAGAAATGCTTAAAAATTTTCGTAACAATTTTTGGTGGTTTGAATTTTTGTCAGATCGAATGCTTCTATTTTTGTCTTTAAGTGGCTCAAATAAAATGAACCTAAGTGCCTTTCTAGCTTAATTTATGTATTAAAAAGTGACATACGCAATAAGTTAGCTACTTAAGAGAAACAGAGGTGTTAGATTTAGACATAATTTATTAAATTTACTATAACTTTGTTATCTCATTAGATATTGGCGTCAATTTAGTAATGAGAGTTATTTCACTTAAATATGTAATATAATTCGACGCCTTCTTTACATAAACAACGTGTTGTTATGACAATTTATATTTAGTAGTTTATGATGTCCATTGGATAAGAAATGTTTTTTATTTCGCAACGTTAAATGCAAATGCAAAAATTGTTTCCTCCCTTTGATTCATTTGTTAAAATCCACTTATCAGCAAAAACTTATTTCTAAAATATTAGAACAAGGTGTAATGTTTAATGTATCCGTGAAGAAAACGTTTTAATTTGTTCAAATCATCTTTTTGCTATGTCGGTTGTAAGTTGCCTTTAAATGGAACTGCTAGATTCCGATTCTAGCAGAATTATAATATCATCGAAGATATTTGGTACCTATATCTTCTATTGACAAGTGACATGCATGACGTCACAAAAGTAAGTTAATCAAGACTTTTCGAAACGACAGGCAACGTCCATTATCAGAAGCAATTTTGCCAACTTTGAACGGCGAAAAATATGGAACAAATGAATCAACATAAAAAAATTCCACTGATAGGTTAAAAATATTTTCTAAATTCAACATCACAAATAAAATGTTTTTGCCGTTCAATTCTCTGTCACATATTTGATCACTGTGTAAACATGTTTCTTGACAAAGTCTTTCAACCCAAATCACCTGTTCTTAATGTACTCAAGCAAATAAAGTATTTTGGCCTTCCATTTACTGGCTTACACTCATCCCAAATCCTCACAAAAATCCACCCCCTTGGTAGTGCCCTTTTCCCACACTGTGAAATACGATCCTTCTTTCGATCAACCAAACGCCTCTTCAGCCTGTTTCCGTTCAAGAACAAGGTGCCCAAAACTCTAAAATCAAATGTTGGCTATTCTTTCAAGTGTCGATGATGCTCCGCATCGTACTTGGGTCTTACCACCCGCCACCTACACACTCAAATTTCAGAGCATTCACTTAGCTAAGCTGTGTTTTTGACTGCAATGTTTATGTGAGGCAACATGTTTTTCAAAAACTGTATAAAGATGCTCTTGACGATTTTTATTTCTTTTGAATATTTTCGTCAAATCATGTGCTTCAATTTTTGCTTCGATTCTTCACACAAAGGTAAGACACGTTATGTAGAAAATACTATCTATAAATAGGGTTTGTCGTAAAATATTAAAAGTTTGCATTTAGCTAGAATCAATTGTTTTTTTTTTATCAAAACTATCTTTGAAATATTATTGTACATTTGTAGATCAGAGACTGGGGAGCAATATATACAAAAAAATTGATGTGAAAAATGAGATAGAATGCATCGTTTCCTGCGTTAAGGAACCATGTTGTCGATCTATAAACCACAGGAGAAGGTTAAGTCAGGGACGTTGGAGTCTTTGTGAAATGTTACATAGTGTTCTCAACAACAGCAATGAAAAAGATTTAAAACATAATCGATTTTATGATTACATTTTTCTCAATTCCCTTTCAAGGTAAAAATAAGTTTTAAGTTAATACAAGAATAATTGTTTTGATAAAACTGATTTTTCTAGTTATATCAAATACGTATTTTTATATTTAGTTGTAAAGTATTAAACGATGTTTGTTATTTAAACACAAATTCCCTTCTCTTCATTTCAATTGTTAATTTCGTTTGTTTAGGAGTACAACAAAACATGCGAACTCCAATCGTGTAAGTTTAGATGGTTTTTTTATAGCTACTCAATGGTTTTTTTCATATTTATATAAATATAAAAAATTTCAATTCATTCTTAGCTTTTAACAAAATTTATGATTTGCTCTTTCCCAACGCACATGCTGAGAACATGATTCTAATGGATAATATGATGCCTAATATGTCAGAGATAACGTTGATGTTTTGGATAAAAATGAACTCGAGTCAACGAATGGCCCTGTTTTCTTACGCTATAGAAGATAGTCCTGATGAATTTTTTGTTGGCTTTGAAAAAAATTGGCTTATTATCAGAATGCAGTCCAAGGATATTTTGTAAGGGAGAGTTGTAACAATTTACTTTTTTGAAAGAATGTTATATGCAGTGCGGTGTTTGAAATTAAACGAAGATATGATCTTCGCACTTTTGCTGGACAATTTAAGCAATTGTCTCATGAACCTGAAACATTCAGGTGACTCAACGGGATTCGAACCCATGACCTCTGCAGAGCACTGCACCGGCACCCCAGAGGTCATGGTTTCGAATCCCGTTGAGTCACCTGAATTTTTCAGGTTCATGAGACAATTGTTTAAATTGTCCAGCAAAAGTGCGAAGATCATATCTTCATTTAATTTACTTTTTTCTTAGTGGATCCAAAATCTGCTTGAGTTGCGTTAGTAAAACTAACTGGGAATAACATATTTCAGGACAACCAAACACAATTACACCGTTATTACGAAAGACCTTACTTATTTATTTGCATCATTTATCAATCAACATGCCAAAGCATGTTGAATTGCACAAAAAAAAAACATTCATTTTTATAATAATAGACATTAGTGCTTAAACAACCAGGACATTTTTGGTGGTATAATTATCAAATAGTTTACATATGAGAATTTCGATGTTCTTTGTTTTGGGAACTTTGTAATTAATGTTAAGTTTTGTTTCGTTTTTCTTATCTTTTATTGAATTCTTGGTTTGAATTCTGGTTTTGTTCAAGAAGAACAGATTGAAATATGTAAATTATAAAATAGTTTTTTCTCATCGCTTCAAAAAGTTCCATAACATCCTGTTTTTTATTAATGAAAATAATACTACTCCCCTAACTTACTTCTTTTCGTTACGTTACAGAAAACTCAACATAACACAAATCAACGACGGTATTTGGCATCACCTGGCCATCATAATTGGTCACATGAGTAAAAAAATTTATCTTGATGGATTTAAAATTTATAACAAAACTAAGTTAAATCATTCATTACCATTATTACGCGATGGTGGTGTTGTTGCTATTGGTCAAAAACTTGAATGTGTGAATGGTGTTTTTGATCCAAATATGTCATTTGTTGGTGAAATAAGTTATTTGAACTTGTGGAACAATGACGTTACACGTGATAAATCCTGTCCTAAGATGCTGATCATTGATGAATGTACACGTGGTCTAAATGAAAATACTTTTGTAATTAAGTGGAGTCATGTGTACCAATTTGCAAGTGGAAATGTTACAAAAGTGCCTTCATTACCTAAGTTTGGTAAGTTAAAGCTGTATTTTTACTCCAATCTTTTATAATTATGTTTATAAAAATAATTCAAAGTCAAAACATTTTTCGTGAATTTTACTGAAAATGGTAAATAGTAAATAAAAAAAAACGCAAGTTCATTTCCTATAAAGCTAAATATTTAAATCAATGTAAGTATTTTAACTGTATTTTCTTTATACTTTTAATTAAAACGCACCCAACCAAACTGAAAATAAGATCTCATCTCGCACTTTTTTATCAATTATTTCTAGCAAAAAAACAGAATATTTCTTCAAATTTGTTGTACGTGGCATTAACTCGCCTAACAAATATGTTCTTAAATCGTACCCAGTCAGCTATAGTTTTATTAAATGGCGAAATTTTCAACTTGGGCGGTTTTGCTTAAGTTGCTCCTACAGCCTTTTTAACTTGTAGTTAATTTCTTTTCAGTAAGGTATTTATTAAATTCATGCTGTTATAATAAATTTATATCTCAGTCTTCTTTAATAAGTTTTGCTTCTCGTTCTTTATTCCTTTCTACTCTAATAATTTTCTCTTGTGTCTACCTAGAAATGTAGATAATTGATTCATGTTACTTAACAATGGCAATTACTTCTATGTTTCCTCTTTCTTCCATTTTCAGATCGAGCACGGTGTTTTTAATTTTCTTTTCTCAATATTGACCCCATGTAATTCAGTTCATGTTGCTAGATCGCTTTAGTTTGTTTGTTTGCCGTCTCTATTTTCCTCATATCAATGTTTGCAATCAGCTCTGCTGTTTTCTCTTATTAGCACTTTAATTGTCCAATTTTTTTGTCAGCTAATTTTGACATGAATTTGTTGCTCACCAGTATTGATGATTGGTCGACTTTTTTATTCAAAGCGCTCTTTAGTATAATCAATAACGCTTCAATAGAAAAAAGAGTATAGGAAATTAAAGTTGGCTACATTTCATATTACGTGTTGTTTAAGGTCGTCCCAAATTTGAGTGATGCTTATCTAACGCTTCTTAACATTTATTTTTCAGGTTTTTCATCATGCAAAGAAGCATTAAAAGATAACAGGTATAGTATGCCTAACACATAACTTTTTAGGAATCTGTACTCATTATAAGGTTAAAAAAGTTATGTCTACCTTTTTACTTTTACCACGCTCATTAAGCTCATTTCCACGCTCACGCTTATTTTGTCGCGGTTGGTAAACATGAAACAAAAAAACAAAGTTAAGCTTTGTGTAACTAGCTTTAGAGGAATGACTCGACAAACATTGATTTTATTGTTTTTCATTGTTTCATTAGAGCAAATAATTATTTAGATAAAAAAAAACATAATGAATTACCGCAATAGTCTTTATCTGGAGCGGATCTAGAGTAAATCAAATAAGTCACGCGACTGATGTTTACAGTTCAAAATTAGTCATCGAATTTAATGCTTACAATTGTATTTTGTCATTGGACTAAGTCACTAAGGAGTTACGTGAGATATGCTCGTGCAAATCTAGTGTTTAGTCTTCCACGTTAGTCGTTAGTGCCGATCGATAAATTTTATAAATGGCGAGAGGTTCTGATATAGATGAAGTTTTACAGTATGTTCTCAAAGAAACTGACATATTGGACAATAACGAAAAGAACCAATCAACGAGAAACAGATGCCAAAAGTTCTTCAAAACTTAAATTATGTATTTTTGAGCATTGCAGAATCCATGAAGTAAATGAAGAAATCAATAATTTGTGGTGGTATATGTAAACACATGGAAACGGATGAATCAATGAAGAAACGACCGAAAACATTAAAACAAAGTGATGTTTAGGACGAAAGCGATGTTAATGATTGAGAAACATTGTTGCAAACAGCGGACACCCTGGCCAACACGGTCACAGAGGGTGAAAGAAGCGTCGAAACTGCTCGAAGCGAATAGAATGCTATGCTAACTGAAATCTCGAAAGATTTCCATCAAGATGAGGACATAGGTCCGAGAATAAATCAGCAACTTGCTGACATTATAAACAAAAGTTAGTCTGCTAAACTAACCGACACAAAAATAAAAGAAAGATGAGTAGGCATGCAGGTCTATCTGCGAGAGTGGGACTTCATGTGTGAATGGAGGCCAATTTGTGATGCACACGAACGTCCGCAAACGCTGCAGGGGTACGAGACAAGAGGGGAAGGGCATTGCTTCCTTCGGGCCCTTTTCTCCTTGATGGCTGCTGCTCTACCGGCTTCGAAGTTTCGAACGCCCTGGGAGCATAGATGCCTCCACTGCAGTCTGTCTCCCGCGAACTCCTCTCAGGTGTTTGGGTCTATGTTGCAGCTCTTGATGTTGGCTTTAAGGGTGTTTTTGTATCTCCTCAGCGGTCTTCCTTGGACATGGCTCCCGTCTTGTAGTTGACCATACAGCAGCATCTTTGGGATTCTGCTGTCATCCATCATTACGACATGGCCTGTCCATCGGAGTTGAGCTTTGATAATCAAGCTCTCAATGCTGGAGAGTCCACACCTTTCAAGGACTTCAAGATTGGACACTTTGTCCTGCCACTTGATGCGGAGGATTTTTCTCAAGCAGCGCTGGTGGAACTGTTCCAGCTGTTGTATGTGCCTGCGATAAGTGGTCCAGGTTTCACAGCAGTACAGCAGAACACTCAGGACCACAGCCCTGTAAACAGCAATTTTGGTGACGATCTTGATGCCGTGTTCCTGCCAGAGTCGTCTCTTTAGTTTTCCGAAAGCAGCACTGGCCTTTGCAATACGCCGCGTTACGTCTGCGTCCAGGGAACCATTGTTGCTGATGGTGCTGCCAAGGTAGCAGAACTTGTCAACAGTCTTGATGTTGGTGTAGTTAATGATGTTAGGAGGTGGTGGTGAGGTGTCACGAGTCTGGGATGGTGGAAGCTGAACCAGGGTCTCAGTCTTACCCATGCTGATGGTCAGCCCAAAGCGATCACATGCAGTTGCGAAGCGGTCTATTATGCACTGGATGTCTTCATGAGAGTGGGCGGCTAGTGCTCAGTCATCTGCAAAGAGAAATTCACGCAGGAGTGCCTCGTAGACTTTGGTCTTGGCCTGAAGTCTTCTGAGGTTGAAGAGCTTTCCATCAGTACGGAACTGAATGTACACCCCTTTGTCGAAGTCAAGGAAGGCGTCTAGCAGCATCGCTGCGAGCAGGATGGAGAAGAGAGTGGGGGAAAGAACACAACCTTGCTTCACACCGTTCTTCACAGGAAATGGGTCCGATGTCTCCCCACTTTCTTGGACTCTTGCCTGCATGCCATCGTGAAAGGAGGCTACCAGAGAGACTAGCTTCTTTGGACACCCAAATGTTCCCAGGATACTCCAAAGGCCTTCCCCATTAACGTTAGGTCTACGAAGATCATGTGGAGTTCCTTGTTTTGCTCGCGGCACTTTTCCTGAAACTGGCAAATAGCGAAAACCATGTCAGTAGTTCCCCTACCTGCCCGGAAACCACACTGAGAGTCAGGGACGATGGCCTCGGCAACATTTGT
This sequence comes from Xenia sp. Carnegie-2017, assembly GCF_021976095.1. NCBI lineage: Eukaryota > Metazoa > Cnidaria > Anthozoa > Malacalcyonacea > Xeniidae > Xenia > Xenia sp. Carnegie-2017. The sequence continues at coordinate 15,287,214 of NW_025813526.1, forward strand.
GATTAGCCTGTTAAGGACTACTCTGGCCAAAACCTTGCCTGGGATGCAGAGGAGGGATATGCCTCGATGGTTGTCACATGAGGTCTTATCGCCTTTCCTCTTATAGATGTGCACGACGGCAGCATCTTTGAAGTCTTGGGGGACCTTGGCAACTTTCCAAACCTCCTGGAACAGGGATGTCAGTTTGTCCAGGAGTGCCTGGCCTCTGTTCTTGTAGACGTCAGCTGGAATGCCATCAGCACCAGGAGCTTTTCCAGACCTTGTCTGCTTGAGGGCTTTCGCAACCTAGTCTCTGGTGGGTTGGTCGGCAATTTCCTCTTTGATTTCCTCTTTGGGAAGGGACTCAGTGGTTTCTTCGTTCATCTGTGACTCTCTATTCAGCAGTTTGTTGAAGTGTTCAGCCCAGCGTGAAAGTATGTCAGCTTTGTCTGTTAGCAGTGTCGTTCGGTCTGCAGACCTGATGGGGGTAGAGCCTGACGATTTTGGACTGTACACCGCGCTAAGCCTAACGTGGAGCTTTTTTGAGTCGTGAGCAACAGCTGCCACTTGGATTTCTTCGGCTTTCTTTTCCCACCAGGCGTTCTTCATTTCCCGCAACTTGTGTTGCACATGGTGCCTCACTTGCTGGTAGTCTTGCTTCTTCTTCTCGCAAGCTTTGTCCCCTATAAGGTCGCTGTGAGCCTTATGGAGCCTGTCATTAAGCCTGTTGATCTCAGCGTCATTCTCGTCAAACCAGGTTCGATGTTTTCGCTCAACGTATCCAAGACACTCGCTGCAGTGTTGTAGACGGCTTCTTTGAAAGTGATCCAGTCTTCCTCTATATCCTCGCCCGTGATGTTAATGTTTCCCAGAGCTACCTCTAGCTTCTCTTGCAGCTCTTCTTTGTTGGGTGGAATGCGAGCTACATTCAACTTCCTCAGTGGCTTCTCTCTTGTTGATTTGTTCTTTCTGGTGAGCTGGATGTTCATCTTGCTCCGTAGCAGGCGGTGATCAGACCTACAGGCGGCACCACGCATGCAGCGTGTGATGTGCACGTCTCGGCGGTCCCTCTGGCGGATGATTACGTAGTCCAGCATGTGCCACTGTTTGTAGTGAGGGTGCATACATGTGTTCTTCAGCTTGTCAGCTTGTTGAAAGAGAGTGTTATTGATGGTTAACTCGTGCTGTGCGCACAGAGATAGTAGTATCAGGCCATTGGAGTTGCAATTGCCAGTTCCATGGCGACCCAGGATGTTTGGCCAGATGGTGTAGTCTACTCCAACTCGTGCGTTAAAGTCTCCAAGGATGATGTGTTTGTCTCTGCGGTCAACACAGGAGAGTAGCTGGTTGAGCTCTTCGTAGAAGGCTTCCTTCACTTCATCTGGGTTTGTCATTGTAGGGACGTAGGCGCTGAGAATTATTCAGTGGTAGTCTTTCTGGAGTTTCAGCCGCAGGGTAATGAGGCGATCGCTGATGCTATGTGGCAAGCTGATTAGTCGCCTTGCGAGCTGAGTGCGTATGGCAAATCTCACGCCTGAGTGTCTTGGTTCGTTTTCCGTTTTCCCAATGCAGTAGAAGATATAGCCACCACCGACCTCTTCCAGTTGAGTTTCATCTGCAAGTCTGGTCTCACTCAATGCGGCTATGTCCACCTGGTAGTGTCCAAGCAACCTTGCTAATAGAGCAGTGCGTCGCTCTGGTCTGTCTCCCCTGTCCAACAGCGTTCTCACGTTCCATGCCCCAATGGTTAAGCGCTTTCTTGTTTGTTATCCTTAGTTGTACGACCGCTTAGTTGGATGCCCAGGCAGGTGCGGTTCCTGCCAGGTGCAAGTAGGGCAGGCTTTGTTTAGGGATCCTTTTATCTCCCTTTCCCATGTGGGGAGAGCAGTGCTAACCCTAAAGAGGGCTGCTCTGTCACTGCGAGAGGATACAGCACCGTATCTGCCCTAGGTTTACGGCGGACGACCATCAATTCGCAGCCGCCTGCGTGCAGAATTATGGCTAAGAACTTCCAGCAGCATCCTCTGCCTATTCCCGTCACCATTTCTCCATTGCCACAGGACTTGAGATTGCTGGCGCAAAAAAGGGATGTTGCATCACTTGATTGCGGCAAACCTGCTTGCCTGGCCAGCACAGGTGAATGTTTTGGGTGAAGATGGGATATGCATGCCTGTCTCCACCCTCTCGCCTACTCACGCTCAATACTCCACAGGTGCAGAAGCTGTCACGTGTAGAGCGGCCCCAGCAGGTGCAGCTTTCTTCTTCGGAGTATCCGTCTCCTAGCCTTTCCCGTGACCGAGTACACCGCAAGGCAGCAGCGGTTTGGAGTCAGGGTTTTCCTTCCCCTAGGTGGGCTAGCGTCCTGGGTTAACGAGCCACCACCTTCCCGAAGCATCTGGTTTTAAGGCGCCAGAGACCCGCCTTCGCCCTTCTCCTGTTGGTGAAAGCAGTTCCGCCGGGCTTAGAAGTAAAGCCACACGAGCAGGCCAGGAGTTTGACTTGGTTGACAGAGGCTGTTTGAGGCGCACGCCGTAAAGAGCATTTTGTAAACACCGGGAGCTTATCCCCGGAGCCACTCCTGACTGTGTCAACTTTGAAACCTTTATTGATTATATTAGTTACCAAAAGCCGCATAAATCCGTAACATCTGACACTCTATCAAGGTGGCTTGAAAAAAATCTTGAAAATGGCTGGTATTGTTGACTTCACGGGACACAGCATCAGAGCTGCCTTATCGTCTGCAGCAAAATGAAGTAAGGCCAATATTACTAGAATCTTGCAAGCGGCTGTCTGGATAAATGCATCCCATTTTAACAGATTTTATAATAATTCCCTACACAGTAAAGACAATTTTGTGCAAGCATTGTTACATTCCATTGCACAGGACCAAATGTAGCAAAATAGCGTGTTATTGTTATTCATCGAGAGCGGTTTTATCCATAATGATTCATCTTTTATGAGTTTTAACTATTACGTACCCTCATGATCCCATTATTTTGAATATGTAACGTGACTCCTTAGTGACTTACCGAATGACAAAATTGAAATTTAAAAATTAAACGAGGCTTACCTGAAAGTTCAATTTTGATTGTAAATCTTTGAGCTATTGAAAAAGGAAACTATAAGGATTCTTCCACCCCCATTAATGCCTGAGAGAATAATTAGGTTTGTTTTCTCAACCTATGGGTTTTTTTCTTATGTTGACATCACCCGCGGCGTTAAAGACTGAACACATGATCTGCGTGCGCATATCTCACGTGACTCCTTAGTTTCCATCTCCAATAACTCATAGAATTACAATGAACTATTAAATGAAAGAATTACATGTAAGTTTCACTTTTAATTTTCAAATTTTTTGTAATCATTAAATTCTCGATTCATACTAGTTCGAATTTCATTGTTAAAATTCTGTTTTATATCTAAAAACGTATATAAATTTCACATTGGCAAACAGATCAGTTGATTTTAACATATCTGGAATTATATTAACTGACTGGTTGATAGGCGAGTTGGCTTGACTGGTTTGACCAATAATGAGGTTCAAGAAAGCTAAGGAAGCGTTTTCGATTGTCAATTGCCTGATGATTGGGCGATCTGGAATAATCTCGGCGGATAAAAAGGGTAGCCCAACCAATAAGGGACTGCAATTGCTGTTGTGTAATTAGTTCATTTAAATTTTGTTCTTATTGTGACTGGCTTTACCAACTTCAACTGATAGCCAATTGTGATAAAAGCGGATTTCTACTAAACGAATTTTGTTACAATCGTCAAAAAATATGAGCCGTCCCTTGTTTTACATCATTTGCAGCTTTACACATTATATAGAGGTGTGATTGAAGTCTCTAGGGGGGTCTATTCTTGAGAACTTAGCAAAAAAACTTAAATGTTTTGGATTAACATTATTGTAAATTATATTTTATATTGCTAATGGGTCTAAACTCTTAGCATAACATCCAAGTATTGTAAACTTTAAAGTTTTTTTTAAAAAAAAACTTAGCAAAATCTTCTTTTACGCATAAACGATGACTACAATAAAATTTGTATTGCTTTAAAACGATGAAAATGGCATTTCTGAGGCTTTGGAATTCAAAATTTTACACCTTAGATAATCCATGATAGATGTATAAAAGTCATAGATCTGTCAAGAATTGTGCCTCCAAATTCTTATTCCTCGTTAATTCACAATCGATCAAAGTAAACACGTTACAATATGGTTTACAAAGGTATATTAACTAGAAATCTCTCTGAATAAAATGTTAGTTCGTTACTGTATTATTGTACAATGGATTTCGTCTTGGTCACATACGTCTCACATCTAACTTGCTTCTCTCATTTTCTCTCCACTATAACTCCCAACTCTTGACGTCATTACTGATATTTTGTGCATGCTACTAACTTTTATGATAAATGATGTCCTTTTCAGTTTCCGACAGATCCGCTCCACCTGTTCTTAATTAGTTCTCATTTTACGTTAATTTTTAAAAAAATAAACATTTTCTTAATGCAGTTGCATTTTTTGAAATATTTCTTTTATGAAAACACATTATCTAAAACGTACAGTTCATGATATTTTAGTAATATAATACATCCTTAAATGTTTTTCATATTTTATTAAATAGATAATACATAACTCTCCATCATTATATTCAATCGGGATTTTTTATTCTTAAACAAAAATGCGTGAAAAAACTTGATGTTTGCCAACGTTTCTTGTTATAAATATTATATTAATAAATTCTAGCGACAAAATCCAGATTCCAAAATTGTGTTGTTAATTTATTTTAAACAAATGTAAAAGTTCAAAAGATGGTGCGTACTTGATAAAGACAAACACTTCACTTGGCTACAGCAAAGTTTTCTGTAAAAGAATCATATCTGGTTGTTCAGGAGAAGGTTGGACGCTGGTGATGAAAATTGATGGGAATAAGGTACAACTAAAATTGTTTAAATTTTTTCTTAAAAATGTGTAGTAATATAACATCATAAATCTTTGTGTTTAATGATAAATGAAGGCATTAACAGATTGATAAAAATCTATGTTCGTTGCATTAACAAGCTTCATTTTTTAAAAAATTAGGTTCTTATCTTTAAATTTAATATTTTTACTAAAGCTTGATTTCTATGAAAACGTAGAAATCATTAATATTGGATAACATTTGTCGTTACCACTTATGCACTGGTTTTAATGGAAACTTGATTCGAGGCAAAAATACAACTACTGCACTACAATAAATATAGACGAAGTGTTTTTAATAATAGACATGTTTTGGCATCTCATGTTGCTATCTTCAGTATAATTGAATTATTACATAAATAATACAAAGTTTATATAAAAGTAATATGAAACAGTAACATTAATATACAGATGTGCATACAATATAACAATAATAAGGAAATAAGATAAATTTATAGAGGCTGGACTAGGGTATTTATCATATCGGCAAGCACGTAAAGATGAATGTGGTTATATATGATTAACTAGTATAACTGCTAACGCTTTAGGTTTATTTTTTTGAATTTTTGTACATTTAGTTCATTTTACATTCTCGACATAAACTTAAAATTACAATGAGTAAAGAGTTTACTGTGGAAGGAGAGACAGTAAGTGTCGCCATCGCCACAATGTGATTTCCGCCTGTGTTAACATTGAAACAGTTACAGAAGGTCGATTTGTCTTTGTATGGTAGAAGTTATAATACCTCAGATCAGTTCATGTCTAATGCAATTAACCTATTTTTTGGAGACAGGAAATACTATTTAACTTAAAATAAATGTTAGAAATGTTTAACTTTGAACAGAATATTTAAATCATTCTTTAATTTTACAAATTTTGTTTAGAAAACATTCGATTTTGACTCATCGTTTTGGACAAATAAAAGTAGTTACAATATTAAAGGTGGTAAAACAGGAATGGATGATTTGGAAACAAAACTTCCTACCTACTGGAGCACCAAAATTAACAAGATATGTGTTGGAATGAAACTCAACGGTACAAACTTCATCAGCTTCAAGATGAAAGCTAAATCGTTGTATGATGTCATCGCTGGTGGAGAATACCGCAAAACAAGTGTGAACCGAAGCCAATGGATGTCATTAATCAAAGACAGCGTTCTTCAACGATACTGCAATAAAGAAGGTTTTAACGCCATTGCAACAGGAGAGTTTCACGCTCGTGTAAGGCTTGGTATCATAGGAAATGAGGAAATTGGTTGTCGTTTATCCGATTCTTTCATTGGTTTTGGTGGTCCATACAACGGTAAATACTGCTCGCGAAAACCTCATATCAACAGCTGCGGGAACTCAGCTCGTTGCACAAGAAAGCTGAAAAAGCCGATAGAGCTTAAATCAATGGGATACATTTTTGTTTCTTAATTACAAAAGTGGTAATAGGAAGCACACTTGTTCTTGTTTCAGGCTATACATATTTGTAATTCGAATTATGCAGAACAAGCTGTAGATGTACTTACTTTTTAAAGTAAGTTTTTCAAACTATATTTAACCATGTTTGTTTGAGTAATATTTAGCAGACTCCTTCAAAATGTATTAGAAAATCACTTTTTCAAAGCTTTCATTTGATTATTCTATAATGAGCATGAAATATACGTATTAAACACAACAAAATTCACACTGCTTGATGAAAATCCCACGCTATCCCGAGAAGCTAAACTACAACGATTCCTCAGAAAATTAAAAAGGAAGGGCTCAATTGACAAAACCATTATACAAAACCATTTTCTTAAAAGGCTCTCAACCACTCCGTTTTTATGGCTTACCCAAGTACACAAGAAACGTGAAGCAAGACAACCGCCTCCATTACGTTAATGATCCTTTGAAGTGACCTTCTCGGATGTTTTAATAGCAAAAGCAAGGTCAAGTTTTCACTTTAAGGTTAGTTTTGCTTCAGCTATTAATCGCTATTGAATGTGATGGTAATTTTCCCATAAGCAAATCAATCTTACAACATTTCGTCCAAATTTCAACCAAATTCGCGATCCTCTGATTAGACGCTTTAATTCTGCCATCAACATTGAAAAGATCTCACTTTGGTTTTGGCATCGAGTGTTTAATTTTAAACGCTGTACTATTGTCTGTGAATGGTTCAGATAGTTTCGGTTGGTAGTTTCATCCTGTACCAGTAGCGCCAGCTCATCGTAACTCTTGAGGACAACGATAGCTACCAAACTTTGAATCAACTTAAACGTTTTCGTCCCTACGCTAACCAAAAAAATCGATTGGTGTTTGGTTTCGTCTTCCATATCTTTGCCCTGAAAAAGTGATTCTTAAGCTCGACAAAATGTCGCTATTCTTTATTATTGCCATTATTTTCTTCGATTTTCCCAAAAAGTCGTCATATTAAATGTAATCCGCTTTAATTTTGTCGGCCAGTGTGGTCGCCTAACTGGGTTTGAAATTCCTTTAGTCGTAGTAAAACGTTTTCTTCGTCTTGAAGATTGCGGCAAGAAGATTACATGTTTGTAAATGTAGATCGTCTTGGTTGGTATAGTCCTGAGAAGGACTGTTTTTGTTGTTGTTGACTGACGTTTCGACAACCTTAGACGTAGTCATATTCAGATTCTTTTGACTTTGAAGATGACTACCGCTAAAGTTGTCGAAACGTCAGTCAACAACAACAAAAACAGTCCTTCTCAGGACCATACCAACCTGGACGATCTACATTTAGAAACATGTAACGATACTCCCGTGTTTAAACCATTTACTTTAGGAAGATTAAAGTAAAGAATCATGTTTTAAAAGCGAGAAAATAACTGACAACTACTTGCCAACAGATAAAAAAGTTGATATCGGTTAAAAAGTAATTACATTGATGACAATTCAAATATACTCTTAATATATACTGTCGACATATATAACGTCAATTTAAAATTTTTGTCACAAATTTACAAGTTGGCTACGCCATTGTATTTCCCATATCATTATTAACTCAGTTACAGGTGACTTAAAGTACTTTATTTATTGCGGGTGATCTATTTGGTTTTTAAAAGAATTTCATTTCCCAAAGAAATCAGCCAGGTACACTTTAATGTATTAATACACACCCCATTTCTAAAGTGATGTCTAGTAATGATCTTGGATTTCTTGAGATCTGTCTTTCTCAATGCCCATCATTGTCTTTATCAATTTGTCTTTCATCATTTTAAGTTTATCTCTTATCTTTTTACTAAAGTCTTTGTCATTCTTTATTTTTACTTTAACTTTCTCTTTCATCCTTTTAAGTTCCTGTTTCACCATTGTAAGTTCCATTTCCAATACGTCATTGTTTTCATTCTTTTTCTAAAACTGTTGAAATGAGGTCAGACCCATAAATATATTTCCTAATCATGTAACCAAAGTTTTGTGTTGACGTTTCAGCCAATCTGCAGCTGGTTTTAAAAAGCTGTTGCTATTCAAACAAGACCATTTTTAAAGCTGTGCATCTTTGTTTCTAAATCAATTATCATTTTTGCCTAGAGAAGAGACATTGCTCTACATAAGATCATTACTTAAGCTAACACTGATACACGTTATCTTTTAGTTTATACAAAAGGGAAGTAAATTTAGGCTGTTTTTGTTCTCTTTTAATAACTCCTCAAAAAATACATTGATTTAAGTTATCTTATATTCACAGAAAAAAAAGTTACTAAAGGTTGAGATTTATATCGAAGTTTTATCCTTTTTTCACAAATACGTTGTACCGACGTATTTGGTGTTGATATTGAGGCTATTAATATAGTGTTTCTCTTAATGTCAAGCCTCCAAAATAAAATCTTTTCATTCAACTACCATCGTTAGACTTGACATCCTATTATTTTAGTAGTGAAAAACAGTGACCTCTGACTTGGTAAAATAAACCTATAGTTAAAAAGCTTGCACGATTTATTAAGCTTTCATTTAAATTATTTTTATGCGTATTAGCTTTTTTAAGTAGCGTTAATATCCTTTTTGCATTCTAATTTTCTCTTAAAACTACCTACACTAACTTTCGCTATCTATGTTGATATCAAAGGGAAATGTAAAACTGTTTTTCTTCCCTGTTGTTTATTCACCTCAGAAGACTGCTCTTGTTCTCTTTTCTTCAATCATTATAAGGCAGTGTGCATATAGACTGTTCTATATTTTCAATCAAAGTGATATTTCTGAAATTAAAGTTAAAGAAGATTCTCCTATGTAGGCTTCTCATTTATAAGAACTATTTGCTTTCTCAAAAAATTCCAATTACTCACAGTATAAAAGGGTTTGATTTGCTTATTTTATGCTTGAACTCGTTTCTCATAATGATGATTGAATTCATAATGATGATTGACTCGAATTCATAATGATGATTTGAATTCATTCACTCGAATTCATAATGACGATTGACAGAAACAGAAGAAACAAAACAAAATAAAACTATTCGCAGCGTTTTCAATGTATTAAACTCAGAGATAACATTTTCCACAAAACTTTCTCCAAAATCAAAGTCCCCATCCTCATGAAAATGGCAGTTAAAATTTCGTGCCCAAAGATTTTGAATCTTTCTCTATCAATCATGATTACCGTAAATGCTTTTGCAAACGCCGCCAAGAAGAATAACAGTAGGAACATTACCTGTAGAGTAGAGCAAATTTACTTAAATTTTTTTCTTAACAGATGTGAACAGAAACAAAAAACTTTTTATATCAACATGTATAAAGATAGTATGGTTTTACAGACCACAAAATTTTAATCGTCATAACATTTATTTAAAAAGCTTACACAACTCAATCCAACACTTCCCGCAGTGTTACCAAAAATTATTTTGATATTTAAGTGATATGTAAACCATGCATAATGTGAATTCCATTCTTCTTATTGTATAAATCAGCACACTAAAGTATGGAAATTGGGTGAAATGTGTAACCAGATAAAGCAGTGCAGAAAACAATGCTATGGAACAGGCTTTTCACTGAGAAATCGTCGAGGAAAGAGGACTGTGTATATGTAGAGAACACATTCCAAAAGTTCATGTCGTCGATAAAGAAGTGCAATTTGTAAAGAACTAACTATAGAAAAACAAAATTAAATTGTAATAAATCAGAGATCACTAATACGTATGTCAACTGACATTTTTGAAAAAAACTATTAAAACCAAACTAAAAACTATTTTTGTCCAAAAACAGAACTAATGACTTACGTGGGAAAGGCAAAAAAATCAATTTGGCTTAGCTAATATTCACTCAAAAAAAGACTTTACGTATCTTTTTAATTACTGAAGATAATTTATAGAAAGAACAAAGAAGAAAATAATTAATGTTTTTTAATCCCACTTGACAAAATTCTTTAATGCAACCATAGCCAGAAAAAAATAAACGAACTGCCATTGCCATTGTCAAGGAGGCATTATCTAGTGCTAGAAATAAAAAACACATCGTAAGAAACTTTATTGTTGATTAGATGTATATGCGCTGGATTACCGTTGTCTTGGGATGTTTTCTCATAATCAGGAATGCCATTTGTTTTGCTAAAAATACCTTGTGTCGTGTTAAGAGTGCTTTATGTTGAACTATCATCTTTGTTTAAAAGCGTTGTCTTATAGCTGGGAATGCTAAATGCATAGAAGTTAAAAAAATTGGAAAAACACAAGATACCTAAACAATTCAAGTGTGTAATACCTCCATGTGTTATTTCATCACTTTTCTTTAAGATATTTCAAGCAGACAGGATGAGAAAGACATTTGTAGCTTTTATTATCCATCATCGCTTTGACAGCCATGTGTGCTAGGCTTACGTTTAGTAGACTTCATATTGCACTCTGCATGTATAATAAAAGTTATAAAACATATTTATATGAAGATGTTATTCTTTTTAATGAATGGCACAGTTAAGAATGATGTGAAGAAGAGAATAAAAACAGAGTGTACATACTTTTGGCACTACCTTGTAAACATATGACTTCATATTCAACTTTATAGTCATCACATTCTGGGTCACCTGTGGAAATCATGCTGTTACAAAGAGCTTGGTAAGCCACATCTGACATGTTTTCTGAAACCAACTTTGTAATCTGTACTTCAGGATCGTGAAACGATTTTTGCAAAATCTGAAAACAAAAATCAAAGTTCTTAAATTGTAGTTTACTAAAATTTATTAAAAGAAATGCGTTATAAGCAAGAGCTATTCTTGTTCAACGAATATACTGATAAAGTAACACTTTTTTTGCAATGTGAACTTAGGTATGCAATATCTTTTGCTTTGAAGAAAACACATGGTAAGTAAGATTACTCAAACCTCACGCCATCTATTATAACACAATAGCATCATAGCACTCTCTTGTTCATCACATTAAATAGCCAAATTAAAGCAGTTAATGAATTCATAATTATTTGTAATGGCTGCCTTGTTGTCCTGTAAGCATTCCAAAACATCTTTCTTGTCATGTGAGGCAGCTTCCGGCAGTGCTGTCCGTTTATCTTTAGTCTCCCAGTTTATCATGGAATAATCATTTTCTAGCAATAATTTAACGACTTCGACATTTCAATCCTGTGCTGCGAAATGAAGAGTAGTAGATTCTTCATGGTTCTTAAAATTAAACATATAATTTGGTTGACATTTACTTTATTACATGGAAAAACATTTAAAAAAAGTGATGTATTTTTAGGAGCAATCTCTTGTTGTTAACACTATTCTCTTGTTGTTATTGTTTAAAACATTCACTAAATGGTTTTCATTGCTTGAAATGCCTTTTCCAAACACTTGGGAATGTTGCTCGAGTTTAGAAAAGCGGTACAAAAGCACTCGGCTTCGGCTCATGTTTTGAGCACTTCACTTAACTCTCGCTTAGCTTCCGTGTGTTTGGATAAGGCAGTCCAAAAATAAAAACCGTTTAGTAAAGGTTAATTCTTCTTTAGAATTATGCTTTTCTTTTAAAATATTTTGGCTTGAGTATACTTTTTCAAATTTAATTCAAGCACGCAAGAAAAATTGTTCATAAAATTTGTTGTCTTTAAGTTGCTCAAATAAGATGAACCTAAATGCCTTTCAAGCTTTATTTATGAATTAAAAAGTGACATACGCATTAGGTTAGCTACTTAAGAGAAACAGATGTGCAAGATTCCGACATAGTTTTATTATAATTTTGTTGACTCATTAGCTTTTAGCGTCATTTTAGTAATGCGAGTTATTTCACTTTAATATTTAATATAATTCCACGCCTTGTATATGTAAACAGCGTGCTGTTATGACAATTTAAATTTACTAGTTAATGATGTCCCCTGGATGAGAAATGTTTCTTATTTTGCAACTTTAAATGCAAACGCGAAAATTGTTTCCTCCCTTTGATTCATTTGTTAAAATCCACCTATCAGCAAAAACTTTTTTCTCAAATATTAGAACAAGGTGTAATAAGGTTTGTAACAAGGTCCATGGTTTTAACTTGTTCAAACCATATTTTTGTTATGTCGGTTGTAAGTTGCCTCTAAATGGACCCTGTCCATCTTTGCAAAAATCCGATTCCAGCAGAATTATCATATCATCGAAGATATTTGGTATATATATCTTCTATTGACAAGTAACGTCAGAAAAGTAAGTCAAGACTTTTCGAACGGTAGGCAACTTCCATTATAAGAAGCAATTTTGCATGCATTTTGAAATTTTCAAACATTTCAATGCTGCATTTACTGAGATTTAGCCTTTGAAATTAAGACAGTGCTTTTGAGTAAAGCAGAAAATTGTTTATTTCCGTACTAATTTCAAAATTCAAAATATTCTTTGCAAAGCAGTCTAATGCTATTTTTACGGCATAAATAAGAGTGATTGGCATATATTTTAGAATACGCTAAAAGTTAAATAACTTAGTTAGGAAGTTTTTAAAAATCTGCAAAAGATTGAGATGATAAAATTTTAATCTTATGCATTGGAATGTTAAAGAACATGAGATAACACGGTTGATTGATCTGAAAATTAGTCAAAAACTTGGCCATATTCTTGAATAGATGCGTCCATATTTTTGAAATAAGGTACAAACAATGTTTCAGCTGTTCAAACAAATTTAATTATTTACAAAAAATTCTTTAAAAGGGTATAAGTATATCTGTGATCCAGTGGTTGAAATCCATCAAACACACAAAAAACGTCACCTTCATATCCTTTGACATCGTAGACTTCTATCCATTCATTAACTAAGACCTACTAAACAAAGCACTTGATTTCGCCTCAACCTACGACAACATCACAAACGCCAAAAGCAAACATCATTATACACGCTAAGAATTTATTTCTCATACACAACCAACAACTCTGGCAAAACCAACAACTCTACATTCGACGTCGCAATGGGCAGCTTCAACGGTGCTGAGACATACGAACTTGAAGGAAGCCACTTCCTGTCTCAACTACAACACATCACAACAGACATATGACTTTATCCAGACGACGGACTGGCCATTTCAAACACCACACCAATAGAAACAGAGAACATCAAAAAGGAGATATGCCGCATCTTCAACAACAGTGGACTACGCATAACTATCGAAGTAACAATTAAGCTTTGATGCAAGTTAATGTATTATTGACGGTCATCCTTGACCATGCCATTGAACAGTTGAGGTATTATTGACAGTACATCCTTAACCATGCCATTGAACAGTTGAGGTATTATTGACAGTACATCCTTAACCATGCCATTGAACAGTTGAGGTATTATTGACAGTACATCCTTAACCATGCCATTGAACAGTTGAGGTATTATTGACAGTACATCCTTAACCATGCCATCGAACAGTTAATGTATTATTGACGGTACATCCTTAACCATGCCATTAAACAGTTAATGTATTATTGACAGTACATCCTTAACCATGCCATTAAACAGTTAATAGATTATTGACAGTACATCCTTAGCCCTGCCATTGAACAGCTAATGTATTATTGACGGTACATCCTTAACCATGCCCTAGAATGTTAATTGGGAGTGGGTGGTGATATTCAGACATTCGGTTGCTCCTACCTGATTTCTTATTAAAGTGTGTTTTTTAATGTAAATCCTTAAGAGATGTATAATATATAAATGTAGCTTATAGTTTTTTTGTTTGTGCTTGTAAAATTTATGCGTAATTTATTATTGTTTAATTCTATTTGTAATTTTGTATAAAAATTATATTTACCTTTTGTGTCTGCACATGCGCAGATATACGTATTGTATGACGTCTGTTACCGTAAATGCTCGCTTTAGCATCGCGGCGCTTATTTAATTTTAAGATTTTGAATGCGTCGCGTATGCGAAAGTACTAGTGGTACTTATTTAATATTTTTATTGCGCCAAGAAAATAGCGAGTTGACAAAATACAAAATCTATTTTCATGATAAAATATTATGTAACTTCATGAAAATAATGTTACATACGCGCAGAACAAGGATGTTCTGAACTGTAAAGGTTAATAACTCTAAATTTCCTCCGAGCGCCGCTCTAAAGTTACTCAGATGCGGTGCGTGACCGGAAATAGCGCTAAATAACTTTTCTGGATTCTGAGGGCGGCGCTTAAACTTCTCCGTGCGTTAGTCACGAGTGACATTGCTATCGCCTTTTCCCGCCAGTTCGCTGACTTGATTATTGGCTCAATAGCGAGGATCTTTCCTGCACGTGTAAAAAGAATCGATAACAGCAGCCATGCATCCACATCAATTCACTTTACCGAGGGTACCGTCGTTGACAGTTTAGTAATTTAAGTACCATATTCGTGTTTTTTAAAAGACATATTTCTCAAATGCCTATGTTTTATAGTTAGATGATTTGTCAAACTCCAGTGCCATTTGTTTGACAGCATTACTAGCGGAACGGACGCAAAAGTTATAGACAAACTCTTTTTATTGAACTTCAATGCTAACTTTTTTTTCTTACTTAAATTTTCTGCAGTCTTTAAAATGTTGTTATCGGTTGTCAAATGTATTAGAGAAAAACAATATCTAAACTATTTTAGTCTTATTGCAGTGTTTTAATCGTATTTGTGTAGACGTTTATTAAGTGTTTTACAAATGTTTTATAATGGCAGTTAGAGGAAGTTGTTCTTTATTTAAGATTCCTTTAGCAGCTAATAACCTATAATACAACTTAAAACATCTTGTAAGTTGTTACTTCAGCTAAAAATCTGACACACATTTTAACGCAAAGTTGCGATTGAAGTAATTTCAAAGATGAAATTCGCGACTCAACGAGTTTTCTTTAACTATAAAATGCTATATAATTAATTTTACATCAACGAACATCAACGCATCATACGCAAGCGCAGATGCATGTACACAATGTGCACCTATTTTTATTATATTGAAAATGATGATTCATCATAACACAAGCTTCCTATTTTTATAAATATAAAAAATATTCAGTTTTACTAAATCATTTCCTCACATACACATGAAAGTATATTATATTTTTCTATTTAGGGTTTTGAGGGCATGAAAGCATATTTTGGCTCATATGATGGCCAGATAAGATTATTTCGACCCATGGAGAATGTGAAGAGGTTACAAAGAACAGCAGAAAGACTGTGTCTACCTGTAAGTATTAAATGTATTATGAAATGTAAAATACAAATTTCACCACTTTTGAAAACATGCCATTGTTTGAGTTTAACTTACTGATGAAAAATATACCGCGTAAAGTTGTCAATAGGGAGCTTTCGCGAAGACTGCGTGTGCGAATGACGTCATTTTGGCGCGAAAACATTGTTGTGACAAGAACTACTCTAGTCGTCATCAATCTGAGTGGATGTTTTGTGAAAAAATTGTAGTCGCGACTACGATGTTTTTAAAGCAAAGAAAGTAGATATGTTTTTCATTGTGTAGAAATTTGACAATACTATTTTCGACCTTCCAGGCTTTAGGTCAGAACCTTTTTGAACGCAGATGCACATTTAAAACGAAAATATGACATTTAAAACTTCCATGTATCTCGTACGCAAAGTGAATTGTAAACGCGTACAGTAAAATACCACAAAATACTGTAAATATATAATCCATAAAAGGTAAAATAGTCAAGATTAAGCGATATTATCGACAAATGGAGCTATTGCAGCTTCTCAAAATGTTATGTTTTTCACAGTAAAAAGCTTGCTCTGTTGGTTACAACTAAAACAACATTTTACGAAGCGACTGCGACAGCAAACCTCCTCGTGCCATTCCCTACACGGTCAGACTTCGTACTCGTAGTCGTACTCTTGCTAAATCTCGCTATTGTCTTATAGAAAGTTGTCAATGTTTTTGAAAGTAAATATACAGTACTGGGGCCGGTTGCACGAAGCCTGGATAGCGTTATACCTTGGATTGCAATTTAAACTTTTATAAAACCTTTTAAAAAGCAAAAAGTATAAGATTCCAACTGAACAATCACTGAAATAAAACATTGTTTTGAAGATTACGAAATTTCTTTGTCGTTAGAAAATATAAACACCTTTTTTACGAGTTTCAAAATTTTTGCTATCCACTTGTAAAGGGCTATCCAGGCTTTGTGCAACCGGCGCCTGAATGTTTGTTGTACGTACCTTGCACTGCATGGTGGCTGTTTTATGCAAGTATATATTTCAAAATGTCAGTTAGCGCTCCATTGATTAAACCTTAAGTTATGGGCATAGTGTTATTGTGAAGACTTCAGAACTTTGTGCTACAAAGTGTTGTCTACACTAACAGTTTTATACACACCACGCGTGTTATGCACAAGAAATCCCCCTTCTGCACTAACAGTTTTTATATACACCACGCGTGTTATGCATAAAGCTCCAACCTACCGTGACGTCATTGTTTGATTGATTTGCATTTTAGGAACCTACTGTACTATAAATGTTTAATTGATAATTCATGTTAAGAGCTTTGATGGCGAGGAATTTATCAAATGCATGGTCGAGTTGGTAAAACTCGATAAAGACTGGGCTCCAAAAGAAGAAAACTGTTCCATGTACATAAGACCAACATTTATTGGAACTGGGGTAAGTTATGTTTTTCTTGTTATATTTTGCCGTCAAAATTTATAGTAAAGAAATGGTCTAAAAATATGTACAATCTTTAAAATAACTCACGAGCGCTTGTTTTGCCCTAGTTGCACGAGAAACCACCATTTATTGTTGCACAAGACACTACTATTTATTGCTAATATAATTTGTCTCGAGACATTTTGTAAAACGCCGTCTACTTGCTTTGTAACTCGATAATGTCGGAAGGTTGCGCGTGCTTACTTTTATTAACACTCGCCGCAAAATTGCCCTTGCTGTTGTGTTTGTGTTGATGTCCGTTTTCGGAATTTGTTTTATTTTTTACTGTTGTGTTTTATTCTCTGCATGTTTCGCGCATTTATTTAGCGCAAACGAGGAGCTCTGTATCTTTCAATAACTTCCTTAGTATTTTTTAACAACGATTAATTACTTTTGAAATTATAATTTCAAATCTAAATCGGCGTTTCCACTCTTCGGAACTGGGTGCAGCAGGTAATTAGAACTCATTGCAATGTCTAACTAAACAGAAAAGCAGCTAGTTTTTCTATGTTCTGATTTTCTACTTCTGTGTTTTGTCGTCATGTTTATCGTGCGCTTAGATCTTCAATGATTGTATTTATTTCCAAATGGTGGAAAAATTAAACTTTGATTTGCAATATCGTTGTTCCCTTAACATTGTTACTAGTTCCACAACATTGTTACTAGTTCTTTTACTAGTTCCACAACATTGTTACTAGTTTCACAACATTGTTACTAGTTCCACAACATTGTTACTAGTTATTGTTACTAGACAACATTGTTTTCCACAACATTGTTACTAGTTCCACAACATTGTTACTAGTTCCACAACATTTTTATTACACAACATTGTTACTAGTTCCACAACATTGTTACTAGTTCCACAACATTGTTACTACTTTGAACAAAACATTGTTACTACTTCCACAACATTGTTACTAGTTCCACAACATTGTTACTAGTTCCACAACATTGTTACTAGTTCCACAACATTTTTACTAGTTCCACAACATTGTTACTAGTTCCACAACATTGTTACTAGTTCCACAACATTGTTACTAGTTCCACAACATTGTTACTAGTTCACATACGCGTATGATACGAGAACGATACGCGTATGATACGAGAGCGATACGCGTATGATACGAGAACGATACGCGTATGATACGAGAACGATACGCGTATGATACGAGAACGATACGCCTGTTTTGAAGGACTTCTAACAACAGTTTTTTCAATCGTAAAACATCTCGCATTTTTAAAATTTTCATTACCAGCTTTACTAGAGAACGTTAAAGATCACTTTTTCCAACAGTCTACTTTTTTTCATACACCCTGTATATTTAACATAAAATAGTTATGCTAAATTTACTTTTAAGTCAAACTTTATTTCCTAAATTTTCATTTGCTACCTATTTTTGAAAGCTTGAATACTTTTTATTTTAGCCAACACTTGGTGTTAACAAACCAAAAGAAGTTGCTATACTGCATTTTATCTCCTGTTGGTCCATATTTTAAAACAGGCTCGTTTAATCCAGTCACTTTAATGGCCGATGCGACATACGTTCGTTCTTGGCATGGTGGCTGTGGAGACTGCAAAATGGGAGGGTAAGATTCAGACAACAAGATGGGTTTGTGAAATAGAGACAGTAATATGGTATTTTAAGTCAACAGGATGAGTGGGTGAAAAGAAGGGTTTGTATGACTGCTAGTTGGATATAAATCCTCAAATCATAATGAAAGAGTCACAGCTACACAAGCACAATGTTTAAAAGTACGCTCCACTTTTGGTCTAGTCCACTGCTCATGCTCAAACGTTTCGCCGATAATATGTTACTTATTGAAGTATTTACTTTAATTGCTGCTGGTAGATCTTATTGTCATTGCCATGACTATGAGCTCGGGCAAATAGCTGAGTCGACTGCATGCACTGATGATTTCGCTATTTTTAGTTTAGCTACTTCGAATTTGCAAGTAGATCTAGTTCATTAGTATAGTTAGTCATATGGACTGTTTTCATTGCAACATATTGGCACGTGTTTTTCAATTTTGGCACGTGTCAAAATGTATCTTCAATGTCGTCACTTTAAAGTGCCTACATCACCCATTGGGAAATAATGTATTTAGATTGAGTTAACTATTTGGAGAACATTTGCAATATATTTTATATGAGGAAAGTTTAATCTTTCTTGACTGTTTGTCCTCAAAATTGGCTTTTCGTGTTTGCCGGTGAGGTGCTGTGACTGGGTCTTGTTTACCTGACGTGACGTACAATGGAGAACACGCTGCTTTTAACGCTGTAATTCAATATGAATTGTAATAAACTTGAGTTGTATTGCGTATTTTGTTATTGAATCAAGTTGTAATTGATAGTTAAGGTCCTCAAAAGAACCAGTTCACGCATAATTTCATGTAAGCTTCGGGATGAAATGCTATAAGGAAAAGTGCTACAATAATAGCGTTCGTTCAATTGTTGTACTTTTAAATTAAATAAAAATTTTCGACTGCCTTTTTTGACTCTTAAGGTTTCGTGACATACATTGACACAATGTAACCGGACAAAGGACGAAATTCTTAAAATATACCTCAGTCACTGTGTATACATCTTATTAATTTCAAGTATATTTATGCATAATAAACTTGTCAATAGAGTTGCTAATGATTAGTAATTTGTGTGTCCTCTTAAAACAAAGTCGTTTCGAATTTTCATGAAGGAGTTGTACACTTAGCTAAAATCACTAACTACTTATTCTAAGCACATATGTTCCTCTACAATTTTTTGAGTTGTACGTCGATTTACGTTTTTAACTCAATTGCCTCACAAATTTTCGTTTTTTGCCTCATTTATCGTTACCATTTCAAATGTTGTGGCGTTGGGGATGTACATGCATATAAATTTGTGTCTAAACAAGGCGTAAGAAAGTTTTAGGAAGATTGCAGAAGTATGTTTCGCAAGTCTTGTCAGTTCGATGATGAAGTGTGTGAAAAAGTAAATGGTTTGAACATCGTTACATGTTTGTAAAGTAGATCGTCCAGGTTGGTATAGTCCTGAGAAGGACTGGTTTGTTGTTGCTGACTGACGTTTCGACAACCTTAGCGGTAGTCATCTTCAGAGTCAAACCTGGACGATCTGCATTTACAAACATGAAGTGTGAACTTGTGACAAGTCTGGTGGGTTGGTGAGTTTATGAATTTAAGCGTATAAAGCCGAGTAAGGAGCAATGTTTGTATGAACGAATGTTAATCAATGTTGCTTTGTCATTCCTTGGTTTGTTGGGCTGTTGTTGCTCGAAACTATATCATAATCAATTAAATAAAAAGGTATCAAATATTTGCTTTTTATTCGTCTTAGAAATTATGCTCCGTCGTTATACGTCCAAGACAAAGCACATAAGAAAAAATGTGAGCAGGTTCTCTGGCTTTATGGTGAAGATGAACAAGTATGTTTTCTTGACCTTAATTCACATTCTTAAATTATACTTGTGTTATGTTTCGAAACGTTAAACTCGTTTTATCTTCTCTTTCGTCATCCACTTACCTCATCTTTCACTGATCTCATCTTTCATTTAACCGACCTTTTATCTCGTTCGTAATGATTGCTATGCACTGTTCGTTGTTTTGACGTGTGATTGCCTTTTGATTGATGCAGTTGTCTGATTAATACTATTTTCCTTAAACACGATGAATTTTTTTTTTACTTTTTTTTCTATAGATAACTGAAGTTGGCACCATGAATATATTTCTTTTATTGAAAATGAATGGTAAGCTTTCTTGTGACAATGAAACTTATAAACTTATGATAAGACGCAATAAAGTGATAAAAACTTAACACAGTAAGTTTTGTTGTTAAACAAAAATCGATCATTTCATTACTATTCAAGACTAACATACACTACCATGAATAAAGTCAAAGAAGCAGTAGAAATTGCCTTGGTGCAACATAACATTGCTTTTAGTGCTTTTTAAAAGCATGTTGAGTATTAGGGCAGCAGAAGTTGAACAAGGATCATGAGTCTAATTTAAACAGGCTTTATGAGTCAAAAACGTACATCTTTATTTTTATTAATTATTCTATCCCTTCTTCATATCAGAATTAAAAAAGTAAAAGTTGGGGTGAAATATCTTTAATGAACAAGTTTTACGGTGTTTATATGCACAATAGAAAATGTGACTTGACAAGATTTGAACTCGCACCTTCGGGTACTAGTCCACGCTCTTCCTGTTGAGCTACATGCCACAGGGATTGAAGAGGAGTAAAATGTCTTTTAAAGTTTATGTGGACGAGATACTTATGCCACAATAGTAGTTTCAGGAGATCAAATCACGTTTAAATCACATGTTTTCATGTGCGTATAGAGTCTGTGTCAGGATTCATATTAATGTGTTGTTTCTCTGATAGTGGCCATCTTAAAGCAGTTTTGTCATTTTAAAATATGCAAGATGTACCATAACACCTATTTAGAAGATGAACTGATCTCTCCTCCTTTGGACGGTCTAATATTACCTGGAGTGACACGAAAGTCGATGATTGAACTGGCGCACAAGTGGGTACGACAAGGATTTAAATCTTTGAAACTTGGGCAATGTTATGCGAGAATATTTTTATCACTGTTTCCATTTTCGCATTACCCTTCTTTTCTGTTGAAGGAGGAAAAATTTATAACTAAGGGGAACGATTTTTGCTTTACCAAAATGTCAAATTTAAATCACGTGATAGACAACATTTTCTTGTGTTCGTGAGTTTGTAGTGAAGGAATGCAATGCAAATGTTAAATTTTAGGTGAATTTAAAGTATCGGAAAGGCTATTTACGATGAAAGAATTGAAGAAATGTCTCAAGGAGAATAGAGTAGGAAATTATTGCAAATTTTTTCTTTTTATGGTTTTACTGTTTTCACTTAAGTTTTAAAATTGTTCTTTGAGAAATGGTCTTAATTTCCCACTAATGTATTTGTTTTTCATTTGCATTTTCTCTCTTTAGTTCTTAACATCTTTTATGTTTCTTGCAAATCGAGATAACTTTGCAGAGATTCTTGATAACTCTAGCAAATACTGGCCCCAATTTGAATACATAAGGGTCTCATCTTCTCCTGCTACGCCATGGGTCATAACATTCCTGCATTGCTGTAACTTAGTTTTTCCACTTTATGATTTGTGTATGATGACTTTTAAAATATTTTCTGCTCCAAGTGCTTTCCTTGAATTTAGAATGTTGCATAGAAAAATGTAAAATTTAAGTATTTAAATATGTTGATGCGTTGATTGTATGACGGAATGAAATTTTTGTTTGTTAAATTTATCCAATGGCACACTTTATTTTTAGGTGAAAGAAATATTTGGCGCTGGTACGGCTTGCGTCGTATGTCCTGTCAAAGATATACTTTATAAAGATGAGGTATAGTTACTGTTGGAACTGTTTACATACCTTCAAAACTGAATCTGTGTCTTTCAGTTGTGAATCCTGTCAGTGGCGGCGGAATATTGATAATTGCTATATTCATATATTCATATGTTATAATCCGTAAACACATATGATTTCAATAGAAACTAGTAAAGTAAAACATGCATATGAATAGTACCCAAACTATCAATATTCCGCCGCCCTTAAATCCCGGATTAATAAAAATAAGTTGAAGTTGTTCAATTTTTAATTCAAAGTACCAACCACTCTATGGGCTGTAAGTTTTTTAAGAGAAAAATGCAACCAATGCGCTTGCCTCTGATGTACTTGGAAATGTAACAGTACCCAGGCGCGATGCCCACACACGCCATATAACATGTTTAATTTCGAAAAATTGCACTTTCAAATCAGTCACTCGAAGTATTAAAAGAGCGTCAATTTGTTGAAAGCACCAAAGCACTTTGGTACTATAGGCTGGAAATGCTCTATGTGCAAAATGTGCTGCGGTTCTTTCTTTGATGTACCCCATATTCGCCATTGTTTTGTAAACGACAACTAAACGTAAAAATAAAACGACAACATCATCACAGCCATCTTGTCTTCATTTACGTAAACATTATATATTATATTTCATAAACTGATATCTGCATTGAATCTACTTTCTCGAATATATACGACTTATGATATTTTAATATAAACGGTAGAAGTGGTGCTAATAGTCCACAAACAGTAAACGGATATTGTCTGTCCCATTCAGTGTTTATGATTCAAATTAAAACAGCAAGGCAGCAGTTGTTCAAAATTGCGCCATTTTCAAATACTTAATCGATTAAACATTAAACAATTTATTCGACGTTCATTTGGGCTAAACGCTACCCTCTACCTAATTTTTTTCTGATATTTTACACATCTCTTTGACATATGTGTTTCTTAGATGCTTCATATACCAACAATGGAAAATGGTCCAAAGATCGCCAGACGGTTTTACAAGGAACTTACTGATATTCAGGTAGGTGCTGCATGAATAATGTATTCATTCAACCCATATTTCGATCCTAATTTCTATGCTGTAAAATGCATACTCCATACTGTCCATTAATGAATCAATTTTTACATTTTTTTCAATCATGACTTGAAGACTAAAATGAGTTTACTGTTTATAAGTTGTTTTTTATTTCTTTCAGTATGGAAAAGTTTCCAGTCCATGGGCAAATGTTGTAAATGATTCATCTGATGAAACGAAAATTTACAAGCTATGAGTCTAAATTAGTTGTTGTTTCTAGTTCATAGAAACCTTTTTCGTCATATGGACACTAAGAAGCTAAATATAACCATTTGTAGAAAACCTCAATAATAAATATTTGATTGACAGAAAGAATTTATGCTCGTTACCTTTATTTGCTGAAATAAATTTTTCCTAAAATAATTATGCTAGTTGTAGCAAAGTCGGCTCGTGTTTTATTTTCCTATACAATGCAACTATTGCTTTCTTCATGTACAAATATTTTTGTATATGAAAAAAGACTTTGTCGTGGTGACAAACTTAAAGATGGATTTCAAAATAGCAAATATCATGGTGAATGGTGATAATAACAATATAATTGTTCTTAAAGAACTGTTTTAACCAGAACACTAACCCAAAATTCAAAGGAACCGTTATTTACAGCTAGGAAGAGACACTATGCATTTCGGCAGACTATCGTCAGGTGTCAACGTTTGCTAAATGAGAACCTCCAAATCATGCTATATTTATAATGTTACAAAAGGTCAATGTCATCCCTACTTTTAGAGATGACACTTAAAACAGAGACAGATTAAACACGTAATCCTTTTGTCGGCAAAGGACAGGATTAGTCAATTTAATTAATACCGACTCCATGACAAGTAGCTGGAATAACGAGCGACATTTTAATAATTTTAAAGTTTTCATCAGAATAAGCATTACAGCGAGTGTTGCTTAAAGATGTTTTCAATCGCTGAATCATATAGAAAACAACAAAATACGAACTACAAACTATACAAACTTGTATAGAACTATGCATTTATTTTAAGTAAATTTTACCTCAGTATTACTTCCCAAAGTTGATATAGGTCGCAGCTAAAATTATTCATAAATTTTTACCTGTAACAGGTTTAATGGAATAGCCAAATATCTTTGTAGCTGACTAAAGTTTTAAAAGCAACATGCGCTAGACTTATACAAAATTAAATAAATTTGTGATAATTTCGTTTCATTAGCTTTTGACGATATTTTCGCAATTAAGTTTTTGATGCTTTTAATAATCGATATCACTTGACTCCGCCAATTCGTAAACAGCCAGTTGTTATCAGTACTTAATTGCTTGTTTTAAACAAGCAATCTTATCTTAGGCTATGTCTCAGTGAATATTGTTCAGTATAATTTCGAACGGTTAATCACAAGTTAAGTTTAACAGTCCTGCGTTAAATAAAGTTTTTAAGAGCATATCTTTTAATTTTTAATGTGGAACCTATCATGCTAGAATAAACAATGTATTTAACGTAAGAAAATTATAATTTTAACTTAAGTTATTCTAAGAAAGCACTTTAAGGAACAAGCGTAATAAATAAATAATGATTTTGAAGACGAGTCAACGTTCCGCAAGATGATGTGTATAAAGAAATGCTTAAAAATTTTCGTAACAATTTTTTGGTGGTTTGAATTTTTTGTCAGATCGAATGCTTCTATTTTTGTCTTTAAGTGGCTCAAATAAAATGAACCTAAGTGCCTTTCTAGCTTAATTTATGTATTAAAAAGTGACATACGCAATAAGTTAGCTACTTAAGAGAAACAGAGGTGTTAGATTTAGACATAATTTATTAAATTTACTATAACTTTGTTATCTCATTAGATATTGGCGTCAATTTAGTAATGAGAGTTATTTCACTTAAATATGTAATATAATTCGACGCCTTCTTTACATAAACAACGTGTTGTTATGACAATTTATATTTAGTAGTTATGATGTCCATTGGATAAGAAATGTTTTTATTTCGCAACGTTAAATGCAAACAAAAATTGTTTCCTCCCTTTGATTCATTTGTTAAAATCCACTTATCAGCAAAAACTTATTTCTAAAATATTAGAACAAGGTGTAATGTTTAATGTATCCGTGAAGAAAACGTTTTAATTTGTTCAAATCATCTTTTTGCTATGTCGGTTGTAAGTTGCCTTTAAATGGAACTGCTAGATTCCGATTCTAGCAGAATTATAATATCATCGAAGATATTTGGTACCTATATCTTCTATTGACAAGTGACATGCATGACGTCACAAAAGTAAGTTAATCAAGACTTTTCGAAACGACAGGCAACGTCCATTATCAGAAGCAATTTTGCCAACTTTGAACGGCGAAAAATATGGAACAAATGAATCAACATAAAAAAATTCCACTGATAGGTTAAAAATATTTTCTAAATTCAACATCACAAATAAAATGTTTTGCCGTTCAATTCTCTGTCACATATTTGATCACTGTGTAAACATGTTTCTTGACAAAGTCTTTCAACCCAAATCACCTGTTCTTAATGTACTCAAGCAAATAAAGTATTTTGGCCTTCCATTTACTGGCTTACACTCATCCCAAATCCTCACAAAATCCACCCCTTGGTAGTGCCCTTTTCCCACACTGTGAAATACGATCCTTCTTTCGATCAACCAAACGCCTCTTCAGCCTGTTTCCGTTCAAGAACAAGGTGCCCAAAACTCTAAAATCAAATGTTGGCTATTCTTTCAAGTGTCGATGATGCTCCGCATCGTACTTGGACACTCAAATTTCAGAGCATTCACTTAAGCTGTGTTTTTGACTGCAATGTTTATGTAACATGTTTTTCAAAACTGTATAAGTGCTCTTGACGATTTTATTTCTTTTGAATATTTTCGTCAAATCATGTGCTTCAATTTTGCTTCGATTCTTCACACAAAGGTAAGACACGTTATGTAGAAAATACTATCTATAAATAGGGTTTGTCGTAAAATATTAAAAGTTTGCATTTAGCTAGAATCAATTGTTTTTTATCAAAACTATCTTTGAAATATTATTGTACATTTGTAGATCAGAGAGGAGCAATATATACAAAAAATTGATGTGAAAAATGAGATAGAATGCATCGTTTCCTGCGTTAAGGAACCATGTTGTCGATCTATAAACCACAGGAGAAGGTTAAGTCAGGGACGTTGGAGTCTTTGTGAAATGTTACATAGTGTTCTCAACAACAGCAATGAAAATTTAAAACATAATCGATTTTATGATTACATTTTTCTCAATTCCCTTTCAAGGTAAAAATAAGTTTTAAGTTAATACAAGAATAATTGTTTTGATAAAACTGATTTTTAGTTATATCAAATACGTATTTTTATAGTAAAGTAAACGATGTTTGTTATTTAAACACAAATTCCTCTTCATTTCAATTGTTAATTTCGTTTGTTTAGAGTACAACAAAACATGCGAACTCCAATCGTGTAAGTTTAGATGGTTTTTTTATAGCTACTCAATGGTTTTTTTCATATTTATATAAATATAAAAAATTTCAATTCATTCTTAGCTTTTAACAAAATTTATGATTTGCTCTTTCCCAACGCACATGCTGAGAACATGATTCTAATGGATAATATGATGCCTAATATGTCAGAGATAACGTTGATGTTTTGGATAAAATGAACTCGAGTCAACGAATGGCCCTGTTTTCTTACGCTATAGAGATAGTCCTGATGAATTTTTGTTGGCTTTGAAAAAATTGGCTTATTATCAGAATGCAGTCCAAGGATATTTTGTAAAGAGTTGTAACAATTTACTTTTTGAAAGAATGTTATATGCCGGTGTTTGAATTGATAGATACTTTTGCTGACAATTTACAATTGTTCATGAACCTGAAACATTCAGGTGATTTCGAACCCATGACCTCTGCAGAGCACTGCACCGGCACCCCAGAGGTCATGGTTTCGAATGTGAATTTTCAGGTTCATGCAATTGTTTAAATTGTCCAGCAAAAAAGATCATATCTTCATTAATTACTTTTTCTTAGTGGATCCAAAATCTGCTTGAGTTGCGTTAGTAAAACTAACTGGGAATAACATATTTCAGGACAACCAAACACAATTACACCGTTATTACGAAAGACCTTACTTATTTATTTGCATCATTTATCAATCAACATGCCAAAGCATGTTGAATTGCAAAAAAACATTCATTTTATAATAATAGACATTAGTGCTTAAACAACCAGGACATTTTGGTGGTATAATTATCAAATAGTTTACATATGAGAATTTCGATTTTCATAATTTTGGTTATTAAATTCTCTCTTTTTTTATTCTTTAACAAAATATTTTAGAAAAGTTGGTCTGCTAACGTTTCTTGTGGTCAACATTGATAAATTATAACAACAAAATTAAGATAGAAAATTGTTTTCTTGTAAACCAATGCAAAAGCTCAAAAGATGGTGTGTACTTGATAAAGACGGACACTTCAACAGCAAATCAAAAAGATATTGGGTTGTTCTGGAACTGGACGCTAGTGATGAAAATTGATGGGAATCAGGTATGATATAAACCTAGCCACGTTGCACTCATTAGCGTCATTTTTAAAGACGTTTAAATTTTATATTTAGATTTGATGTTTTTATAAGAACACAAGTTTCTACTTAAACTAGGTTTCAACTAAATTACAACAATCTGTATTGACGTTTTGTGTATATCATTACGACTTATGCTCGTGACTTAATGGAAGCTTCATTCGAAGATTGAAAATAACAATTGCAATAAGATTATAATTGTGTTTTATAGCAAAATATCGCATTGCTCACTGCTCACTGTAGATTTTCCAATGCAAAATGCCAATGATTGACTTTTTTAAGAATCTAAAATTCTCAGTTCTTTATTTTTGAAAAACTGATTTAAATGAATTTAACTTTAAGCGTTTAAAACATTTCCCAGGTCAGATGATACCTTGGGAAAATTTATCATTTGACAAATTTTGTGTTCGATATTTTATCGCAACTTTCTTTCACATCATGACACAACAAAGTCAAAAACCTTTTTTTATAAACGAGTTGAGGAGAATTAAAGCAGCATTTATTCATATTAAAAGGAAAGTGAGTTCAAACTTAAGTAATATGTTGTACTAATTTTTTTTTTATGTCCAAGTTCAAGCCAAAACTCATGTCTAGAATGAACGAGAGGTGGTTACAAAAGTTTCTCATAATTTCGAACATATTTTGTTTTTTTACTCTTTAAATGAATAGAACATATTATTCAGAAAAGTTTATCTGTTTTTGAAGATTGAATCACTAAAATCTAGGACCGTTAGAGACTGGGCTAGGGTATTTATCACATCGGCAAGCACGTAAAGATGCATGTAGTTATGTGTGATTGACTAGTAGAACTGTTAAAACTTTAGGTTTATTTTTTTTGAATTTTTGTAAAATTACTTCATTTTACGTTCTCGATATAAACTTAAAATTCCAATGAGTTAAGAGTTTAGTGTGGAAGGAAAGGTAGTAAATGTCATTATCACCACAATGTGATTTCCGCCTGTGTGTTAACATTGAAACAGTTTCAGAAGGTCGATTTGTCGTTGTATGGCATAGGTTACAATACCTTAGATCAGTTCATGTCTAACTAACTCATTTTTTCGGAGACAGGAATTACTATTGTACTTAAAATAAATGTTAGAAATGTTTAACTTTGAACAGAATTTTTAATTCATTGTGTAATTTTTACAAGTTTTGTTTAGAAAACCTTCGAATTTGACTCATCGTTTTGGACAAATAAAAGTAGTTACAATATTGAAAATGGTAAAACAGGAATGGATGATTTGGAAACAAAACTTCCTACCTACTGGAGCACAAAAATAAACAAGATATGTTACCATAATTTCTAATTAGCAGCAATTTTAAAAAACACTTGAGAAAAACAACGATTTTTTTGAGAGCAAACATGTTTCGACATTATCAGAATGCCATCTTCAGTGCAGAATGGTTAGTGTTAGGTAATATGATACGTAATATGATATAAATACATTAATTACAATGAATAGGATTATGATTCAGTTACTAAATATAAAATATTTACAAAAAAGGAAAAGAAAAATAAGTATTAAGAACTTAGAACAAAAAATATTATTATAAACACTATATTTACTTTATAATAATATTTTTTGTTATAAGTTCTTAATACTTATTTTTCTTTTCCTTTTTTGTAAATATTTTATATTTAGTAACTGAATCATAATCCTATTCATTGTAATTAATGTATTTATATCATATTACGTATCATATTACCTAACACTAACCATTCTGCACTGAAGATGGCATTCTTATAATGTCGAAACATGTTTGCTCTCAAAAAAATCGTCGTTTTTCTCAAGTGTTTTTTAAACAAGATATGTGTTGGAATGAAATTCGATGGTAAGACAAATTTTATCAGCTTCAATTTTCAGGCTAAATCGTTGTACGATACCATTGCCGATGGAAAATACCGCCAAACCAATGTGAGCCGAAACAAATGGATGTCATTGATTAATGACAGTGTTCTTCAACTAAACTGCAATAAAGAAGGTTTCAACGCAAAGGATGAAAACGAGTTACACGCTCGTGTAAGGCTTGGTATCATAGGAAATGATAAAAATAATTGTTATTCATCCGATTCTTTCATTGGTTTTGGTGGTCCATACAACGGTATTTACTGCGCGCGAAAACCTCAAATCAACAGCTGCGGGAACTCAGCTTATTGCACAGGAAAGCCGATAATAGAGCTTAAATCAATGGGATATATTTTCATTTCTTAATTACAATAGTGGTAATAGGAACCACATGTGTTCTTGGTTCAGGCTATACATATTTGTAATTCGATTTATGTAGAACTAGCTGTAGATGTACTTACTTTTTTAAGTAAGCTTTGCGAACTATATTCAACCATGTTTGTTTGAGTATTGTTTAGCAGACTTCTTGAAAATGTCTTAGAAAATTACTTTTTCAAAGGTTTCATTTGATTATTCTATAATGAGCATAAAATATACGTATTAAACACATCAAAATTCACACTGCTTGATGAAAATCCTACGCTATCCCGAGAAGCTAAACTACAACGACTCCTCAGAAAATTAAAAAGGAAGGGCTCAATTGACAACCAAGTATACAATGATATTTTCCCAAAAGGCTCTCAACCATTACGTTTTTATGGCTTACCCAAATTACACAATAAAACGTGAAACAGGACAACCGCCTCCATTACGTCAATGATCCTTTGAAGCGACCTTCTCAGATCTTTCATTAGCAAAAGCAAAGTCAAGTTCCTCACTTTAAGGTCAGTTTAGCTTCAGCTAATAATCGCTATTGAATATTATGGTAATTTGTCTCAGAAGTAAGTCAATCTCGCAACATTTAGTCCAAATTTCAACCAAATTCTCAATCCTTTGATTAAACGCCTTAATTCTGCCATTAACATTGAAAAGGTCTCACTTTGGTTTTGACATCGAGTGTTGAATTTTAAACGCTGTACTATTGTCTGTGAAGGTTCCGATGGTTTCGGTTGGTAGTTATATCCTGTACCAGTAGCGCCAGCTCTTCGTAACTCTTAGTTTTGAGGACATCGATGGCTACCAAACTTTGAATCAACTTATATGTTTTCTTCCCTAAGCTAACCAAAAAAATCGATCGGTGTTTGCTTTCGTCTTCCATATCTTTGCCCTGAAAAAGTGATTCGTGTGTTCGACAAAATGTCGCCATTCTTCATTATCGCCATTAAATTCTTCGATTTTCCCCAAAAGTCGTCATATTAAATTTAATCCGTTTTAATTTTGTCGGCCGTGTGGTCGCCTAACTGGGTTTGAAATTCCTCTTTTCGAAGTAAAACGTTTTCTTCGTCTTCAATATAGTGCTTCTGGAGTTTTATTAATAGCAATCTTGCCAGAACAAATCCAACGCAACAAAACAACATGCATCATGAGTTGTCGTTCACATGAGATCTGGCAGATGTCGTCATACATCACATTATGAGGAATGACTAATCCCATTTATTCCATTATTAATTTTTAAAGTAGATATTGTTAAGTGCATATTCTAAACGAAATTAACATAAATTTTGAAAGACACTTGCACTATGTCCTTAGGTAAATTGATGCGGCAAGAAGATTAAATTAAAGAATCATGTTTTAAAAGCGAGAAATAATTGCCAACTATTTGCCAACAGATAAAAAAGTTGATATCTGTTCACAAGTAATACAAAATTACATTCATAACAAGTCAAATATGATGTAGTATATAATGTCGACATATATAACGTCAATTTAAAATTTTTGTCACAAATTTACAAGTTGGCTACGCCATTGTAATTCCCATATCATCATTAACTCAGTTACAGGTGACTTAAAGTACTTTATTTATTGCGAGTGATCTATTTGGTTTTTAAAAGAATTTCATTCCCTAAAGAAATCAGCCAGGTACATTTTAATGTGTTAATACACACCCCTTTTCTAAATTGAAGTTTAGTAATGGCCTTGGATTTTTTAAAACCTGTCTTTCTCAATGCCACTCATTGTCTTTATCAATTTGTAATTCATCATTTTAAGTTTATCTCTTTACTTTTTATCAAGTCTTTGTCATTGTTCATTTTTTTATAATTGTCTTATTTACTTTAACTTCCTCTTTCATCCTTTTAAGTCCTTGTTTTACCATTGTAAGTTCCATTTGCAAGACGTCCTTGCAGAAGCGTGGTGGTGCAATTTTGACTGCGGAGGCCAAAGCAAATTTCGCGCCACCTTCACCTTTGAACTAATGATTTTTGCAGTGCATGCCGCAGTATTATTGAGTTTCGATACTTTATGTTAGCCTTTGCATTTTGATTACACTCTACCGATGACTACGCTACCACTAAAAAATTAAAAATAGGTACGCGAATAGGTTGAATGTCGTCATGTAGTCGTGTCAACTTGTGAATTGCCGTCCTAGCACCTGGACATTTGGACATTTTTTAGTATAACATTGTGGTTAGCCCGTGAGCAGGCTACCCACAAAAAATATTATAAGGCTTGGATTAATAATAAAATGCAATGCCAGTAACGATTCCTGTCTGTGGAAGAAAGCCAAGAAAATTGATTGAAATAGGCAAAAAATTATACATTTTTAGGCCTTGTCGCGCCCCCTAAGAAGATATTAATTTTGGCCCTGTAATTTGTCTACAGTCATTTTAACAATTGACAAGTCAGGTGTTGTTGCTACATAAGAAACATCAAGAATGCTCCTCAATTACTTTATCCCTTAATTGACTGTAAAACGACCCCCCTTACAAGGTTTCATTTTGATCAGTCTTCCTGTTTCTCAACAATTAACTTCATTTACTGTATATTATAACTGTGGAAATAACTGTTTTACTTCAATTCATTTTTCTAGCCAAAATTTAAAACTTCGTGACTCATAATCATTTCTGCTCCCAATAAAATCAACAGCTTTGTGAGACTTGAATCCCCCTCCCCTCCCTGCCCTCTCTGCCCCCTTGCCACCACGCCACTGCGTCATTGTCAAATTTTGACTCTGAAGATTACTACCACTAGGGTTGTCGAAACGTCAGTCAACAACAACAAAAACAGTCCTTCTCAGGACTATACCAACCTGGCGATCTACATTTACAAACATTTAACGATACTCCCGGGTTCAAACCATTTACTTTAATATAGATATATATAGAGCTATTTACACAGTTTGAGGTATCAGATTATCGTGAATGTGTAAGTGTGATGTGATGTATTGTGTGATGTATTGTTAGGGTGAGGTGTTGAGAATAGAAAAGCTTAAGAGGGATGGAGCTGCCTTCGGTGTTAAGTGAAGGTTTTAGTTTGGAGATGAGGAGGCTTTCGTGGATTATGAGGTCGAATGTGTCGGAGCAGAATGAGATGATCTTAAAATCGTCTGGCGAAACATGGTGGTTAGAGGAGATACTAAGAGAAAGAATACTTAACATTAATGGGTTAGTATAGCGTTTTCCAGTCAAGGGAGAGATCCCCAAGCATTCCGAGATTCTGGTGTGTAGATAGCTCAATATATATCTACATTCTTGTTAACTTCCTAATTAGTCTAAAGATGTGATAAGTAAAGACGAAACGTCACTGTTTTAATAAATTTAATAAAACCAAATTGTTTATGACTATGTTTAAAATTATTTGCTGGGCTCTAATACTTATATTGGGAATCCGTTTCCCGCCTGGCACTTCATTGGCAACAATATTGATAAATCGATATGACAATAAAACGCTTAAAGAATTTAGAAAGTATTAACGCATCGAGCTCGAACTTGGTAAAGCTATATTGGATTTAAAATTACTTACAACGTGTAAAAAGCGTTCAGCAATACCACGTTTCTTGTGGTTCAAGGTTGCAAATCGCTGTCTGCGTAGTTCTAGCACCTATCGACAATGTCAAAGCAAACTAATCCTCGAAGAAATAAATGACAATTACTCCAGAGTACGCGTACTATCTGCACAAGTAACAACGACCCATTCTCATCTGGCTTCATTCGTATCTACACTAGACTTTATACATTTGAAGAATGTTTCAGATCGTGAGAACTCGAAGAAATTAAACCAGCACCAACTCATACAAGATCGAACGCTTTTTCATCTTTGCGCTAAGAACTACAATAAAATTCAAATCATCCCAGACAAAGTGGTGTTCAATTTCTCGAACAGGTTAATCACCAACACAGAAAAAGACATCCTTTCCAAGGGTTTATATTTTGCCATTGCAACTACTAAGTTAAACCACTTTAATTTTCTCGCACCCTTCGAAAAATTCTTTGCCGCAACTCATAATGAAAGCATCTATGAACACTCTGGTTTTCACTATGTATCCGTAAAACCCGAATGAAAGACATAGCACTATCTGGTCTTCGCAGCTACAGCCGTCGTAGTTTTTTATTTTCAAGAGACGAAATCAACCTTCTAAACGACCTTAAGAATGACAATAGCATTGTTGTCATGAAACCTGATAAGGGCAATGCCGTTGTCATCCTTGATAAAACCGACTACAATAACAAAATAATAATATAAATAAAATAATATTTAATGTACTGAAGATGGCATCATGAGATGTCGAAACATGTCTATTTTAAAAATAATCGTTGTGTGTATTAAATGCGCATTAGCAATAGTACTTCTACGAAATAATGGAATAATAAATAATCTATCAGTTGCTTGAAGATCGCCCTACGGCGTGAAACTCGGGGTAGCTACACCAAAAACTTGTCGATTTTATTTCATTTTATCTTAATAATAATAATAATAATAATTATTCAACGAATTTTTACAAGCTAGGCAAGCCAGCATATTGCGACCTCCTTAAAGAAAACATCACAAAATCATACAAGAAATCAAATGCCGACACAATAAAAGCCATCCACACGGAAGACAAAAATATCACATACAACTGGGTACATCTGACAGAGTAGAAGCCAGCGCTCACAAAAATGCACTTATAACACTCAAAGAGCATAAACCAAACTTTACGAATAAACCAACCTGCCGACTTATCAACCCAACAAAATCCGAAGTTGGTAAAATTAGCAAGAAAATACTGGACAGAATCAACAGCAACATCATAAAAACAACCTCTTTCAACCAATGTAAAAATTCATCATCCGTGATCCAGTGGTTCAAATCCATCAAACACACAAAAAACGTCACCTTCATATCCTTTGACATCGTAGACTTCTATCCATTCATTAACCAAGACCTACTAAACAAAGCACTGGATTTCGCCTCAACCTACGACAACATCACAAACGCCAAAAGCAAACATCATTATACACGCCAAGAATTCATTTCTCATACACAACCAACAACTCTGGCAAAACCAACAACTCTACATTCGACGTCGCAATGGGCAGCTTCAACGGTGCTGAGACATACGAACTTGAAGGAAGCCACTTCCTGTCTCAACTACAACACATCACAACAGACATATGACTTTATCCAGAAGACGGACTTGCCATTTCAAACACCACACCATTAGGAACAGAGAACATCAAAAAGAAGATATGCCGCATCTTCAACAACAATGGACTACGCATAACTATCGAAGTAAACAAAAAAAATCATCGACTTCCTTGACTTCACCTTCAATCTTAACAATTTTTTATATCGACATTACACAAAACCCAACACTTCTCAGCAATACATCAACAGCAAAAGCAACTATCCACCAACCATAAGGAAGAGCATACCCGCCACCATCAACAATAAACTTTAATATAACTGCATGAATAATTAATCTTCCTGAATATTTTGACGAAATGTAACAGTTATTTAAAAACTTTTAATCATTTAGAGTTATGTATTTTTATTTTAAATCATTTTCACTTTAATATCACTTTTTCAAAGTTGATTTGATTTGGTTTCATTTCGAAGGTCTAAATTTCATTGTAGCTAGATACAGTTTTAAATGTAAAAGTCACATGCATGCGGAAAGAGTAAGCATTTTTACTGAAACAGATGGGCTCCAGCGAAACAAAATTTATTAAATTCCTGATAATTTCCCTTATCATTAACCTTGACAGCATTTTAGCAATTAGAACTGTTTTACTAAACTTTGATGTTTATTGCATGATGTTCTCATCAAATTTCTTAACCAATGCTTCCTCAGTTAAAGCGAAAGTAGTACTATAAGAAAACTAAACTGACAATATGAA
Organism: Xenia sp. Carnegie-2017; assembly: GCF_021976095.1. NCBI lineage: Eukaryota > Metazoa > Cnidaria > Anthozoa > Malacalcyonacea > Xeniidae > Xenia > Xenia sp. Carnegie-2017. Next base: position 15,323,241 of record NW_025813526.1, read on the forward strand.
ATTCAGTTATGATGTACACAGGACAAAAAGTGGTTTTAAGGCCCGTTCACACCAGCGATCATATTGATAGTAATGGATTATGTCGGATCCTAAGAAACGGACCATGTGAACATGTCTAAACTTAGCCTCTGACAGTCGAATAGTCAATCGAAAATATCGGAAATATCATGTAATAAGATGAAAGGAAGCCGACCAGCTAACTTACATAGATTTAAAAAAGACTTGAAAACAAGAACAAAAATACAAAAGATGCATCGATAAATGTACTGCATAACACAAATGGCTGTTTACAAGACTATATATATTTAAACGAATTTAAACATCAACAAAACTATTGGATCGTCTGAACAAGCAACCAAAAGTTGGAACCCAACAAATGGAATCCGACAAATGTGATCTCGTGAACGGGCATTTATACTTTGCAACAGTGAAATTCCAATTGCGGCAAAAAATGTTCTTTCTCATGCTACAATGTTTAGCACAGGATTCCGTATTTAGGTTGGGAAGGCGATTCCTTATTTAATGCACTAATAAGTAAAAAATACTACGATTTTGTCAAAAGCCAGAAACAAAACTAAGAAAACACCATATTGCCTTTTAAAGAAAGACAAAATACCAACTTTAGAGCGGAGCAACGTAATTTTGACTTTACTTCGGTGTCCAGGCTTTTTTCAATCATACTTAAGTAAAACTAACCAAACTCTTACGTAAAAGAATAAACGTTACTACAGTCAAAATCCAACCCCATGCAACCAAAGCGCTATTCATGATCACCTAACTATCTGGCATAACGCACAACACATAGCTAACTGACATTTTGAGCTTGACACATTAAATGACATAAATTCATCACATGACTTTTCTAAATAACAACAAAACTAACGTTATACTGTCTTCATTATAACATTCTAATGTTCTAAGGTTTTGCTTTTCTGAATTGAGGATTTTTGTATATAGGTTTCAAAAATCTTCAGCTGAACACTACTTTGAAGTCTTCTAAATGCCTTGTATGTTTCCTTCCTAATTCCTTACTCTAAATTTAAATAGTAAACACCTTTCCAATTTATTTCTTTTCATTGCTTAGATCATTTCTAATTATTCGAGACCATGCTTGCTTGTAAACAATCAATTATCCTGATAATGACTTTGAAATGAAGTCAAAATGTTGCTTTAAGCCTTGTCTCTTACAAATATAACTCTTATCTGGAGTTTACAAGATGCATTTTTTTTTGGAGTATGTTTCATGTTATCATTTATTCTAAGGATTCATTCTGTAATAAAATGTAAAGAATTTGAGTTGTTTAAACAACTTATTTTGCATGCAGTAAAGTTAAATTTAATCTGATGTAATTTTCCAACAATATTGCAATATTTGTGCAATATTTACTGAGATAAGGCTGTTTTAATTAAGGCAGAGTTTTTTGAAAGAAGCATAAAATTAGTTACATACCTACTCAAATAATATTATTTTTAAAGTAGTACTGCATTTGAACTACAAAAGTAAGATGTCCTTTTCATTATCATTTTTAAATGAATGAAAAAATATATAGAAAAAACAGATAATTTTTGTTCGTGTGTATGGCTGCGTGCATCACTTGTACATATTTAATTATTAATGCCCATATTTACATTTTTTGTTTTTCGAAACTGGCTTTCTTACATTGACAAAGTCACATAAATTGTCATATTGTGCGGTTTTTCTGTAAAAATATTTCAGCATAATTCAAGTGTAATGTCCCCCTCTTTAAATTTTTGTTATTACCATAACTTTTTCAGTTTTTGAGTAGAACGGAACACAAGGAGGAGAACATTTTTTATGCACTACCCTGTATAAATAGAGTAAACATCATTAAACATAAGGAAATCATCATTTCATTACAGAAAACTACTTAAAGAGACAAACGCTATAAAAGCTAATATGTTTATGGTGATTAACTTATAGCTAAGCTGCTTTTACCTTGAGGAGGATGTTTATGTAAGACAAAATGTTTTTAAAAAAATCTATAAAGGTGCAGTTGGCAATATTTTTGTGTTTTGAATAGTTTCTTCAAATCAGTTGTTTCAACTTTTGGTATGTTTCTTCACACAAAGGTAAGGCACGTTGTGTAGAAAATAGTATAAATAGATTTGGTCGTGAAATATGAAAAATTTGCGTTTAAACCCCGAATCTTTTCTTTTATCAAAATTATTTTTGACATATTTCGTGTTCATTTCAGGTCGGAGACTGTGGACCGATATATATAAAAAAATTGATGTCAAAAATGAGATAGAATGCATTGTTTCCTGCGTTAAGGAATCATGTTGTCGATCTATAAACCACAGGAGAAAATTAAGTCAAGGACGTTGGAGTCTTTGTGAAATGTTACATAGTGTTCTCAACAACAGCAATGTCATTGATTTAAAACATAATCGATTTTATGATTACATTTTTTTCAACTCCCCATTCAAGGTAAAATTAAATTTTAAGTCAATACAAGAATAATTTTGTTGGTAAAAATTTTCCTTCAGGAATACATAAGTATTATGTCAAAAAAATGTATATCTAGTTATGTAGTATATTAAAATATCTGTTATTTAAACACAAATTGCTTGTTCTCCATTAAAAACATTAATTTTTGTTGTTTAGGAGTACAATAAAACATGCGAAGTCCAATCGTGTAAGTTTAGATGGTTTTTACATACACTGTGGTTTTTTATTTTAATGTAAATATAAGAAATTTTATTTTATCCTTGGCACGCAACAAAAGTTACGATTTGCTCTTCAAAAATGCACATGTTGAGAACGTGGTTCTATTGGATAATGCGATGCCCGATATGTCAGCGATAACGTTGATGTTTTACACAAAAATTAACTGAAGTCGACGAATGGCGGTGCTTTCTTGCGCTATAGAAGATAGCGTATTCCCACCCTGCGTTATCAAGCATTCTTGCTCCTATTAACGCAACTGGACACACCCCCAACTTAGAAGACTTTAAAATAATCTCCTTTTCTAACGATACTTATGAACTCTCCATTCATGAAAGCCTTCTAATCAATAAATACAAGCCTTCACTTAATTTACAAGGAAACTCTATTCCACTTAAACTCTTCTAATTTCTCTTTATTTTACTTCCTAACTTCCTTATCATATATCCAATTGACACCGCCTTCTTTAGTTGTAGTTTAACACCTTTTTGTAAATATAATATCTTTTCTTAACATCCTATTTATTATTTGTCTGAAGATGTCTTGAGTAAAGACGAAACGTTACACTAAATTTTCTTATACAATTTGTTTTTTTTGGTCTATTTCTATGGCTCTAATCAGAACTTTATGTTGGGCATTAATTTTCATTACACGAATACAACAGAAACACTTCTTTTGTGACGAGCTGTTTGGCATGAACAATCATACACCAGCATGTTCATGATTTTATATGGCCAAAACATGCTATCCTACAAAGCATTGAATAACCTCGTAGAAATTAATTATAACTAATTCCCTTTCTTGCATTCATAAAAAATATTAGATTAGTGCTTCGTAGCATGTTTCACAATGTAAACTCTCATTTTATTTTTGCATTTTTGTTGCAAGTGTTGAGAGAGTTAACTGTAAACACTTTCATAATATCTAGCTCATAAAGGTTACATTAAATATTTCAACATGATGACAAATATTTACGGTTGTGTGCATCTTTAACATACAGTTCTCACAATACTTTGCAATTGGACCACAATCGCTGCACTAAAACTTTGCTTCATTATCACAATGAATACACTTCAGATTGCTCCAATTTTTGCCAGCAAATTGAAATGTATTCTTTATAATGGAATGTTGCAAATTTTCCCATGCTTTTTGTTTTCTTTCAACTTTCTGGTAATAAGAAGATGATTCTTCACAATCATGGTGAACATCACTTTCAAGATCACTGTTATCTTGTTCCATTCCCAGTTCATTGCCTTCCAATGCACCACAATTATCAGGACTGTTAAAAGAACAGGTTCCTCTATGATATTCTGTAACCAATTCTGACAAATCCACCTCCTCTCTCTCAACATAGCCATCCTCATCATGTTATGTGACAGCTACAGCTCCTTTAATACTTTTATTACTGCTACAAAAATTATCATAAATATCAATAAAATGATAATAAATGTTGAAAAGTCTAACAGCTATAAGGCCGTTATTTGGTGTACCTTGGCATCTTTTAAAATTACCAGCAAGAAAATCACAAATCAGAAAATATTATCGATATCACCAATGACACAATAACATAAGTTAAACGACCAAAGTACAACGTATGTATCTCCCACGACTACCAGCCGACGTTTTGTACCGGTACTTTACCAGCTTTTAGCCACGTCTCATAAGACGAATGGGATGATTTGTTTGGTGTTTGTAACATGTTTGTAAATGTAGATCGTCCAGGTTGGTATAGTCCTGAGAACGACTGTTATTTTTGTTGTTGACTGACGTTTCGACAACCTTAGCGGTAGTCATCTTAAGAATTAAAATGTCAAAACCAAATTCTCATTTGTGCATGCTTCACAAGTCAACACCAGCCGAGGCTTGTTGAATACTCATTCATTATAGGCGATCCCAGGGGAACCTTAATAGTCCATGTAGAAAGCCGTTGAAATTGGCCTACTGTAACGACTGCACGCTTCTACTTCAGTGGGCTATTTGCATCCTCAACACTAAGGCACCATTTGTACCCACTAACCCAAGTAGAAATCACAGCTAACTTTATATACTATAACTAGTTAAAGATTATTTTTCAACTCAATGGGAGAAATTTCGAAAACTTATGAAAGTATATTCATTCCCACAAGTGGACTTAAAAATAGCTTTACAGAAGTATACTGCAATTGAAATCTGGCCTGTTATCAGTCCAAAATATACGTAATATAAAAACATATTTACACTCACAGTTTTCGATGATTTCCTCTCAGCGTTTAACGACAAACGACGATGAATGACGAATCCATAACCAAGTGTAACGATAAGTTATAAGATGCTCTGCCCGTAGGTACAACCACCGCCAAAATTCTTCATTTAAAAAAAATTCATAACGTTTAAGGTACAACCATCGTATCGAATTTCATGCTTCTTGACAAACATTCCAAGATTCATGTTGACGACGACATGCATAGAAACAAACGATTCTCCTTTTTTTTTACTGGGCATGGCATTTCGCATATATATTGGAAATATGGACGGTAACTCTAGGCACTAAATTAGGACTTCTAGCTTTTCTCAAGAAAATTCCATGTTTTTATTCCGCAACTTTAATTCAATTAATTTTAAAATTTAGACATTCGATGATAACGTAGTTTTATTCAGCTGCAAATACAAATATGTGAAATTAATATGTGAAATATAAATATGTGAAATTACATATTTAGTTTATTTACGAACTGAGAATGATTATAAGAATTTGGGTGAGTATATTCTGCTATTGTTGTGAAAAGTTTTAAGGGTATTGTTCTCACCATTTGTCGTCTTTGTGATTGATTCATCAAAGTGGAATTGTAATGTTGATAAAATGCCTAGAAAAAGTTTTAAAATAGTCATACTTTAAGGAAACAGTGAATTGTCTAGTGACATTTTTGTTGATCTGATGAAAACGTTGCTTAAGAATAACATCTTTTGTTTACACTTCATCATTGTTCAGAAGAATTCTAAATAAGATAATTTAAGTAAATGTTACTTCACGATTTGCTCAATATTTTACAGACAAAAATGACGAACGTAAATGGAAACTTAAAATGAACATCATACGTGTAGCTCCACTTCGAAAAATCACATGGATGTCCACCGTGAACAATAAATACTTTCTTTAGATATACGTACGAGTCCACATTCATAAACTAACAACATTTAATCTTTGTTTCTCCATAGTATTTGGTGATCATTTGCCGCACAACAAAATAACTTTCAAGTCTATAATCAAGCATAGAACAAACATTAGTTTCTAAAAAGTAAACTTTATGGCAACAAATATTTAGACCTCACACAGCACATTAGAAATCAGCGTAAACATTTTGAACTTTAATGGAATAAAAAGAACTCTGTCAAAATGAGCATCAAAAATACATTTACCTGAATTTGCATGCTTACAGAGAACTCCAACAAATATGTCACAGAAGCGTGATTTGTATTTCTACTATAACTATTCTTCAAGTACGTATTAAATGATGGCCAGGTAGATTCAAACGGCAGGTCACGTGTTCTTTGAGTTAGCTTCGAAATATGCCCCAAAAATGGACAAACACGTGCGTCTTCTGATTGGTCAGTTTCTATGTGTGCTGTCAATTGTACAGGACGTATATATTGCTCTATTTTCAAACACATAAGTTCTCAGACTGAGTTAAATCGTAAAAACGACAAGTTAAATTCTTCTCATTTATTGTTGTATTCATTAGGCAACAGTTTGATTTTTATTTTTAGCATTTCAATAGTACATCTTTTATAGTTTGTACAAGGAAATTACAAAGGTTAAGAATATTTAATGAACTATTGTTAAATGCGTCAGTTCAGTTTATTGAGTTCAAGGCTAAATCCACTGTAAACATCATCTCTCTCATTTGTTATTTTAATCAAGGGAGACGGAACATTAATAATTCGTGGGGGGAGGATGGAACTATTTATATATTCATGTTGTACTTTAATAGTTTCTAATGAAATATATTGTGTTTACCGATTATAACATATGAATATATGAATATAGCCCTCGCCAAATTATCAATGTTCTTCCGCCAATGGTAAATGTTGAAATCTAGTTGAATTAGATTGCAATTGTTCTTGTTGAATTCTTACATAAAAGGAGAAATTTGAAAATCTTTTACCAAATACTTAAATTGTCGTCACTAGTTATACTTTACACTAATTTTGTATTTATCTAATAAGTCATGATAAATTTGCGTTCTTTCAAGAATGTTTACTGATAAAATTGTGATTCAAGTTCTTTTATGTTGAATGATTGATGTGAATGATGTACTTTCATGAATGTTTAATAATAGATATGGTATAACGTTTTTGAACAACTCTCACTGTGCTAACTGGTTAACACTGTCTGTAGATACGCCCAAAATTATAATCGTAATTTATGAATTAAAAACTAAAGAATCTTTTCGAAATTTCCCAAATCATTTGGCCACATCACTATTACTTCCCTCTCAACATCCCAGGTTTGATGTATAAATTCTCTAAGTTTTAATCAAATATCCACAGAGCTTATTCCATTATTACAGTTCACATTTAAATCCTGATTTATTTTCAATGTCCACTGTTCACTGTACGTAAAATACACTCGTGTTTTGTGCGTGGAATTTCACGAAAACATGCAAATATGCATTCGCCATTGCAAATTAGGTACGTGATGCGTACAAATATGAGCAAGAAGTGGATTTGTGAAGAAGACACGGATAATTAATTTCATTGATGCTCATCTTCTTTTTCTGACATGACACTTATTGATCCATGTAATTTATCAATATGACACAGCATAAAATGTGCTCACAATTTGTTAACACGACACAGCAATTGATAGCAAACCTTAATGGTAAGCTTGTGCTTTGAATGTATGTCACATGTCTATGGATGATAGCATTCTTTAAACCGATCGAATTGGTATAATAGTTAGTTCATATTACAACGTTAGAAAGAAGATCTTTGAAACAGTAGAAAAAGGTTATTTCTCATGGTTATAAATCAGCTACTACTAATTGTGCAAGTAACTCGTAAATTGTACTTACCACCAAACATTGTGTACATCAAACATACTCTATACTGTTCAATGAATAATCGGTAATAGCATTCTTTTTCACATGACTTTCTTCGCTGCTAAGATTATTTGACTGTAGATAACCTTTGCTTTTCTATGTAGTGACAATATTATCAAGTAGTAATTTCTTCTCGCAAGGCTTCAAAAGACTGACTTCTTTGTTTGCCTGCGCCAAGCAATAAAATATAAAGCATCCTGAAACGAAAACTACATAAATCAGATTTAATGAATAGAGTTTCAAGTTTTAAGTCCGAACGCTATTTTGAATTTTACCCATCATAGTGTCATTGTTTGTTCTTATGTCTAGAATTTTGTTATATTTGTCATAAAAAACCTAAATGTCGTTTTCATGGTGGAATTCGCACTTCATATGTTTTATATTGATGCATCTGTTAATTTTCGTGGGATTTTTCCAATAACACATTGGATAATTTATCATTTCAAAATACTGACCTTTCTTGCATTATCACCAACAATTAATTTCATTAGTCTTTTAAATATCATTGGTACGGCAGGGCTAAAAGTCAAGAAAATGAATCTAAATTATGACATGTCACAGAATTTCAGTTTTGCATATAATTATATGCAACAATTTTAATTTTATCTAACATGGCTTTTTTTCTCATTCACATAGTCATCTATCTTTTTATATTATTCTTATCACAGATGATGACATGAAAACGTTTTGCTAGGTATGTCTTTAGACATTGCGCCTACTTGGAGTGAAAAGCTTACTTCTTCACGTGATAGTACATGTGATTTTTTCTGCTCTATAACTGTTAAACTTGTAGTAAGATAGACAATATAAAATATTTGTTTGCGTCAAAAGTTCACAAAATGACAAAACTTTGCATGATGAACTGTCAAGTATGAACACCATCAATTTTGAAGTTTCTCTGATTACTGAGATGTGACAAAATTAATCAAAATTAGGGACTTCGAGATAAATTACTCTGAAAATCCCTTTTCAATTAAAGACTTCCCTAAAATCTTAAGTCACCCAACTTTTACTTGCTTCTCACCCCCCTTATCAAATAAATTGTTTATCCGGATCAAAAGTTTACAAAATGACAAAACTTCATTGACCACGTTTCAAAGTTGGAACGCTGACAATTACAGAGAGGATGTTTATGGATTTTTTTAACTTATTGCAAAAGTTGCTGTTAATAATTTTAATTTTGTTGAGCTATCTTGTTGGTATGAATGGTATTATACATTTTGCGTAGCTACCTCGTCTTTGCGTTTATTGATAATTTAGTTTTCCAGAACATTTCAACACAGTAAAAGGAAAAAGGCTATTTTAGCCCCCAATATGGAGCCAAAATATTGACCCCAGAACTGCCCCACACTTTAGAGCCAATTTTTGCCCTTTTAAGAGTGAACAAATTCGGCACGTTTATTTTGATAATTTTACCCCCAAAACGTAGATGAGACAGCCCCCGGTTATAGGACCAATTTAGCCCCATAGCGAGCTATTTTTCCCCTTTTGTGTGAAATTCAGCTCTAGACAGAATAACCAATTTAGCCCCAATATTTCATTAAAACGGCCATGGCTAAAAAGCAGCACGTGCCCAGGAAAGAAGTGAAACTACCTAAAGTTTGCAATTAACAAGTCTCGTACAATATACACATGCACATAAATGTTTAACATCTTCATTAAAACACCTTACACAAATAAACTTCACAAAATATAGAATTGAAATAAAACATGCTCGAATATGGCATACATGTCGGCTGGTTCATGTATCATTAGTTGGAGACATTTGATAAAGCGTACTTTATTATTATAGAATATAAGATTGTTAGTTGAATTTTCAAACATGTATTAGCTAGTTTTTGTGGAAACGACCGCATGTAGTGCTCGTGTCATTATGAATAATTAATGTATGTAAAAGTTTTATCGTGACTCGACATTCTTCACTTGCAGACTGTTTATGTTTTGTAAGATATGCTAATTCTATAGGAAATGCTAAATACAAATGAGAGGAAACAATTTCTGAGAGTTTAGATCAAATGGGTGAACTACAAATTTAAAAACAGATGCCCATTTACTGAAATCCACTGTTTTTAATTAAATTTTTTTTCTTGTATGGTAGCAACAGTTGCTAGTAGCTAAACTAATTATTTGCCCACCAATAAGATTCCTTCAATTTCATCAACATTCCTTCTATCTTAGCAGCCTGCAGTGTTACACTGCGACTCTACGTCTGCTATGATAAACAGATAGCATCATTTTTCTCAAGACTTTTAACGGTATATTGACAAATTTCTGATTTGAACAAGTTCTTCACTCCTCTCGACAAAGGTACGTCTGATTTACACGAATTTTGCCATATATAAGTAGAGACGTTTGTTCAAAGAACAAATTTTTTTAACTGTTTGGTTTCTGATGTCTGATAAAATGACTAACTAAGCGTTCAAAATATATTAGCGATATTCCCAAAGGGATTCTTGTTGCTCTTATGATAGCTACTAAGTTCGTCTATTCTCACAAAATAAGATTCGTACCGTTTTAAATGTCACTATTTTCAGACATGGGATTTCTAGAGAAAAACTGTTCTGATATGAGTCATAACAGGTCCCTGTTAGTGTCATATATTTTCTATTAACCGAAACTTGTACTTAACCCTCTAAAGGCCATATGTAGTGAAATACATCATAATATAACTACGCCATACGGTCTGCGTTAAAGTACTCAAGATTGACAAACTTTTAGGCGGACACACGTAATGTGTGTAGCATTACATAATTTCGGAGAGTTTAGATGAAATGGGTGAACTACAAATGTAAAAACAGATGTCCATTTACTGAAATCCACTGTTTTAATTAAAACTTTTCTTGTATGGTAGCAACAGTTGCTAGTAGCATAACTAATTATTTGCCCACCAATAAGATTCCTTCAATTTCATCAACATTACTTCTATCTTAGCAACCTGCATTGTTTGACTGCTACTCTACGTCTGCTATGATAAGGAGCTTCACAAATTCTAAAAGCAATCGCATTGAAAATAAATGATACATTCACAAATGATACATTTCTCGTCTCTTGTTACTTCTGCTACGATTATTCAATATTGCAAGAATACTTCTGACAGATGGCAAATGCCTTTTAATTGTCTGAAACAAATATTTGAAGAAGTAAGAATTTTTTTAAAACTGCAAAGTTGCATTCCTCTATTTAGCTTTTTTGACTTTTTTTATTTTAGCAGTTCTATCAAAATGCTCATAAATTTCATTCAATTCAGAAATTATGTAATTTTGAGAGTCAAACTTCTCTCTACGACTGACAGATGTTGTAAAGCAGAATATCATGTATTGCATAGCGGCCTCGTGATTCTGTTAAACACTGCGCAACAGACTATTTTGCACTCAACTTTGCTGGCTTAGTTAAGCAATATGTCTTTCCCATTCATCTGGTAAACTAAGTTCACATGAGCAAGTTTGAAATCAACCCATTTTAAATTGTTTCTAAACTGCCTTGGTGAATTTCATATTTTGCGTCATTTAATTATAATGGACATTGAAATGTATTATTTCACTCTATGCTTTCGTTGCCTAGAAACCTTACATCTATTTATGCAAAACAAGTTATACGCGGGTGAACTCTACTTATATGAATTGTTGTAAAATTAGTCATTGTAACGAACAATTTGTCTAATCTATTGCAACAATATTCAATCATCATCAATTTTCTGAAAGTAAACGTGAAAATACTTTTTGGAGAAAGAAGTTAAAATGTTACGTAATTGTAGAAATCAATACTTGATTTATACATCACAAAAAAGGCTAAGAACAAAATGAATATATGATTATATTGATGATAAGCCTTTCATAAATAAAGTAGAAATTTTATTACGAAAGCTTTAAAGAAATTAATAATCGTTCACCTTCTAACAAATAGAAAATAAAGATGATATCAAGCTCAACAAAAGCGTTTCTTTGGTCTCTTATAATCCTGTCTATTTGTGGGCAAATAGTAAATGGAAATGACGACATATCAATCTGCAAGAAAAGCTTAGAGACACTAAAGGATAACGTGGAAGAATGGATGGAAACCTGCGTTGATAAAGATGGCAATGACGATAACACAACTGCATGCAAGGAAGTAAAACAATACAACAAAGAAATGATGCAAATGCAAACAGAAATGTGTTTTTACGAAGGTATAAACTTTAGATTTGATAAATTTTCATAGATTCTTGTTCATAGCACTAAAATAAAAATATGCAACAATAATAGGTAGAAGTTATGCAGTCAATCTAATTTCAGTTATTAGTAATATTTCTACAGTGAAAAATTCTTTCTAAAAATACTGATTCTGGTCTTTTACCAAATATTATGATCGTAAAGTCAATAAAAATTTGCATTTTTTTAATCCACTCGCATCGTTGTTATTTATAGTTTTTTTTATTATTTATTTAGAATTTTATCCAAAGCCATATTTGATTATTATGAGCTTTGATAAAGTATACACTGTCGATTCTATTACTGGAGATATTCATGTCAGCTCTATTAATGGATCCAGTAAGAATAAATTTGACCATGCATCAAGATATAATGACATCGAAATTGATGTAGTTGAGAATGTGCTTTACTACATTGATGACAAAGACATCAAACGAGGAAATTTTGACTTGACTAGAAACGAAATTTTTGCGAAAAATGTTTCTGCTCGTGATATTACAGTTGACTGGATTGGTCGTCGTATCTTTTACATTGACTCCACAAACATTATCTACCAAATTTGTTTGAAAAAGAAAATTACAAGTGTTATGAGGCTTCAACCAGGCTTACAATTTTCCAGCATTGCATTTGACTCAAAACATGGGTAAGGCGATATTGAATTTTTTTTATTAACTTGTTAACGCAAAATTACGAAACTATGTCAGTCTATTGGAGGCTTTTCTTCAGTAAGGTAAGAGTTTTTATTTTTAGAGACGGTGTTTTAATTTAATAGAAAAGTTGAATTTTAGAAGTCCGTATTATGGTTTGTTATTTAAAGGTTTAATAATAGAAAAAACATATCTATTTTCGAGGAAAAACAAAACTCGCTTTTTCCCGAGGGAGCGAATATTAAGTATTTTGTTGGCTATAAAGAAACAAACCTCATATATTTCGACAGATTTTTATTAAAATCAACGTCTTTCGGAGAGATTTGGCAAGAAAAATTTTATTGCGTTACTATATGGCATTTCAAACCAACTGCAATGTTAAACACATTTCGTGTGATCATTCAGCACACATGCAGTAGAAAATAACATGCAGATCATGAAATTGCAAAAATCGACAGTGATATTTATGTTAAGGAAGGAAAGAGCTTTGAGAAAAAAAGGTAACAACGAGGGATCAATGTTTATATATGATGAAGTCATTAAATGAAATGAAACAGAGCGGTAGAAACTGAAAAAAATATTAAATAATTACTTTGCACATAAAACTTTAGTCAAACACTCACAGAGCTTGGCTTTCCCCAACCTATAAAAAAGTAGTACAACTTCACTGTGCAACTTAGTGTTGTACATTTAATTCCATTACTGGCTTCGCTAGCCACCTAAGAGCTTTTTTCTTTGTCAGAAAAAGCAATTTGCTTGACGCCTCCATGGTAATCATATGCTTAATAAGATATGCCCTACAAATAAGATTTCAACAAATTGGGAGCATTGTTGGTTGCTATGCTGTGCTTTTTTGTATACTTTTTTGAGGCAGTGTAAGAGATGTGCAACAATATCAATACGGAATGACAATAAAGTTTTAAAATATTCACGAATGTGGTGAACGTAAAAAAAATCAACTTTTCGTTTTGTAATGAAGATAAAAAGAACTACACACATTCCGACGTAGTTAGTTTTCAAAAAATGTGACAATTTAAAAAAACATCATCATTATATCAAGTTTATAGTTTTTTCAAGCTTTCTTTTAAATTGCATTGAATGGCAGAGTATATTGAAAAGTCGAGAGCTGCAAATTAAGTGGCTGCACACTTCCCTTTAATAAATCCAATCACACAACCAATCAAATCACCTGAATGGAAAATCATTCCACTACCTTTAGTGCATGCATTCTTTCTTTGTGTAGCTTAGGAAAACGTTAGGTAGGTAGTTGCTCCACTGATGATGAGTCTGAAGATAATAATCATGTGATTATAAAGAAATTGGCTGAAAAGCCTTGTTGAGCGATAACTTTCAGAATATATTATAAATAATTTACGAGTTTAAAATAATTTCCTCTTCTAACAATTCCTATGAACTCTTCATTGATGAGAGCCTTCTAATCAATAAATACAAGCCTTCACTCTTCGTGCAAGGAGGTTCCATTCCACTTAACCTCTCTTAACTTCACTATATTTTACTTCCCAAATTCTTTATCATGTAATACTTTTGACAACGCCTCCTTTACTCGTAGTTTAACACCTTTTGTAAATACAATATCTTGTCTTAACATGTCATTATAATTTATTACTTGCCTGAATATGTCTTGAGTAAGGACGAAACGTCAGTATAAATTCAATTTTACAACTTTTGGTCTATTTCTATGGCTCCATTTAAAACTTTATGTTTGGCATTAATTTTTATCATATTACAAGAAAAAATTAATTTTCAAGAACACAAAAAGCCAAAAGAACGGTAATATATACGAGAAAGTTTTTAAAGAGTTCGGGGCAAGGTGCAATGAACGACAAGAAGAAATGGACTTTGCTGTTAGTCAAATGCGTAATATATTTAAGAAATGTATTGGAGAATACAAATATGCTCCGACGATAATCAAAACTGCCAGTTGCATCAAATATTTTTGATAAAGTAAAGGCCATAGTGTTCAAGCAGTTTTTGCAGCTTTTCTAATCCAAAGTTGTTAAAAACACGAAGATGACCTTGGAATAGAATCATCATTTTCAAATAGTACCAATAGTGCTAGCTCCAGTGTCAATCTTTTTCTGATTTTTCAGAAAAATAATCAAAAAATTTGACAATTAAAAGAGAAGGTTAAGATAGTTTTAAAAAATCGTTTGTCCAAACAAACTGAAAAAAAGTATCAACAAAAGACAATTTTTGTGAAGCTATAGCTCTTTTAAAGACATTTGTAGACGATGATCCATCCAAAGAGCTGCTACTTTTCATGCAAGATGAAACTGAAAAATTAAGAAAGCTTAAAATTGAAATGACAAAGCTTTCTTTATTTATATCTACATTAAATAGTGCATATTATTTACCAACACCAAATTTTCAATTCGAACAAAATTTCCACGCATCAGCTAATTTTCTGCATTATCAATTACCAATACAATTCATTCAGCGGCCACTCCAAATTACAGCATTACTCGTTCCTACAATAATCTTAAACAATACCAATCATTTTAGAAGTTATGTGAATAAAAATAACATATTACAATAATTATGCTCTGAATCACATGCAATGTTTAACTACTTCATATATTTTAGTTCGGTTTTTAAAAGAGAGATTTCAAATGATAAAGATGAGCTTTTCCTTTTAGTTACAATAGCTTTATGTTGCTATATTATCAAATCTTATGAATATGTTACATTAAACCGTCTATATATGAAGGTAGTTCTGAATACTTTGACAACATCTTTGTCTAAGTTAAAAAAAACATACTATCTTTCCTTTCTTGCATATATTAGCCTTTTTATTGTTTATATATTTCAGTACGTATAGAGAAAACTAACGTACAAAACAAATATTTTTATTAAGGTATCTATTCTTGGCAGAAAGTACAGAAGTTTTCTTATGGTTATGGAGCATGACTGCAAATAAACATCATATTTTTTCAGTTTCAATTCGGTCAATAGCACATGATCTAACGCTTGACATGGTCAAAGAGAAAATTTATTGGCGAGTTTCAAACGGAAATGTTTTTTCTTGTGATTACTACTCCCATAATGTAATTGATTTTGGAACTTCAGGAGGTCCCATGGCAATATTTGGGGATTTCATTTATATCATGACTAATGTCGGAGGAAGTGTCGTTAGTGTCCATAACACTACAGATCAACGTACGAGGCGTAAATTTTTTCTTCCTGTAAACAACGGTTATCTTGATTTGGCTGTAGCTATACACGGTATCACTCCTGACTTAAACGGTAGTGAAATATTTACTTATTTGACATAATAATGTAAGACTTGCAAAAACTTCCACGCTAATGTACATAAAATAGAAAGACGTTAAAAAGTTCAAAGTTACATTGCCTAAGTAAACGGTTGTTCTTCCTCCAAAATTATAGAAAATTTGATAAACATTAAGTTCAAAGTGCAAAATGTCTAATTTAGACGTTTTTGCCGTTTGTCTATTCTTGCCAATCTTCTTGGGTGTTAAATTTAATTCTTTATTGTTTCTTACATGATTTCAACAATCAAACTGGCTTGTAATCAGTCCTAAATAAGAAAAAATTTCATGAAAAAAGATTGAAAGACAAAACGTCCAATTTGAGCATGTTGTGCTGTGAGCTTAATATTTATCAAATTTTCTAAAATTTTAGTACATTGCAAAACAGAGTTCAAACTTTTACATCTTTGGATTAAACTAGATTTGAAACTTTTCATTTTCTTTGTGCATGCAGTTCAAATTAAAGCAATTACGAAGTACTCTCATGGTTTTCGAAATTAATTTTTAATTCATTTTACATTTAAATAAACAACACAAGGCAATGCCAAAATAAACGAGTTTTGACACATTTTGCGAGAACTATTGATGAATTGATAATTTTCTAACATTTTTCAATTATCTAACTTCTTAGATACATCCTTTATAGTGTCCAAACAGCCAGCAAATTTGTTCATACTCTGTGAATTTTCAACATTTATTTAATTGTTTTGTTTTTACGATATTCGTGAACACCAAAGGTACCACCACTACATAGCAAACTTGCTAGCTGGGCACGTCATAGTGGATACTGAGTGACAAATTGTGTTCTTTGAGGAAGAATATGTTTCGTTTAAAATCACTGGTTGATTTTAATTTTGATTTTATTAATCTATATAGCGACAAAAACTTTTCGCTTTCCTTCATGTGGACCCTACACATACTATCGTAAAATTAATGGAACATTGAATTGCACGTGTATGGAAGGATTTTCAGGAGAATGTAACTCGTGCCAAGGTATGAATGTATTAGTGTCTTTATCGAGATCTTTTAATCACGGATCATGAATAAAGAGCATCTCTGTGCAGTTTTAAAACTTTGTTCTTTGTTGAGAAATCTGAAGAGTTCTCTGTGCAGTTGCTATTGTGCAAGGAATTTTCTGCATCTACAATTTACATGAAACCACAAAAAAAAGGCTCACAGCCACACATACAAGCTCATCATTATCAATACAATCAAGCAGGAAATCAGTACTAAATTTATGAAAAGCTTCAATACACTTAAAACTCCATCAGCACACTAAATTGGAAGTATATGGTTCTCTAAATGATAATAGCATATGTTAAATATTTGTAAATGTAGATCGTCCAGGTTGGTATAGTCCTGAGAAGGACTGTTTTTGTTGTTGTTGACTGACGTTTCGACAACCTTAGCGGTAGTCATCTTCAGAGTCATTTTGACTGGACGATCAACATTTACAAACTTGTAACGATACTCCCGGTTCAAACCATCTACTTTAGCATATGTTAACATCAACACATTTTGATTTTCTCTACATAAGGGAGGGGGTAGGTTTAGGGTTAGGGTTAGGGTTAACACTCCTCCTGCAGTTAGCAACATAGCTATAGCCCTGCTAACCTAGATACACTATATTAAATAATTTTGACTTTATTATGGGTTGGTTTCTTGAACTAGGAATTCTGTAAATCCAAACTACTAGTACTTTTATATCTCGGTCTTTTTGATAAGTCTTGCTTCTTATTATTTATTCTTTTCTTCTCTATAATTTTTCTTTTGTGTCTAGCTGGAAATGTAGATAATCGATTCATGTTACTTAGTAATGGCATGTATTTCTATGTTTCATCTTTCTTCCATTATCAGATTGACCACGGTGTTATTTTATTTACTTTTCTCAATATTGACCTCATGCAATTAAATTCAAGTTGCTAGATCGCTTTAGTTCTCTTTGTTTACTGTCTCTATTTCCTCAAATCAATGTTTGCAATCAGTTCTGCTGTTTTCTCTTATTTGCATTTTATTTGTTAGACTCTTTCGTCAGCTAGTTTTTACATAATTTGGTTGCTCACCAGCATTGATGGTTGGTTGATTTTTTAATTCAAAGCGCTCTTTAGTAAATTCAATAACGCTTCAATAAAAAGAAATGTAGGAAATTAAAGTTAGCTACATTTTATATATTATGCTCCATTAACAAGGTCTTAATACCTCCCATATATTAAATGTTGTTTAAGGTCGTCCCACATTTGACTTATGCTTATCTAAAGCTTCTTTACGTTTATTTTTCAGCTTTTTCATCATGTAAAGAAGCACAAAAAGATAACAGGTATAGTATGCCTAACTCATAATTTATTACGAATTCGTGTTCATTATATGGTTAAAAAAATTTTGTGTACCTTGTTATTATTTCACGCTCATTGAACTCATTTCCACGCTCACGCTTATTTTTTCGCGGTTGGTAAACATAAGACAAAAAAACATAGTTAGGCTTTGTGTAACTAGCTTTAGACAAATGACTCGATAGACATTGATTTTATTGGTTTTTATTTTCTCATTAAAGCAAATAATTATTTAACTAAAAACATAATGAACTATTGAAATAGTCTTTATCTGGGGCGGATCTAGACTAAATAAAAAAAGTCACGCGACTGATGTTTACAGATCAAAAATTAGTCATCAAATTTAATGCTTACAATTCTATTTTGTCATTGGACTAAATCACTAAGGAGTTACGTGAGATATGCTTGTGCAAATCTAGTGTTTATTTTCCCACGCTAGTTCATTAGTAACGATAGCAAAATCTTATACATGGCGAGAAAATCTGATATGGAAGAAATTTTACAGTATGATCTCAAAGAATTTGACGTATTGAATGATAATCGATAAATATCCAATCAACGAGAAACAGATACAAAAGTTCTTCAAAATTTAAATTTAGTTTTATTGAGCAATGGAAAATCCATGAAATATGTGAAGTAATCAATATACTATGGTGGTGCATGTAAAACACATGGAAACGGATGAACCGATGAAGAAACGACCGAAAAGCTTAAAAAAATCTGATGTTTAGGACGAAATGACACCCTGGCCAACACCAACATAGAGGTTGAAAAAAGTGTCAAAACTGCTCGAAAAGAATAGGACGCTATGCTAACTGAAGATTCGAAAGATTTCCATTAAGATAAGTACATAGGTCCAATTATAAATCAGCAACTTGACATTAGAAACAAACGTTAGTCTGCTAAACTAACCCACACAAAAATCGAAGAAAATATGAAAAAATACGCAAGACCGGCAAATTCGAAGAAACTGAATGTCCCAGAAAGCAATATGTGGGAGTCCTATCAAAATGCAGGAAGGTTTACTGTAAAAAAATAAAATTAAAACTAACTATGCTTTTTTCTTTTATCTCTGAGCATAGATGGCAAACGTTGAAAGCACTGTCTATTGAGCATTTGTAACTGGTAGGTGACGAGTGCATCTTTTAATTCACAAAATTACTCAGAACATCAAGACCTGGCAGTAGTCAGTGCCATTTAGTGATAAAATCCTTCACCGACAACGTTACCTCTTGTCCCTTCAAGATATTAAAAATTATTTGGTAAGAGCAAGGGACATACAAGACAGTAAAAATAAACTATTGTTGATTATACTAGTTACCAAAAGCCGCATAAAATCGTAACATCTGACACTCTATCAAGGTGGCTTGAAAAATGTTGAAAATGGCTGGAATTACTCATTTCACGGGACACAGCACCAGAGCTGCCTCATCGTCTGCAACAATATGGAACAATGCCGATATTACAAGAATCCCACAACAGGCTTTATGGATAAATACATAATTCCCTGCACAATAAAGAGAATTTTGGGCAAGCGTTTTACAGTCTTGTGCACAATACCAAATGTAGCAAAAGATCGTGTTATTATTATTAATTGAGAGTGGTTTTCTCCAGAATAATTGTTTCTTTTATAGGTTTTAACTATTGCGTACGCTCATAATCCCAATATTTTCAATATCTAACGTGACTCCTTAGTGACGTAGTCCAATGACAAAATAGAAATTTAAGAATTAAACGAGGCTTACCTGAAATTTGAATTTTGATTGTCATTCTTTTAGCTATTAGAAAAGGAAACTATAAGGATTCACCCACTCCCATTAATGCCTGAGAGACCAATTAGGTTTGTTTTCTCAACCTATGGGTTTTTTTCTTATGTTGGCATCACTTGTAAAGTTAAACACTGAACACATGATCTGTATGCGCATATCTCACTTGAATAACTCATAGAACATGCGTTATGCAATAGCTCATAGAAATACAATAAACAAGTAAGTTAAAACAATTACATGTAAGATTGCTAAATTTTCAAATTTTTTGTAATCATTAAATTCCTGATTTAAACTAGCTCGAATTTCATTGTCAAAATTTTGTTTTATATCTGAAAACGTATATAAATATCACCTTGGCAAACAGATCATTTGAAATTAACCTATCTGGAAATATATTAAATGACTGACTGATAAGCGTGTTGGCTCGACTGGTTTGACCGATAATGGGGTTCAAGAACGCTAAGTAAGCCTTTTTATTAGTCAATTTCCTAATCACTGGTCCATCTTGAATAATCTCGGCCGATAAACAGGGTGGCCCAACCGATAAGGAAGTGCAATTGCTATTCTGTAAATAGTTCGTCTAACTTTTTGTCTTATTGTCATTGGCTTTACCAACTTCAACTGATAGCCAATTGAGATAAAAGCGGATCTCTCGCAAATGATTTTTATGACGATAGTCAAAAAATATGAACTGTCCCATTCATCATTTCCAACTTAAAGCATTACATAGAGATGTGATTTATAGTCTCTAGGGGGGTCTATACAAGACAACTTCGTAAAAAACTTAACTGTTTTGGATTACCATTATTGTAAATTTAATTTTATGTTGCTAATAAGTCTTAACATTTAGCATAACATCCAACTCTTGTAAACTCCAAAGTTTTTTTTTAAAAAACATTAGCGAAATGTGTTATTTTTACGCAAAAACGAACTCCACCAAAAATTTCTATTGCTCTAAAACGATAAAAATGGCATTTCTGAGACTTTGAAATTCAAAATTTCCCACCTTCGGTGATATTTGACTGATGTTTGAAAAATCATGGATCTGTTGAGAATCATACCTCCAAATTCGTAGTCCTCGATAAGTCACAATCGATTAAAGTAAACACGCGAAAACAAAGTTTACAAAGTTGTATTAACTAGTAAAATACTCTAAATAACATGTACGTTCGTTACTGTATTGTACAATGGACTCTGTCTCGGTCACATACTTTTCACAACCAACTCACTTCTCTTATTTTCTCTCCACTATAACTCCCAACTCTTGACGTCGTTACTGATATTTTTGTGCATGCCACTAACAATGATGAAGTCCTTTTCAGTTTCCGACAGATCCGCTCCACCTGTTCTCAATCAGTTCTAATTTTATGTTACTTTTTGATAAAAAAATTTCTTAAATCAGTTGCATTTTTTGAAATATTTCTTTTATGGAAACACATCATCTAAAACGTTCAGTTCATTATATTTTAGTAACATAATAAATTCTAAATGTTTTTCATATTTATTAAATAGATAATACATAACTCTCCATCATTATACTCAATAGGGACTTTTTTATTCTTAAAAAAAGAGAATTGAAAAAACTTGATGTTTGCTAACGTTGCTTGTCATAACATATTATATTAATAAATTCTAGTAAAAAAATCCAGATTCCAAAATTGTTTTATTTATTTTAAACAAATGTAAAAGTTCAACAGATGGTGCGTACATGATAAAGACAAACACCTCACTTGGCTACAGCAAAGTATTCTGCAAAAAAATTATATCTGGTTGTTTTGGAGAAGGTTGGACACTAGTGATGAAAATTGATGGGAATAAGGTACAACTAAAAATGTTTAAATTTTTTCTTCAACAAGTGTAGTAGTATAAAATCATATATCATTGTATTTAATGATAAATGAAGGCATGAACAGATTGATAAAAATCTATTTACGTTGCATTAACGAGCATCATTTTTTTGAAATATTACTTTTTTATTTTTAAATTTGATGTTTTACTTGACCTTGATTTCCATTAAATCGTAGAAGTCCTTAATATTGGATCACGTTTGTCGTTACCACTCAAGCTCGGGTTTTAATGGACACTTGATCCGAGGCAATAAATACAACAACTGCACTACAATAAATATAGACGAAGAGTTTTTTAAGAAAAGACATGTTTTGGCATCTCATGATGCCATCTTCAGTATAAGTGAATAATTACATAAATAATACAAAGTTTATATAAAAGTAATATGAAACAGTAACGTAAATATATAGATATGGATACATTACAATAAGGAAATGAGATAAATTTATGGAGACTCGACTAGGGTATTTATCATATCGGCAAGCACGTAAAGATGAATGTAGTAATCAACTTTCAAAACTTATTCTTGACTTTAAACCATTAAATTCCCTAAATGCATTTTGATGTCAAAAACATATTAACTTTTTCACTAACTTTTTCTACTGAAATATTTTAATAGAAGACGATGATCAGGTCAACAGTCTCTTTTGTAATTGCCTATGACATATTTCAAAGTTAATTAGACGCCCATCAGGCATTAAATTGGGCTACTGAAGAGAGCAGTCTTCGGTTATATTTGCGTATTATATTTATTAATATATTGTTCAGTAAATCGTGTTTCGTTTTATGTCTCATGCGTAAAACTGCTGCATGAAACGATCCAAGAAATATTTTGGTTGGTTTACTACGAGTTGTCATCGGTCTGTGCAAGCAAAGATTAAAAATATACAATCAACGTGATAATAAGCAATTATTGGACGAGGTTGAGCATGATATAAAGAATTTTTTAGACTGAGGTCAACGTTATCTTCCAAAGCGAAGCTGAGGCGGATAACAAGGACCGAGGTCTGAATAATTTTTGATATCATGCGAAATACGAATTCAATAATTGTTTTAGTATTCATTTTAACAAAATGAAATATTATTAAAACTGATAAATGCAAAACATTTTTAAAATTTGCTAATTTTTTATTGAAACAAAACTTGTTTATTACAGGCCTTCGCGTTTTATTATGCTGTAAATATGTTCAAAAGCAGTTTCTTCGCTTTTTAGTGTTTTTCCCATTCTTCTTGCTCAAAAGCTTTCGCTTATTGTGTTTAGAAATTACGGTAAACATCGCTATTATTTTATTTTTCAAAACCCTTTTTCAATGGCGTCTATAATTGTAGATAGTATTATCCGTAGATGTGACGTCATAATTACAGATGTCGAGAATTATCTGCAGATAATTGACCAATCATCGCCAAAATTGCTTACATCGTGAATTATAATGGACATTATTACAAATACGATCGAGATAGCGAAAATGGAATTATTTTATCATTATTTATTACATTTTGATGGATGGAATTTTGATGTTCACATTATATATTTCAAATACTATTTTTATTTTAATGCACAAAATAAACACTGTTTTTCAAAAATTTTTCATTCATTTATGTTAAGAATTTATTAAATTTAGAAAACGTTCCAATATAATTCATCGCTTTGGAGCAACAAGGAGAGTTATAAGACGGAAAATGGTGAAACTGGATTAGGTCAAAATGAAACAAAACTTCCTACTTACTGGAGCACTCAAATAAAGAAGATGTGTGTTGGAATGAAAGTAAACAGTAAAATAAAATTCATAAGTTTTGAAATACAAGCTGAGTCCTTATACGAGCTCATTGCAGACGGAAAATATAGGAAGACCACTTTGAGCCGTAGCCAATGGTTGACATTGGTTGAAAATAGCTCACTTCAACAATATTGTGATAGAGAAGGCTTTAACGTCGTTGGACTACGTGGTGGAGACGCTGAAGTAAAGCTTGGCATTTTGGGAAATAATGAAAACGAATGTATTTCACCTGACTCTTTCATTGGCTTTGGTGGATCACATGACTGTAATTTTTGCGGCGTGAACAGCTGTGGTAATTTTGTTTCTTGGAGTAGCAATGACAAAAATGTTCGAACAATGGGATATATTTTTATTGCTTAGTTGTTGCATTAAAGGCATTGCTTGATATTTTTATTTTTTAATTTGTTCATTCTTTAGAAATACTGGAATGAATAAAGACTGAATTAACTAAAATAGAAAATTCACGATTTATAGTCAATACGTTTAACGCTGTAAAAGTTATACATTATTAAAATACAGAACAAAATCTTGGAGCCCAAGATGTTGCTGTAAAAGTCACTACGCAAGTTTACAAGTTTCTTACAGTAGCAATGACAAACAAGTTCGAGCTATGGGATATATTTTTGTTATTTAGTAACTGTTATACAGGCAATGCTTGACGTTTTAATTGTCTCATTTCCCTCATGGAAATGCAAAACCAAACCAAATCGTAAAAGTTATACTTCATTAAAATAAGATTAAGATAAACTTCATTGCAAACTAAATGAATGTATATGGTTTTAATCGAAATGCAACAATTTCCTTGTATTTCGGAAATATGCTATAAATATTTAGTTTTTATGTCGAACAACTCTTTTAAATGCAGGAGAACAGCCAAAAATTGCTGTTAATTGTAAGAGTTAAAGGACAATGTTTAAGCCGCTATATTTTGTTCTTGACTGTACTGTTTTGTTTATCCGTAATGTTTTACGTGCGTGTTTGCGTGCACAATGTACAAGTACACTTTTCAGTTAACTTTATAACTTGTGAATGAATACAAGTTTTGGATGGATCACTCATGCATTTTACTTTTGCGCAGTTTGTGACAAACATTCGACAATGATATGGCATCGCAATTGCAGAACGTAACAAAGAAAATCCAAGAGCGTGTCTAAGACTTTAAATTTACGGTCTTTCGTGATAACATCAGACGGAAAATACCTAATATGCTTGTTAGATTGATGACATGAACGTCAAGTACACACCAAAGATATCCGTAAAATTAGAGTTAACGGAATAGCTGCGTCTGTTTCCGGGAATGGGAGTTAGCTTTCACGAACACGCTGCACGGATTTGTTGTCACAATGCATTGGCTATAAAAGCTGATGCACAATGAAATGCTGCTCATAATTAGAAAGGTATATTTCAGTTTAGATTTTTTTCTAAACATGTATTGCTCGGTGTACGGTTGCAACAGCGACTTTAAAATAATAAGAAGAATGATGTTCATTTCTTTCAGTTCCCTCATGGAAAATCAGAAGCACAGCAGAAGAGAAGAAAAATATGGATTGATTTTTGCAAAAGGAAATCACTCAAGCCATTGGCGAACAGTAGAATTTGCTCGCTCCATTTTGCTGAAGACGCGTACGAAACAGGGTGCACAAAAATATTTCTTCAACAAATATAGTGCGAGGAGTCATTTCGAGTACGGTTAAAGAGCAATGCTGTGCCAACCTTAAAAAAACCATTATCTGTAACCCCATCAAACAAGCAGCTTTTGTCCGAAAAAAGGCAACGTAATAAGTTGATTTTTTACTTCATTCATATGACGAACATGCTAACAATTATAATGGTTGACAATGGTTATAACATTATCTGCATAACTCCATACAACAGTTCCACGACTTTCAAAACTTATTCTTGACTTTAAACCATTAAATTCCCAAATTGCATTTTGCTGTCAAAAACATAATGACTTTGTTCACTAACTTTTTTCTACTAAAATATTTTAATAGAAGACGATGATCAGGTCAACACTCTCTTTTGCGATTGCCTATGACATATTTCAAAGTTAATGAGACACCCATCAGGCACTAAATTGGTCTACTGGGGAGAGCAGTCTTTGGTTAGATTTGCGTATTATATTTAGAAATACATTATTCAGTAAATCGTGTTTCATTTTACGTATTATGCGTAAAACTGGCGCATGAAACTATCTAAGAAATATTTTGGTTGGTTTACGAGTTGTCATCGGTCTGTGCAAGCAAAGATTAAAAATATGCAATCAACGTGTTAATAGCAATTATTGACGAGATTGAGCATGATATAAAGAATTATTCAGACTGAGGTCAACGTTATCTTCCAAAGCGAAGCTGTGGCCGATAACAAGGACCGAGGTCTGAATAATATTTGATATCATGTGAAATACGAATTCAATAATTGTTTTATTATTCATTTTAACTAAATGAAATATTATTAAAACTGATAAACGCAAAACATTTTTACAACTTTGCTAATTTTTACTGAAACAAAACTTGTTTATTACAGGCCTTCGCGCTTTATTATGCTGTAAATATGTTCAAAAGCAGTTTCTTTGCTTTTAGTGTTTTTCCATACTTTTGCTGAAAAGCTTTCGCTTATTGTGTTTAGAAATTACGGTAAACATCGCTATTATTTTATTTTTCAAAACCCTTTTTCAATGGCGTCAATAATTGTGGAAACTATTATCCGTAGATGTGACATCATAAATACAGATGTCGAGAATTATCTGCAGGTAATTGACCAATCATCGCCAAAATTGCTTACATCGTGAGTTATAATGGGCATTATTACCAATACGATCAAGATAGTGAAAATGGAATTAATTTATCATTATTTATTGCATTTTGATGGATGGAATTTTGATGTTCACATTATATATTTCAAATACTCTTTTTTATTTTAATGCACAAAATAAACACTGTTTTTTCAAAAAATTTTTCGTTCGTTTATGATACGAAATTATTAAACTTAGAAAACGATTCGATATAATTCATCGCTTTGGAGCAACAAGGAGAGTTATATGACGGAAAAAAGTGAAACTGGATTAGATGACCTTGAAACAAAACTTCCTACTTACTGGAGCACTAAAATAAAGAAGATGTGTGTTGGAATGAAAGTAAACAGTACAATAAAATTCATAAGTTTTGAAATGCAAGCTGAGTCCTTATACGACATCATTGCTGACGGAAAATATAGGAAAACCAATTTGAGTCGTAGCCAATGGTTGACATTAGTTAAAAACAGCTCCTTTCAACAATACTGTGATGGAGAAGGCTTTAACGTCGTTGGAGAAGATAGTAAAACCGCTCGTGTAAATCTTGGCATTTTGGGAAATAATGAAAACGACTGTACTACACCTGGCTCTTTCATTGGCTTTGGTGGATCTTATGAACATAAATCTTGCGGTGTGAACAGCTGTGGTAATTTTGTTACTTGGAGTAATAATAACAAACAAGTTCGAGCTACGAGATATATTTTTGTTATTTAGTAACTGTTATACAGGCAATACTTGACGTTTTAATTGTCTCATTTTCATCATGGAAATGCAAAACCAAACCAAATCGTAAAAGTTATACTTCATTAAAATAAGATTAAGATATACTTCATTGCAAACTAAATGAATGTATATAGTTTTAATCGAAATGCAGCAATTTCTTTGTATTTCGGAAGTATGCTATAAATATTTAATTTTTATGTCAAACAATTCTTTTAAATGCAGGAGAACAGCCAAAAATTGCTGTTAATTGTAAGAGTTAAAGGACAATGTTTAAGCCGCTGTATTTTGTTCTTGACTGTACTGTTTCGTATATCCGTAATGTTTTACGTGCTTGTTTGCGTGCACAATGTACAAGTACATTTTTCAATTAACTTTATAACTTATGAATGAATACAAGTTTTGGGTGGATCACTCATTCTTTTACTTTTGCACAGTTTGTGACAAACCTTTGAAAATGATATGGCATCGCAATTGCAGAACATAACAAAGAACGTCAAAGAACATTTGTCTAATACTTTAAATTTACGGTCTTTTGTGATAAAAAATAGTAGTATTATCGAAAGGCTAATACGTTTTGGTGATAGTTTCTCTAGAGCAATAAATAATTATCCTATTTAGGATATGTGCAGTTAATATTGAATGAGGTCGTAAAACTAAGAAGCCAGTACTCGACTTTGAAGAAGGTTAAAGCTCATGCAGATATGATGCTAGCTCTTGAACCACAATCCCTTGTTGAACAATATTTAGCAGGAAAGGACAGACCCTCAAAGGAGCAAATTGTAGCCAACAAAAAAGCGAGATATAGTACACCAGCTATACCCGAAAGTTCACAAGGGAGCAGACCTCACACAAATATTTGTAAATGTAAAGGAAAATTTGCCACATCAAAGTGTGATTGTAGAGCATTGGGATTGTTATGTCAAAATGAATGCAAATGTAGAGAGGCAAAGTGTATTAATCGAGTAGAGTTCAAACATAATTTTTTAAAAATAAATTAAGATATTACCGTTTTGATATTTTGGCAAATTAAAAATGCGTATAAAGTCCGTCTGGTGACGCAAAGCGTTTTCGTATGCTAGCATAAACACAAACAGGAAATGGTTTTCATGTTTCTTCCCAAAATTTGAAAAATCCACCTAGAACGTCTTTGATATGCGACTAATCGATACAGCTTGTGTATTCTCTCCAGATCCTCATCAGACAGGGACCAGTTTTCTTCAAAATACCGACACACGTCTATCTTTAACACACTTTCTGGCAGCATATTGTCCATAAATTCTTGGTGTGTTGTCAAGCAATACTCTCCTTGAGTTTCTGTTTGGCCTAGCAAAGCCTCATACTCATCGTAGTCAAGCGCTCTTTCGTAGCAACAAAAACACTCGATTGCCTTTTTCGACAAAGTACAATGTCCACACTTACATCAACTAATAGTTTGAAGGCGCCAAGCCTATAGGAATTTTAATATTCATATAGGTTTTTAATTCCCACTATTTTCTTAAAGGATTTCCAGTTGGAATTGCAAAACAAATCCATTATGGATTCCTATAGCATTTCATACAGGAATTTAATTATTCCTATAGGCTTTAAAATTGCCGCCATATTCTTAATATATTTCCTATAGGAATCGGAATAAAAATGAATTGAGTCGGTCTTCCTATAGGATTTCCTACAATAATTTAAATATTCCTATAGCCTTTAAAATTGCCGCCATTTTCTTAATATATTTCCTATCTGAATCGGAATAAAATGAATTCACTTTGCCTTCCTATAGGATTTCCTACAAGAATTTAAATATTCCTATAGGCTTTAAAAGTGACATCTTTTTCTTAATATATTTCCTATCGGAATCGGAATAAAAACGATTTCACTCTGCCTTCTTATAGGATTTCCTTCAGGAATCTTATATTCCTATTGGAATTCTAATAAGATCCTATTGATAATTTTCGTAAGGGCTAACGAAAGAGGAAAAAACAAATGACTTTCCAATTTTATTCTGCCTAGTTCAACACCAAATTTAAATTCGAATTTTTTTAATACACCCTGTATACAAAACAATTGTACTCGTGCCATTGTACATTTAATCTTTCAGAGTACACAATACGAGACATTACGTTGACATATTCTTGAATAATAATTAACATGAACATTTTTTATAAAGCACAGATAATTTTAAACAGGATTTTCCTTTTGGCTCTCTCTCCTTCTGCATGCGCTCGTTGCTTCTTTCCTCTTCTATAGTTTGCTGTTTTTTTGCAGGTCTGATTCTTGTCTTTAAGTATATTGTGTTGTCGGCATTCAGTTGTCTTCTTTCGCTGGTCTTTCATCATCTTATTCAATGGCCTTACGATTTTGCATCTCAAAACGTGAGTTTTGAAGATGTTGATTTAATTGGCGGCATATATCGTTTTGTGTCTTTTACTGCTTTGATTCGTGAGCTTTGGACTGTCTTTTGCTCCTTTGTTGGTTTTCTGCATTTTGCGTTGTTTCATGTCAACTGAACTGTTTCGCATTATGTTGGGCCTTACCTGTCTTGTTTTGTTGTTTAGAGACTAATTTGTTTCCTTTGTGCTAAGCTGTTTAAATGTTCAGTTCTCTTGTTTCGTTGGATTTCCTCTTTTTTTTTCGCACTTATATTTGGTAGCATGGCGATTGGTTGGTCCTGTTATTATTGTAGATTATATCTCTGCTATGTCAAACTGTTGCTGATTAAATTTGCAGTTATTACATTAAATTGCTTATTTTGTATAATTATTGCTTTATTTGCTGAATATTAGAACACAATTTTTGATTAATATTTCTTGGTCTTTAGCTAGAGTAATTACCTTTCTTAAAGTGACATTACTTCACTTAAAGTTCCATTTACATTAAATTTGTATAAACATTAATGATTTGTACTTATGTTCAGTTGTTAGTTAGCTTCACATGGTTTTAATTTACCAAAACCACAAACATCAGTAAATGAGAAACTTCTCCTTCTGAAAAATGAAACTACTTTTAATGTCAGCATGTTCACTTAAGTTAACTTGTATGGTCACTCGTGTTATTTGTATGAAGAATTAAGCGTATAGTTTCTTCATGCGTGCAAAAATGCAATGGAAGCATATTGCACGCTTTGGTTTACGAACTAAGAGTCGCATCAAATTATTGTTGATGCAAGCATTGAAGGAGATTTGTTTTTATTACCTCACATTACATGTGCAATTAACAAGTAGAACTGCTATGGCTTTAGGTTGAATTTTTTGAATTTTTGTATATTTAGTTCATTTCACATTCTTGATATAAACTTAATATTACAATGAGTAAAGAGTTTACTGTGGAAGGAAAGACAGTAAGTGCCACAATCGTCACAATGTGATTTCCGCCTGTGTTAACATTGAGACAGTTACAGAAGATCGATTTGTCGTTGTATGGTAGAGGATATAATACCTCAGATCATTTCATGTCTAATACAACTAACTTATTTTTGGAGACAGGAAATATTATTGTAGTTAAAATAAAAGTTAGAAATGTTTAACTTTGAACATAATTTTTAATTCGTTATTTAACTTTTACAAATTTTGTTTAGAAAACGTTTGACTTTGACTCATCGCTTTGAAAAAATATAAATAGTTACAAGGTTGAAAATGGTAAAACAGGAATGGATGATTTGAAAACAAAACTTCCTACCTACTTGAGCACAAAATAAACAAGATATGTGTTGGAATGAGATTTAATGGTGAGACAAATTTTATGAGCTTCGATTTCCAAGCTAAATCTTTGTACGATATGATTGCCGATAGAAAATACCGCCAAACCGATGTGAGCCGAAGCAAATGGATGTCATTAATTAAATACAGTGCTCTTCAACAAAACTGCAATAAAGAAGGTATCAACGCAAAGGCAGAAAGAGGGTTACATGCTCGTGTAAGGATTGGTATCCTGGGAAATAATGAAAACGATTGTGGGACAAGCAACTCTTTCATTGGTTTTGGTGGTCCATACAACGGTATTTATTGCGGGCAAATACCTCAAATCAACAGCTGCGGGAACTCAGCTTATTGTACAGGAAAACCGATAATAGAGCTTAAATCAATGGGATACATTTTTGTTCCTTAATTACAATAGTGGTAATAGGAACCACACTTGTTCTTGTTTCAGGCTATATATATTTTTAATTTGATTTATGTAGAACTAGCTGTAGATGTACTTTTTTTAAAGTAAGGTTTGCGAACTATATTCAACCATGTTTGTTTGAGTAATGTTTAGCAAATTCATTGTTAGAAAACAATTTTTCAAAGGTTTCATTTGATTTTTCTATAATAAGCAAAAATATATATATTAAACACAACAAAATTCACACCACTTGATGAAAATCCTACACTGACCCGAGAAGCTAAACTACAACGACTCCTAAGAAAGTTAAACGGAAGGGTTCAATTGACAGGCAAGTATACAATAACATTTTCCCAAAGGCTCTCAACCATTCCGTTTTTGGCTTACCAAATTATACATGAAACGTGAAGCAGGACAACCACGTCCACTACGTCAATGATCCTTTGAAGCGACCTTCTCGGATGTTTAAATAGCAAAAGCAAGGTCAAGTTCTCACTTTAAGGTCAGTTTTGCTTCAGCTAATAATCGCTATTGAATCTTATGGTAATTTGTCCAACAAGCAAGTCAATCTCGCAACATTTCGTCCAAATTTCGACCAAATTCGCGATCCTCTGATTAGACGCTTTAATTCTGCCATTAACATTGAAAAGATCCTACTCTGGTTTTGGCATCTAGTGTTGAATTTTAAACGCTGTACTATTCTCTGTGAATGGTTCAGATGGCTTCGGTTGTAGTTATATCCTGTACCAGTAGCGCCAGCTCTTCGTAACTCCTAGTTTTGAGGACAACGATGGCTACCAAACTTTGAATCAACTTATACGTTTTTCCCTCCCAACCAAAAATCGATCGGTGTTTGGTTTCGTCTTCCATATCTTTGCCCTGAAAAGTGATTCTTAAAATCGACAAAATGTCGCTATTCTTTATTATTGCCATTAAATTCTTCGATTTTCACAAAAGTCGTCATATTAAATCTAATCCGTTTTAATTTGTTGGCCAGGGTTGTCGCCTAACTGGGTTTGAAATTCCTCTGATCGAAATAAAACGTTTTCTTCGTCTTCAATATAATGCTTATGGAGTTTTATTAATAGCAATCTCGCAAGAAAAAATCCAACGCAACAAAACAACATGCATCATGAGTTGTCGTTCACAAGAGATCCGGCAGATATCGTCCTACGTCACATTATGAAAACTAACTAATCACATTCATTTCATTATTGTTTTTTAAAGTAGATATTGTTAAGTGCATATTCTAAACGAAATTATCATTTATTTTGAAAGACACTTGCACTATGTCCTTAAGTAATTTGATGCGGCAAGAAGATTAAATGTTTGTAAATGTAGATCGTCCTGGTTGGTATAGTCCTGAGAAGGACTGTTTTTCTTGTTGTTGACTGATGTTTCGACAACCTTAGACGTAGTCATATTCAGATTCTTTTGACTTTGAAGATGACTACTGCTAAGGTTGTCGAAACGTCAGTCAACAACAACAAAAACAATCCTTCTCAGGACTATACCATCCTGGATGA
This sequence comes from Xenia sp. Carnegie-2017, assembly GCF_021976095.1. Lineage (NCBI taxonomy): Eukaryota > Metazoa > Cnidaria > Anthozoa > Malacalcyonacea > Xeniidae > Xenia > Xenia sp. Carnegie-2017. The sequence continues at coordinate 15,355,986 of NW_025813526.1, forward strand.
TCTACATTTACAAACATGTAACGATACTCCCGTATTTAAACCATTTACTTTAAGAAGATTAAAGTAAAGGATCATGTTTTAAAAGCGAGAAAATAACTGCCAACTACTTGCCAACAGATAAAAAAGTTGATATCTGTTAAAAATAATTACATTGATGAGATTTCAAATATACTCTCAATATATAATGTCGACATATATAACGTCAATTTAAAATTTTTGTGACAAATTTACAAGTTGGCTACGCCATTGTATTTCCCATATCATCATTAACTCAGTTACAGGTGACTTAAAGCACTTTATTTATTGCGAGTGATCTATTTGGTTTTTAAAAGAATTTCATTTCCCAAAGAAATCTGCCAGGTACACTTTAATGTCTTAATACACACCCCTTTTCTAAAGTGAAGTCTAGTAATGGCCTTGGATTTCTTGAGACCTGTCTTTCTCAATGCCCATCATTGTCTTTATCAATTTGTCTTTCATCATTTTAAGTTTGTCTCTTATCTTTTTACTAAAGTCTTTGTCATCCTTTATTTTTTACTTTAATTTTCTCTTTCATCCTTTTAAGTTCTTGTTTCACCATTGTAATTTCCACTTCCAATACGTCGTTGTTTTCATGCTTTTTCTAAAACTGTTGAAATGAGATCAGACCCATAAATATATTTCCAATTCATGTAATAAAAGTTTAGTCTCGAAGTTTCAGCCAATCTGCAGCTGGTTTTAAAAAGCTCTTGCTATTCAAACAAGACCATTTTTAAAGCTGTGCATCAAAACAAGACCATCTTATGCTAACACTGATACACGTTATCTATTAGTTTATACAATAGGGTTGTAAATTTAGACTGTTTTAGTTCTCTTTTAATAACTCCTTAAAAAATATATTGAGTTAAGTATCTTATATTCACAGAAAAAAAAAGTTACTAAAGGTTGAAATTTATATCGAAGTTTTACCCTTTTTTTCACAAATACGTTTTACCGACGTATTTGGCGTTGATATTGGAGGCTATTAATATAGTGTTTCTCTTAATCTCAAAACTCCAAAATAAAATCTTTTCATTCAACTACCATCGTTAGACTTGACATCCTATTATTTTAGTAGTTGAAAGACTGTGACCTCTGACTTGGTAAAATAAACCTAGAGTTAAAAAAGCTTGCACGACTGATTAAGCTTTCCTTTAAATTATTTTTGTGCGTATTAGCTTTTTTAAGTAGCGTTAATATCCTTTTTGCATTATAATTTTCTCTTCAAACTACCTACACTAACTTTCGCTATCTATGTTGATATCTAAGGGAAATGTAAAGACTGTTTTTCTTTCCTGTTGTTTAGTCACCTCAGAAGACTGCTCTTGTTCTTTTTTCTTCAATCATTATAAGGCAGTGTGCATATAGACTGTTCTATATTTTCAATCAAAGTGATATTTCTGAAATTAAAGTTAAAGAAGATTCTCCTATATAGGCTTATCATTTATAAGAACTATTTGCTTTCTCAAAAAATTCCAATTACTCACAGTATAAAAGGGTTTGATTGGCCTATTTTATGCTTGAACTCGTCACTCATAATGATGATTGAATTCATAATGATGATTGAATTCATAATGATGATTGACTCGAATTCATAATGATGATTGACAGAAACAGAAGAAACAAAACAAAATAAAACTATTCGCAGCGTTTTCAACGTTTTAAACTCAGAGATATCATTATCCACAAAACTTTCTCCAATATCAAAGTCACCCATCATCATGAAAATGGTAGTTAAAATAGCGTGCCCAATGATTTTGAATCTTTCTCTATCAATCATGATCACCGTAAATGGTTTTGCAAACGCCACCAAGAAGAATAACAGTAGGATTATTACCTGTAGAGTAGAGCAAATTTACTTAAAGTGGTTATATCACGAATTTTATCCTTTTACTTAAATTAAAGACCTTGTTTCAGTGATTTTAAATCTGCAATTATAATTGAAATTGGATCGGTGAAGTGATTTTACGGACGTTCAAAGTCACGATTTTCAGCATTTTTTCGGCGAACTTTTTGATCGGTATGCTAATGACTTGTGACGTAGAAAGTTGAACACATATATCAACATGGCGTATTCTACTAGTAATCTTAATAGGAAAACCCTGTGTTGCTGGCGGACCTAATCAAATTAGTTGCGCCAATGATTGAAAAACAGAAGGAATGACGATGCATCTGTTTCCTAAAAAAGAAACAGAGCCGCAAAGACATAGAAAATGGGTAGATTTTGTGCGTAAACATAGACCGGGTTCTGAGGCTTCCTCTACCTCGTGTCTGTGTTCTGCACATTTTGTAGATTCTAGTTTTGACCTTAATTTCAGCGTGCAAGTCAAGCTCAAAAGAAGGTTGAAGAAAGATGCTACCCCAACCATTGACGTGGCTGGGATTCCTGAACCATTACAGGACGAAATAACCGATCGAAAGCGCAGACAAGTAAGTTTACGCTTGTTTATGTTAATTTTTCTTTTGTCATATAAATTCGATATAAGTTTTGTAGATTATTCGACATACTCTCCATAAGCCATCGCTGTAGAATATGAGAATTGAAGCATCATTAACAAATTATTTTTCATATCAATTTGTAGAATATGTTGAACAAGTAAAGAATGTTCTATTCATGTCTAATAAACAAGAACTTTCAACTATAATGGAGAGATATAGAGGAAAAGCACCCGAACCTTTGTGCAGCCAGTTTCCTACCAAACGATCCAAGGCTGAAGCAATGAAAAAATATGTTGCGAGGAACAAGCATGTCAGTCATGCACTTTATCCGTGCTGTAAGTATGGGATAATGGTATTGTTTACAATTATTTTAGGATGAAATGATCTGCATTTTTTCCTTAGTGGAACAGCAAAGACAGCAGTTACAAGACCTAACAGATGATGCGGATCAAATATTAAATAGCGTTGGGAATAAAAGTACTCGCAAATGTACTAAATGAAAGCTCCATGAAAGGACATCCTCGAGTATGTGCCACTGAAAAGAATAAATTGAAGTTGGTAGATGATAGGGCAGTGGTCAGACATTGCTTGGAGCCTGTCTGGAATGAAGTAAGGCACCTCCTTCCCACCACCAGCCTGAGGTTCACCTTAGGCAAGTGATAGTTCGAGCCTCCCTATCTGGGCACTGATATACAAACCTTTCCTGATGATTACAGTATTAAAATAACAGTGAATGGTATGTATACTTCTCAGATTGAAGATGACTATCTCACTTATTGTGCAACTAATTAATTTTCATGAATAATTTTTTAACAATGCTCAACATCCCTTCTATAATATAACATTATACTTGGCTGGAAACAGACGTGTTCAACTATCTACGTCACAAGTATCAATATGGCGTCGTAAAAAATTCGCAAATGGTACCCGACTTTGGAGGCAAAATAAAGCAACTTATATTTATCTGTTTAAGTCCAGCGACATGTCATAGTTCTTCAAATAATCCAAATTTTCAATTAAGCTCATAAAAAAGGGGGGCTAAAATTCGTGATATAACCACTTTAAATTTTTTTCCAAACAGATGTGAACAGAAACAAAAATTTTTTTATATCAACATGTATTAAGATAGTATGTTTTTACAGACCACAAAATTTTAATCGCCATAACATTTAATTGTAAAGCTTACACAACTCAATCCAACACCTCCCGCAGTGTTACCAAAAATTATTTTGATGTTTAAGTGATATGTAAACCATGCATAATGTGAATTCCATTCTTCTTATTGTATAAATCAGCACACTAAAGTATCGAAATTGGGTGAAATTTGTAACCAGATAAAGCCGTGTAGAAAACAATGCTATGGAACAGGCTTTTCACTGAGAAATCGTCGAGGAAAGATGACTGTGTATATGTAGAGAACACATTCCAAAAGTTCATGTCGTCAATAAAGAAGTGCTATTTGTAAAGAACTAACTATAGAAAAACAAAATTAAATTGCAATAAATCAGAGATCACTAATACGTATGTCAACTGACATTTTTGAAAAAAACTATTAAAACCAAACTAAAAACTATTTTTTCCAAAAACAGAATTAATAACTTACGTGGGAAAGGCAAAAAAATAAACTTAGCTTAGCTAATATTCACTCAAAAAAAGACTTTACGTATCTTTTTAATTACTGAAGATAATTTATAGAAAGAACAAAGAAGAAAATAATCCATGTTTTTTAATCCCACTTGACAAAATTCTTTAATGCAACCATAGCCAGAAAAAAATAAACGAACTGCCATTGCCATTGTCAAGGAGGCATTATCTAGTGTTATAAATAAAAAACACATCGTAAGAAACTTTATTGTTGATTAGATGTATATGCGCTGGATTACCGTTGTCTTGGGATGTTTTCTCATAAACAGGAATGCCTTTTGTTTTGCTAAAAATACCTTGTGTCGTGTTAGGAATGCTATATGTTGAACTATTATCTTTGTTTAAAAGCGTTGTCTTATAGCTGGGAATGCTAAATGCATAGAAGTTAAAAAAATTGGAAAACACAAGATATATAAACAATTCAAGCGTGTGATACTTCCATGTGTTATTTCTCCACTTTTCTTTGAGATATTTCAAGCAGACAGGATGCGAAAGACATTTGTAGCTTTTATTATCCACCATCGCTTTGACAGCCATGTTTGTTGGGTTTACGTTTAGTAGACTTCATATTGCACTCTTCAGGTATAATAAAAGTTATAAAACATATTTATATGAAGATGTTATTCTTTTTAATGAATGGCACAGTTAAGAATGATGTGAAGAAGAGAGTAAAAACAGAGTGAACATACCTTTGGCACTACTTTGTAAACATATTAAGTCGTATACAACTTTATAGTCATCACATTCTGGGTCACCTATGGAAATCATGCTGCTACAAAGAGCTTGGTAAGCCACATCTGACATGTTTTCTGAAACCAACTTTGCCATCTGGACTTCAGGATCGTGAAACAATTTTTGCAAAATCTGAAAACAAAAATCAAAGTTCTTAAATTGTAGTTTACTCAAGTTTATCAAAAAAATGCGTTATAAGCAAGAGCCATTCTTATTCAACGAATATACTGATAAAGTAACACTTTTTTACATTGTGAACTTAGGTATGCAATATCTTTTGCTTTTAAGAAAACACATGGTAAGTAAGATTACTACCTCACGCCATCTATTATAACACATTAGCATCATAGCACTCTCTTGATCGTCACTTTAAATAGCCAAATTCATGCAGTTAATGATTTCATAATCGTTTGTAATGGCTGCCTTGTTGTCCTGTAAACATTCCAAAACGTCTTTCTTGCCATGTAAGGCAGCTTCCATCAGTGCTGTCCGTTTATCTTTAGTCTCCCAGTTTATCATGGAATAATCATGTTCTAGCAATAATTTAAGGACTTCGACATTTCGATCCTGTACTGCAAATGAAGAGTAGTGGATTCATCCTAGTTCTTAAAATTAAACATATAATTTGGTTGAAATTTACTTTATTATATGGATAAACATTTAAAAAGTGATGTATTTTTAGGAACAATCTCTTGTTGTTAACACTATTCTCTTGTTGTTATTGTTTAAAACATTCACTAAATGGTTTTCATTGATTAAAATGCTTTTCCAAACTCTTGGGAATGTTGCTCGAGTTAAGAAAAGCGGTACAAAAGCACTCGCCTTCGGCTCATGTTTTGAGCACTTCACTTAAATCTCGCTTAGCTTCCGTGTGTTTGGATAAAGCAGTCCAAAACAAAACCGTTTAGTAAAGGTTAATTCTTCTTTAGAATTATGCTTTTCTTTTAAAATATTTTCACTTGAGTATACTTTTTCAAATTTAATTGAAGGACGCAAGAAAAATTGTTCATAAAATTTGTTGTCTTTAAGTTGCTCAAATAAGATGAACCTAAATGCCTTTCTAGTTTTATTTATGAATTAAAAGTGACATACGCAATAAGTTAGCTACTTAAGAGAAACATTTGTGCTAGATTTAGACATAGTTTTATTATAATATTGTTGTCTCATTAGCTTTTGCGTCATTTTAGTAATGCGAGTTATTTAACTTAATATTTAATATAATTCGACGCCTTGTATACGTAAACAACGCTGTTATGACAATTTAAATTTACTAGTTAATAATGTCCCCTGGATGAGAAATGCTTCTTATTTTGTAACTTTAAATGCAAACGCAAAATTGTTTCCTCCCTTTGATTCATTTGTTAAAATCCACCTATCAGCAAAAACTTTTTCTCAAATATTAGAACAAGGTGTAATAAGGTTTGTAACAAGGAAAACGTTTTAACTTGTTCAAACCATATTTTGTTATGTCGGTTGTAAGTTGCCTCTAAATGGACCCTGTCTGTTTGCAAAAATCCGATTCTAGCAGAATTATCATATCATCGAAGGTATTTGGTATATATATCTTCTATTGACAAGTAACGTCACAAAAGTAAGTCAAGACTTTTCGAACGACAGGCAACTTCCATTATAAGAAGAAATTTTGCATGTATTTTGAAATTTTCAAATATTTAAATGCTGCATTTACTGAGATTTAGCCTTTGAAATTAAGACAGTGCTTTTGAGTAAAGCAGAAAATTGTTTATTTCCGTACTAATTTCAAAATTCAAAATATTCTTTGCAAAGCAGTCTAATGCTATTTTTACGGCATAAATAAGAGTGATTGGCATATATTTTAGAATACGCTAAAAGTTATATAACTTAGTTAGGAACTTTTTAAAAATCTGCAAAAGATTGAGATGATAAAATTTTAATCTTATGCATTGGAATGTTAAAGAACATAAGATAACACGGTTGATTGATCTGAAAATTAGTCAAAAACTTGGCCATATTCTTGAATAGATGCGTCCATATTTTGGAAATAAGGTACAAACAATGTTTCAGCTGTTCAAACAAATTTAATTATTTACAAAAAATTCTTTAAAAGGGTATAAGTATATGCATGCATAAACCATGCATCATTTTCATTGAAACCACATTTAAATTACAAACGCAAAGTCGTACTATATTATTGATCTTTAAGTATGCTTTCTTCTCTGTCACTGCATTTTCAGATTACTACATATATAATCACAATTGCTTTTGAAGTATACTGTGATATTACTGAAAAATCCATGTTGCGTTTGCTGAAAAAAGGTTAGTTTGTGTAAAGTTTGATAGATGAATTTGAAGTCATAATTTTTAAATTTATCATTAAATTTTAAAATTCGCAGGTCTTTTTCTTATATTTTAATACACCTTTCATGTACATGGTTGGAGTTGAAAGCAAGAAAGATATTTTCAATCCCGTTAACATCACGAGTCTCGATAAATTTACCGAAGTGCATCTTATCATCTAATTTATAACTATCTTAAGTTTTGTTTTTAAAAGTTTTGTTTACTTCATCATTATTTTAGAGACATGTCCATTAAGGGAAAATGTTTTGTTTGAAACACTTTTCTCATCGGCAGATTCATGTGCATTGAAATGTTTACAAAAGCCGTTCTGTGTTGGTTTTAACTTTGTGAAGACATAGCGACAAGGGACGTAACTTGTCAATTAACCCACACACTTCCACCGAATTATAAAATTTGCACAGATAATAAATGGAGTTTCTATGAATTGTTAAATCCACAAAGAAAGGTACGAAGGAAAAGAATATTAACGGCTTAAACTATTTTCATATACAGAGCTACTTATTTTAATTAATTGCCCATTTTACTTTTAAAGATACCATACAACAAAGAAAAGTTGTGTAAAAATGGTGGAATAACGACTGTTGACTTGAAAGACGGACCTGGCTCTGATCCTTATAGATGTCAATGTTCTTTTGGCTTTACGGGGGAAAATTGTATGCAAAAACTATGTAAGTTTGTTAAAAATTTGGATGCAGCACAATTTGTTCAGATATTTGCAGCAGTTTTCCTTCCCCAAACAGTTTTCACTTTATTTTCAAAACATGACGAGAACAGTTAACTTCATACGTTATAACTGAAATTTTATACAATTTAAATGACGCTATAATATGTACATTAGAACAGCTGATAAATTGCATCATTTGCATGCTCGGAGACATGCTCTGATGGGGAACTTCACCTCTTCACCCTGAATCCGGGAAAAGTGCTAATTTTTGTGAGAAAAATTAATTGAAAAGTCATCCAAAATCTAAATGTACGTTTTTTATTGCTGTGGGACGACAGCACTATTGTATCTACAAATGACTTTACTCCAGTTATTACAATTGTAGATGCCGAAAAGAGTTAGTGTATGAAATAAATTTGTGTTCTAATGCTTCAATTGACAATAAATAATTTTTTATGTGAAGAAAAACTTTACAATTTGCATTTGCTTTGTCGATACTAAATAGTCCGTTTAATGCCTTAAGCCTAATTTCTTTGTTCCAAATAAAGTTCCAAGCCTGTCTCTTCATACAGAAGTTCAAGTAGTTATGGATGAATATACAACAGGAGGCAATTATTAAGACGTTTTCGAGAATGACGACTCGTTCGTATTGAAAAAGCTACCATAGCCATATTTTATAGATAAGTCAGTTGGGTCATCTGTAAAAATCGTAAACAAAGTTGATACTGAGCTGGAGAAACAGTACTTTAATCGTTCAATTTGTTTGTTGATTTTGATGTCAATATGTTGCTCGCTACTATCGATGATTGATTGCACCATTTTGTCAAATTTTAATTCAAAAAGTTCTTTGACAAATAAAACTCAGCATTTTGTATTCATAAAAGTTTTATTAGCAAAACAAAGTCATAGTTCATATTTTATGTGTCCACAACAACATCTTTTCATCTTCCTTGTTTAGCCATGTTTGTTTATCAACTGATCTGATAAATTACGTACTATTTGAGTTCGCCCCATACCTAATTGATTTATGTCTAACTCTTCTTAAAATATATTTTTCAGATTTTTCATCATGCAAAGAAGCAGTAAAAGATGGCAGGTATAGTATGCCTAAAACGTAGCTAATTTTTATAAAGTATAAAGGTGGAATAAGTAGTCCTTATTTGGTTAAAAACGTTACGTCTACCAAACATAGAATAGTTAAAAAGTAAGTTACAGCAGTAGAAAGAAGTGTATTTTTCTGCCAAAATTTTAAGAAATAAAATTAACGTGTAAATGTGAGCAGATCGATTAAAACTTTTGTAAAGATTCATCATGTTTTATATAATAAGATTGTTTGCTCTAGTTAAAAAAATAAAACCAATAAAATAATTGTTTGTAAAATCATTAGTAAACAGTTAAACAATAAAATTGCAAACAAGAGTTAGTTGTCGAAAGTTACTTTAACATAGACTATCAGACATAGACGTAGGAGCATCGATAATTTATAATATTCCAAACAAAAACCAAAAAATCTCAAAAACTGCCATTTTTTCTATACGCTTACTTCGCGAGTAACTCAGACAAGAAAACATATATAAGCATTGTGTAAGCAGTTGTCGACTAATGATTTGACAGTCAATAATTTCATTGGTTTCTACCTTTTATTGGAAGAAATTAATTACCTAAAAAACTTGGTAAAAATCGCAATTGTCTTGAGCCGTTCCCAAGCATTCTTTGTTACTTTTTTGTAAAATAAATACCCTTTTGAATAAAAAAAAACTAGAGGTAATAAAGAAATTTTTGCTATAGAAGACATTTTTTTACTTTTTTGTAAGAACATGTTATTTAAAACACAGAGTTTGCGATTTCTAATAGAAGCTAATACGCTACTTTAAATGTTTTCCGTAATTTTGAAATAAAAAAAAACCCTCAATTATTAAAGTCTCTCGAGATTTTTTTGATTCTTTAACAAAAAATATTTTAGAAAAGTTGGTCTGCTAACGTTTCTTGTGATCAACTATTATATTGATAAATTATAACAACAAAATTAAGATAGAAATTTGTTTTTCTTGTAAACAAATGCAAAAGTTCAAAAGATGGTGTGTACTTGATAAAGACGGACACTTCACTTGGCTACAGCAAAGTTTTCTGTCAAAAAAAGATATTGGGTTGTTCTGGAGAAGGCTGGACGCTAGTGATGAAAATTGATGGGAATAAGGTATGATAAAAACCTAGCCACGTTGCACTCATGAGCGTTATTTTTTAAAGACGTTTAAATTTTATATTTACATTTGATGTTTCTATAAGACCATAAGTTTCTACTTAAACTAAGTTTCAACTAAGTTACAACAATGTGTATTTAAATTTTGTGAATATCATTACGACTTATGCACGTGACTTAATGGAAACTTGATTCGACGATTGAAAATAACAATTGCAATAAGTTGTAAATGTGTTTTATAAGCAAAATGTCGCATTGCTCACTGCTCACTGCAGTTTTTCCAATGCAAAATGCCAGTGTCTGACTTTTTTATCAATCTAAAATTCTCAGTTCTTTATTTTTGAAAAACTGATTTAAATGACTTTAACTTTAAGCTTTTAAAACATTTCCCAGGTCAGATGATGCCTTGGGAAAATTTATCATTTGACAAATTTTGTGTTCGATATTTTATCGCAACTTTCTTTCACATCATGACACAACCAAGTCAAAAACCTTTTTTTAAAAACGACTTGAGGAGAATTAAATCATTATTTTCTCATATTAAAAGGAAATGGAGTTCAAACTTAAGTCATATGTTGTGCTAATTTTATTTTTTTTATGTCCAAGTTCAAGCCAAAATTCATGTCTAGAATGAAAGAGAGGTGGTTACAAAAGTTTCTCATAATTTCGAACATTTTTTTTGTTTTTTAAACTCTTTAAATGAATAGAACAAATTATTCAGAAAAATATGTCTGTTTTCGAAGATTGAATCACTAAAAACTAGGACCGATAGAGTCTGGGCTAGGGTATTTATCACATCGGCAAGCACGTAATGATGTATGTAGTTATGTGTGATTGCCTAGTAGAACTGCTAACACTTTAGGTTTATTTTTTTGAATTTCTGTAAAATTGCTTCATTTTACGTTCTCGACATAAACTTAAAATTCCAATGAGTGAAGAGTTTAGTGTGGAAGGAAAGGCAGTAAATGTCATTATCACCACAATGTGATTTCCGCCTGTGTTAACATTGAAACAGTTTCAGAAGGTCGATTTTTCGTTGTATGGCATAGGTTATAATACCTCAGATCAGTTCATGTCTAACTCATTTTTTTGGAGACAGGAATTACTATTGTACTTAAAATAAATGTTAGAAATGTTTAACTTTGAACAGAATTTTTAATTCATTGTGTAACTTTTACAAGTTTTTTTTAGAAAACCTTCGACTTTGACTCATCGTTTTGGACAAATAAAAGTAGTTACAATATTGAAAATGGTAAAACAGGAATGGATGATTTGGAAACAAAACTTCCTACCTACTGGAGCACAAAAATTAACAAGATATGTGTTGGAATGAAACTCAACGGTACAAACTTCATCAGCTTCAAGATGAAAGCTAAATCGTTGTATGATGTCATCGCTGGTGGAGAATACCGCAAAACAAGTGTGAACCGAAGACAATGGATGTCATTAATCAAAGACAGCGTTCTTCAACAAAACTGCAATAAAGAAGGTTTTAACGCAGAGTCAGGACATTGGTCACATGCTCGTGTAAGGCTTGGTATCATAGGGAATGATAAAAATGATTGTCAAAAATCCGACTCTTTCATTGGTTTTGGTGGTCCATACAACGGTTAGTACTGCGGGCGAACACCTCATATCAACAGCTGCGGGAACTCAGCTCGTTGCACAGGAAAGCCGATAATAGAGTTTAAATCAATGGGATATATTTTCATTTCTTAATTACAATAGTGGTAATAGGAACCACATTTGCTCTTGTTTCAGGCTATACATATTTGTAATTCCATTTATGTAGAACTAGCTGTAGATGTACTTACTTTTTAAAGTAAGCTTTACGAACTATATTCAACCATGTTTGTTTGAGTAATGTTTAGCAGATTCCTTCAAAATGTATTAGAAAATCACTTTTTCAAAGCTTTCATTTGATTATTCTATAATGAGCATAAAATATACGTATTATGAAAATCCTACGCTATCCCGAGAAGCTAAACTACATGACTCCTCAGAAAATTAAAAAGGAAGGGCTCAATTGACAACCAAGTATACAATACCATTTTCTTAAAAGGCTCTCAACCACTTCGTTTTTATGGCTTACCCAAGTACACAAGAAACGTGATGCAAGACAACCGTCTCCATTACGTTAATGGTCCTTTGAAGTGACTTTCTCGGATGTTTTAATAGCAAAAGCAAGGTCAAGTTTTCACTTTAAAGTTAGTTTTGCTTCAGCTATTAATCGCTATTGAATCTTATGGTAATTTGTCCCATAAGCAAATCAATCTTGCAACATTTCGTCCAAATTTCAACCAAATTCGCGATCCTCTGATTAGACACTTTAATTCTGTCATTAACATTGAAAAGGTCTTACTTTGGTTTTGGCATCGAGTGTTTAATTTTAAACGCTGTACTATTGTCTGTGAATGTTTCCGATGGTTTCGGTTGGTAGTTATATCCTGCACCAATAGCGCCAGCTCTTCGTAACTCTTAGTTTTGAGGACAACGATAGCTACCAAACTTTGAATCAACTTATACGTTTTTGCCCATACGCTAACCGAAAAAATCGATCGTTGTTTGGTTTCGTCTTCCTCATCTTTGCCCCGAAAAAGTGATTCTAAAATCGACAAAATGTCGCTACTCTTTATTATTGCCATTAACTTCTTGGATTTTCACAAAAAGTCTTCATATTAAATCTAATCCGTTTTAATTTGTCGGCCAGTGTGGTCGCCAAACTGGGTTTAAAATTCCTTTAGTCGTAGTAAAACGTTTTCTTCGTCTTCAATATAGGGCTTATAGAGTTTTATTAATAGCAATCTCGCAAGAACAAATTCAACGCAACAAAACAACATTCATCATGAGTTGTAGGTCACAAGAGATCTGGCAGATGTCGTCATACATCACATTACAAAAAATAACTAATCACATTCATTTCATTATTGTTTTTTAAAGTAGATATTGTTAAGTGCATGTTCTAATCGAAATTAACATTTATTTTGAAAGACACTTGCACTATGTCCTTAAGTAATTTGATGCGGCAAGAAGATTAAATGTTTGTAAATGTAGATCATCCAGGTTGGTATAGTCCTGAGAAGGACTGTTTTTGTTGTTGTTGAGTGACGTTTCGACAACCTTAGACGTAGTCATATTCAGATTCTTTTGACTTTGAAGATGACTACCGCTAAGGCTGTCGAAACGTCAGTCAACAACAACAAAAACAGTCCTTCTCAGGACTATACCAACCTGGACGATCTACATTTACAAACATGTAACGATACTCCCGTGTTTAAACCATTTACTTTAGGGAGATTAAAGTAAAGAATCATGTTTTAAAGTGGTTATATCACGAATTTTAGCCCCCCTTTTTTATTAGCTAAATCTAAAGACCTTGTTTCAGTGATTTTAAATCTCCAATTATAATTGAAATTGGATTGGTGAAAGTGATTTTACGGACGTTCAAAGTCACGATTTTCAGCATTTTTTTTGCGAACTTTTTGATCGGTATGCTAATGACTTGTGACGTAGAAAGTTGAACACCATATATCAACATGGCGTATTCTACTAACAATCTTAATAAGAAACACGGAGGAAAACTCTGTGTTGCTGGCGGACCTAATCAAATTAGTTGTGCCAATGATTCAAAAATCGAAGGAATGTCGATGCATCTGTTTCCTAAAAAAGAAACAGAGCCGCAAAGACATCGAAAATGGGTAAATTTTGTGCGTAAACATAGACCGGGTTTTGAGGCTTCCTCTACCTCATGTCTGTGTTCTGCGCATTTTGAAGATTCTTGTTTTGACCTTAATTTGAGCGTGCAAGTCAAGCTCAAAAGAAGGTTGAAGAAAGATGCTTTCCCAACCATTGACGTGGCTGGGATTCCTGAACCATTGCAGGACGAAATAACCGATCGAAAGCGAAGACAAGTAAGTTTACGCTTGTTTATGTTAATTTTTCTTTTGTCATATGTAAATTCGATATAAGTTTTGTAGATTATTCGACATACTCTCCATAAGCCATCGCTGAAGGAAACATGTTCTCTCAATGAGGAAGTACCATCTACTAGTGATGAAGCTGAGCATGTTTAAGTATGCACTGGGGAAGCAAACGATTCGCCATTTGAGCGGCTTGCTATTTTCCATTTTTACATTTATGCTATGATTTAATTCCATGTATTTTTTCTTTTGTCTTTTTTCCCAGACTGACATTGAAGAAAAGATATTCTTTCATTTAATTCTTTCAGCTTAACCTCTCAGTAGTTGCACCAATTTGTTTTTATTTTTTTACTCTTGTTTCAAACCATTAAACTGCATGTCAACTTATATAGTGCATCCATGTATCTCCTATTTGGTTTTCATCTAGGCATATTTCCTGACCATTCCAAACTCAGCAAAGAAGGTCAGCAGTCTCTACAGTGCAAAAGTTAAAAGACTATTCCATCATCGCCCCTCTGATGGTATGTAACCTGTTGTGTTACCACTTTGATATGCTTTCCGAATAAAGTGGTAAACACAAGCAGGTAAAGGCCGAGTATTCTCCCATCCCATAGACCCACAAAACCATCGCATCAACCATCTATATGCCACAGCTCTCAAGTACCTGAAGTAAATAAAAAGGTTGGACTAATTATTGTTGATGAAACAATGTTGATTATAACATTATTTCTTATACAATTTACAATCTTACATATTTAATGATTGTGATGCTTGGTGGCGATAAGCACGTCCATTCCTATCTCTCAATAGTGGCTCGACGTTTTCAAGGACAGCCTCATGAACTAAAGGCCCAAATTTGGCATGCTGTGTTATGCATGATATTTTCTAAATGCTGCCATCGAATGTCATTTTCTGCAAAGCTGGTCCAATTTCCTTACAGCATCTGTACTCTAATGCGCCTTCTAACAAATCGGTATGACAGCATTGACAATTACACCTGAAACGTGGGAGCATTCTGGTTTATAAAGTAACTTTATGTATATTACAAACAGGAGAAAACAACAACTTACCATTCACCAAGTGGAATTACGCCATCACTTCGTTGTTCTAATGTCGCAGGGAGAATTCTATCGGGATCATCTGGAGTATGCACTTCATCACCATCTGCTAGCATTTCATCGTCATATGCGAAGTCGTTTAAATGCTCGACATAACCCACGGATTTCGAGCTCGAATCAGATACGCATTCAGACAGGGGCGGATCTAGGATTTTTCAAACATCAGTCAAAAAACGTCGAAGGCACTCCGCTTCGGGGGGGGGTCTGAGGCATTCTCCCCTGAGAAATTTTGAATTTCAGAACCTCTAAAATGCCATTTTCAGCGTTTTAGAGCAATACAAGATGTATTTTGTGGGCATCGTTTTTCGGTAAAAACAACACATTTTGCTTACGTTTTTTTCAAAAAAAAAATGAAGTGAACAATACTTGAATGTTTTGCCAAATATTTAGGCTCATTATCATGCCAAATATATGGCTCATTAGCATGTCTAGGAACGTAAAATTTATTTTACAATAATGCTATTCAAAAACAGATATAGTCTTTAAAAATTTCTACCAAGTTGTCAGGCATAGACCCCCCTAGAGACCCCCATTCAAACCTCTATGTAATAAGTTAAGTTAGAAATTTGGTACTACAAGTGACAGTTCATAAATATAGAAAAGCTCAGACTTCAAACCATGCAAGTTTATTGTAACCCTTTACCCATCTCCACATCAGAGCCAGCAAATTCACTTTTTGAGAAAAAACTCAAAATTTTTTTTCTGTCAAAGATTAAGAAAATTATCAAAGTGAAAAATTGCAGTTAAGGACAGCTTAATGCCATGAATGTTTCTTAGGCATTTCACTAGACTATTATCTTCTGTAAGTATATGCAAGGTGTGCTATATAGCAATCACTAGTAGCATTGTATTTGCAAATACAAACAGAATGTAACCAACATGTCTTTAATTATATAATTACATGAATGTTAAAATTGGTTCATGTGTCATGCTTACTGGTTATGATAAATATCTTTTCATATGATCAAAGCTCGTTTAAATGTAAATCTGAAATAATTTAGTTTAGAAATTATACTGATCATGAGAAAAATTACCTAGTGATCATGAAAAATGCTTTGCTGTTTTGCCAAATTTCAAGGTTTATCTGCATACATTGGAAGACATTTTTACTTTATAGAAAATGCTATTCATACATCAATAGCCCTTTGGAATTTATGGCAAACAATCTGGTATGAGCCGTAGATTAACACACCTTTACATCTCTACATGAGGTGTTCAGTTAGAAAAGGGGACAATATGTGACATGGGACAACATTTCATGTATGTGAAATACTCAGGTTTAATACCATTCCAGTCAAATTGTCAAAATAAAAAGCTTCATGGATCATAAGACTCAAAATCACAGGTTATAGTAAACAGCTCCTCATGTAATCAATGTTAGTTTTCTCAAATCTTAAACAATATGTAGTATAACTGTCCAATGATTGAATGATCAATGATCATAAACTGAAAAGCCCCAAACATTTGTTTATGATAAAGTAAATAATAGTATGTCACCTTATGGCTACAGGTTTTTTGTCCATTGAAATATATTTGCAGGAATGTAGGATTTCGCTGCCATATAACGGTCACGATTCCCCAAGCATTAAAGAAATCATAGCTAATTTAAGTCCTTCGGCAACAACAATTTTAGAAGCATCAATCTGCTTACCATACGCCATATTAACATAAAGTGCATCACACACTCGCATAAATTGACTTTGATATATTGCATTCATGCATACACTTCACTTGTCCTTTACTTACGATTTTCGATGTAAATTTCTGCTGATAAAACTCAAAACAATGTTGGCTTGCTTTTGAACATCAATGACTGAAATGTCGCTCGCGAGATCGTCTTTGCCAAGCATTTACAATTCATCCATAAATTTTTCACCCTCTTGAAAAAATTCCCAGTTTGGAAAGCAGCATTCATGTCAACATATGAATTTGTAAAAGATTTCCATAAATTCCATCTGATTGTAGTTTAGTTTCTGTCATGCTTCAGAAAATTACTATGAACGATGAAACATTCAATTCAGACAGTGAGCTTGAATATGTTAGTTCAGTTGGCTATCAGTCGAAATCGGTCAAACCAATCACAGTAAGACAAAAATTCAAATGAACCAATTGTAAGATAGCAATTGGACTCCCTTATAGGTCCGGCCACCCCTATTATCGGTCGAGATTATTCCAGACTGTCCACTGATCTGGCCATTGACCAATAAAATAGCGTTTCTGGCGTTCATAGACTCCTTTATAAGTCGAACCAGTCAAGCCACCCGCTTATCAGTCGGTTATTCCAGGTCAATTAAAATTCAACTGATTTGGTTACCAAGGAGATATCGTTGCATTAGTCATTAGTTTTCAATAATAAATAAAGCTGGATTTTTATCACGAAGTAAATGCGACAATAAAGTAAGAATAATTAATGATTTTTAATTAATATGAATAGGCAATTTTTGAATTTCAAACATCAGTCGCGCGACGGATTTGACATACTCTAGATCCGCCCCTGCATTCAGACATCGAATTCGAATTATCTGAGCACTGATTTGAGGCCATACTTTCCGGACAACTTGTTTTTTAATATTTTATTGAAAATACTGTCATTCTTTGTTTTTAAGACAAGAAAAACGACAACAAAATCACCTTCTATAATATAATATTATATTGACGGAAACAGACGTGTTCAACTATCTACGTCACAAGTATCAATATGGCGTCGTAAAAAATTCGCAAATAGTACCCGACTTTGGAGGCAAAAATAAGCAACTTATATTTATCTGTTTAAGTCCAGCGACATGTCATAGTTCTTCAAATAATCCAAATTTTCAATTAAGCTCATAAAAGAGGGGGGCTAAAATTCGTGATATAACCACTTTAAAAGCGAGAAAATAAATGCCAACTACTTGCCAACAGATAAAAAAGTTGATATCTGTTAAAAAGTAATTACATTGATGATAATTCAAATATACTGTTAATATATAATGTCGCCATATACAACGTCAATTTAAAATTTTTGTCACAAATTTGCAAGCTGGCTACGCCATTGTAATTCCCATATCATCATTAACTCAGTTACAGGTGACTTAAAGTACTTTATTTATTGCGAGTGATCTATTTGGTTTTTAAAAGAATTTCATTCCGTTAAGAAATCAGCCAGGTACATTCCAATGTATTAATACACACCCCATTTCTAAAGTGAAGTCTAGTAATGGCCTTGGATTTTTTAAAACCTGTCTTTCTCAATGCCACTCATTGTCTTTATCAATTTGTAATTCATCATTTTATGTTTATCTCTTTACTTTTTACCAAGTCTTTGTCATTCTTCATTTTTTTATAATTGCCTTATTTACTTTAACTTCCTCTTTCATCCTTTTAAGTCCTTGTTTTACCATTGCAAGTTCCATTTGCGGAGGCCGAAGCAAATTTCGCGCCACCTTCACCTTTGAACTAATGATTTTTGCAGTGCTTGCCGCAGTATTATTGAGTTTCGATACTTTATGTTAGCCTTTGCATTTTGATTACACTCTACCGATGACTGCGCTACCACTAAAAAATTAAAAATACGTACGCGAATAGGTTAAATGTCGTCATGTAATCGTGTCAACTTGTGAATTGCCGTCCTATCACCTGGACATTTGGACATTTTTTAGTATAACATTGTGGTTAGCCTGTGAGCAGGCTACCCACAAAAAATATTATTAAGCTTGGATTAATAAAAAGATGCAATGCCAGTAACGATTCCTGTCTGTGGGAGAAAGCCAAGAAAATTGATTGAAATAGGCAAAAAACTATACACTTTTATGCCTCGTTGCGCCTCCTAAGAGGACATTGAATTTGGCTCTGTATTTTGTCTACAGTCATTGTAACAATTGACAAGTCAGGTTTTGTTGCTACATAAGGAACATCAAGAATGCTCCTCAATTACTTTATCCCTTAATTGACTGTAAAATGCCCCCCCTTACAAGGTTTCATTTTGATCAATCTTCCTGTTTCTCAACAATTAACTTCATTTACTGTATATTATAACTGTGGAAATAACTGTTCTGCTTCAATTCATTTTTCTAGCCAAAATTTAAAACTTCGTGACTCATAATCATTTCTGCGCCCCAATAAAATCAACAGCTTGGGGGGACTTGCCTTCCCCTCCCCTCCCTGCCCCCTCTGCCCCCCTTGCCACCACGCCACTGCGTCATTGTCAAAATTTTGACTCTGAAGATTACTACCACTAGGGTTGTCGAAACGTCAGTCAACAACAACAAAAACAGTCCTTCTCAGGACTATACCAACCTGGCGATCTACATTTACAAACATGTAACGATACTCCCGGATTCAAACCATTTACTTTAATATAGATATATATAGAGCTATTTACACAGTTTGAGATATCAGATTATCGTGAATGTGTAATTGTGATGTGATGTATTGTGTGATGTATTGTTAGGGTGAGGTGTTGAGAATAGAAAAGCTTAAGAGGGATGGAGCTGCCTTGGGTATTAAGTGAAGGTTTTAGTTTGGAGATGAGGAGGCTTTCGTGGATTATGAGGTCGAATGTGTCGGAGCAGAGTGAGATGATCTTAAAATCGTCTGGCGAAACATGGTGGTTAGAGGAGATACTAAGAGTAAGAATACTTGACATTAATGGGATAATATAGCGTTTTCCAGTCAAGGGAGAGATCCCCAAGTGTTCCGAGATTCTGGTATGTAAATAGCTCAATATATATCTACATTCTTGTTAACTTCCTAATTCGTCTAAAGATGTGATAAGTAAAGACGAAACGTCACTGTTTTAATAAATTTAATAAAACCAAATTGTTTATGACTATGTTTAAAATTATTTGCTGGGCTCTAATACTTATATTGAGAATCCGTTTCCCGCCTGGCACTTCATTGGCAATAATATCGACAAATCGATATGACAATAAAACGCTTAAAGAATTTAGAAAGTATTAACGTATCGAGCTCGAATTTGGTAAAGCTATATTGGATTTAAAATTACTTACAACATGTAAAAAGCGTTCAGCAATACCACGTTTCTTGTGGTTCAAGGTTGCAAATCGCCGTCTGCGTAGTTCTTGCACCTATCGACAATGTCAAAGCAAACTAATCCTCGAAGAAATAAATGACAATTACTCCAGAATACGCGTACTATCTGCACAAGTAACAACGACCCATTCTCATCTGGCTTCATTCGTATCTACACTAGACTTTATACATTTGAAGAATGTTTCAGATCGTGAGAACTCGAAGAAATTAAACCAGCACCAACTCATACAAGATCGAACGCTTTTCATCTTTGCGCTAAGAACTACAATAAAATTCAAATCATCCCAGACAAAGTGGTGTTCAATTTCTCGAACAGGTTAATCACAACACAAAAAGACATCCTTTCCAAGGGTTTATATTTTGCCATTGCAACTACTAAGTTAAACCACTTTAATTTTCTCGCACCCTTCGAAAAATTCTTTGCCGCAACTCATAATGAAAGCATCTATGAACACTCTGGTTTTCACTATGTATCCGTAAAACCCGAATGAAAGACATAGCACTATCTGGTCTTCGCAGCTACAGCCGTCGTAGTTTTTTATTTTCAAGAGACGAAATCAACCTTCTAAACGACCTTAAGAATGACAATAGCATTGTTGTCATGAAACGTGATAAGGGCAATTCCGTTATCATCCTTGATAAAACCGACTACAATAACAAAATAATAATATTAATAAAATAATATTTAATGTACTGAAGATGGCATCATGAGATGTCGAAACATGTCTATTTTAAAAATAATCGTTGTGTGTATTAAATGCGCATTAGCTATAGTGCTTCTACGAAATTATGGAATAATAAATATTCTATCAGTTGCTTGAAGATCGACCTACGGCGAGAAGCTCGGGGTAGCGACACCAAAAACTTGTCGATTTTATTTCATTTTATCTTACGCTCTTCTAGTACATAGTATATCGAGCGCTATTTTATCCAGGAATATTCTCCCATTAATTCATATATATATGAAAAATCTGATACCTTTCTTCGTAATATACGCTTGAAAGCTTACTTCTTACTTAATCCGAATACTACCACCGTTATAAATATACCAATGGCTTCAAGAGCACTAAAAACGCTAAACCGATTGACGACCTAAAAGATATCGGGAAAGACATGACGAAAATGATACAATGAATAAAATTTAAAGACGTGAACAGCACATTCCTCAACAAAATGAAAGATAACACCACTACCATGAAACACGAAACGAAGCTACTAATCCCTGCCGACAAAACAACGAATTTCCACAAGCTAGGCAAGCCAGCATATTGCGACCTCCTTAAACAAAACATCACAAAATCATACAAGAACTCAAATGCCGACACAATAAAAGCCATCCACACGGAAGACAAAAATATCACATACAACTGGGTACATCTGACAGAGTAGAAGCCAGCGCTCACAAAAATGCACTTATAACATTTAAAGAGCATAAACCAAACTTTACGAATAAACCAACCTGCCGACTTATCAACCCAACAAAATCCGAAATTGGTAAAATTAGCAAGAAAATACTGGACAGAATCAACAGCAACATCATAAAAACAACCTCTTTCAACCAATGGAAAAATTCATCATCTGTGATCCAGTGGTTGAAATCAATCAAACACACAAAAAACGTCACCTTCATATCCTTTGACATCGTAGACTTCTATCCATTCATTAACTAAGACCTACTAAACAAAGCACTGGATTTCGCCTCAACCTACGACAACATCACAAACGCCAAAAGCAAACATCATTATACACGCTAAGAATTCATTTCTCATACACAACCAACAACTCTGGCAAAACCAACAACTCTACATTCGACGTCGCAATGGGCAGCTTCAACGGTGCTGAGACATACGAACTTGAAGGAAGCCAGTTCCTGTCTCAACTACAACACATCACAACAGACATATGACTTTATCCAGACGACGGACTGGCCATTTCAAACACCACATCAATAGAAACAGAGAACATCAAAAAGGAGATATGCCGCATCTTCAACAACAGTGGACTACGCATAACTATCGAAGTAAACAACTAAGCTTTGATGCAAGTTAATGTATTATTGACGGTCATCCTTGACCATGCCATTGAACAGTTGAGGTATTATTGACAGTACATCCTTAACCATGCCATTGAACAGTTGAGGTATTATTGACAGTACATCCTTAACCATGCCATTGAACAGTTGAGGTATTATTGACAGTACATCCTTAACCATGCCATTGAACAGTTGAGGTATTATTGACAGTACATCCTTAACCATGCCATCGAACAGTTAATGTATTATTGACGGTACATCCTTAACCATGGCATTAAACAGTTAATGTATTATTGACAGTACATCCTTAACCATGCCATTAAACAGTTAATAGATTATTGACAGTACATCCTTAGCCCTGCCATTGAACAGCTAATGTATTATTGACGGTACATCCTTAACCATGCCCTAGAATGTTAATTGGGAGTGGGTGGTGATATTCAGACATTCGGTTGCTCCTGCCTGATTTCTTATTAAAGTGTGTTTTTTAATGTAAATCCTTAAGAGATGTATAATATATAAATGTAGCTTATAGTTTTTTTGTTTGTGCTTGTAAAATTTATGCGTAATTTATTATTGTTTAATTCTATTTGTAATTTTGTATAAAAATTATATTTACCTTTTTTTGTGTCTGCACATGCGCAGATATACGTATTGTATGACGTCTATTACTGTAAATGCTAAAGCTTTAGGATCGCGGCGCTTATTTAATTTTTAAGATTTTGAATGCGTCGCGTATGCGAAAGCGGTACTTTAGTGGTACTTATTTAATATTTTTATTGCGCCAAGAAAATAGCGAGTTGACAAAATACAAAATCTATTTTCATGATAAAATATTATGTAACTTGATGAAAATAATGTTACATACGCGCAGAACAAGGATGTCCTGAACTGTAAAGGTTAATAACTTATATTTCTTCCGAGCGCCGCTCTAAAGTTACTCAGATGCGGTGAGTGACCGGAAATGGCGCTAAATAGCTTTTCTGGATTCTGAGGGCGGCGCTTGAACTTCTCCGTGCGTGAGTCACGCGTGACATTGCTATCGCCTTTCCCCGCTAGTTCGCTGACTTGATTATTGGCTCAATAGCGAGGATCTTTCCTGCACGTCTAAAAAGAATCGATAACAGCAGCCATCCATCCACATCAATTCACTTTACCGAGGGTACCGTCGTTGACAGTTTAGTAATTTAAGTACCATTTTCGTGTTTTTTTAAAAGACATATTTCTCAAATGCCTAAGTTTTATAGTTAGATGATTTGTCAAACTCCAGTGCCATTTGTTTGACAGCATTACAAGCGGAACGGAGGCAAAATTAATAGACAAACTCTAATAGCATTTATTAACGAACTTCAATGCTTACTTTTTTTTCTTACTTAAATTTTCTGTATCTTTAAATGTTGTTATCGGTTGTCAAATGTATTAGAGAAAACAATATCTAAAGTATTTTAGTCTTATTGCAGAGTTTTCATCATATTTGTGTAGACGTGTATTAAGTCTTTTACAAATATTTGTTATTATTCATTATAATGACAGTTAGAGGAAATTGCTCTTTATTTATAATTGATTTAGCAGCTAATAACCGAAATAATACAACTTAAAACATCTTGTAAGTTACTACTTGAGCTAAAAATCTGACACGCATTTTAACGCAAAGTACGATTGAAGTATTTTCAAAGATGAAATTCGCGACTCAACGAGTTTTCTTTAACTTTAAAATGCTATATAATTAATTTTACATCAAGGAACATCTACGCATCATACGCAAGCGCAGATACATGTACGCAATGTGCACCTATTTTTATTGTATTGAAAACGGATGATTCATCATAACACAAACTTCCCATTTCATAAATATGAAAAATATTCAGTTATACAAAATCATTTCCCCAGCCACACGTGAAAGTATATTATATTTTTCTATTTAGGGTTTTGAGGGCATGAAAGCATATTTTGGCTCATATGATGGCCAGATAAGATTATTTCGACCCATCGAGAATGTGAAGAGGTTACAAAGAACAGCAGAAAGACTGTGTCTACCTGTAAGTATGAAATGTGTCATGAAATGTAAAATATAAATTTCACCACTTTTGAATACATGCCATTGTTTGAGTTTAACTTAAAAATAACCGCCTAAAGTTGTCAATGGGGAGCTTTTGCAAAGACTACGTGTAAGAAGTACGTCATTTTGGCGCGAAAACATTGTTTTCACAAGAACTACTCGTAGCTGTCATCAATCTGAGTCGATGTTTTGTAAAAAAATTGAAGTCGCGACTACGATGTTTTTTAAAGCAATAATCCGTAAACACATATGATTTCAATAGAAACTAGTAAAGTAAAACATGCATACATGAATAATACCCAAACTATCATTATTCCACCACTCTTAAATCCTGTATTAATAAAAATAAGTTGTAGTTGTTCAATTTTTAATTCAAAGTACCAACCACTCTATGGGCTGTAAGTTTTTGAGGAGAAAAATGCAACCAAGGCGCTTGCCCATGATGTATTTGGAAATGTAACAGCTTCGTACCCAGGCGCGATGCCCACACACGCCGTATAACATGTTTAATTTCTAAAAATTGCGCTTTCAAATCAGTCACTCGAAGTATTAAAAAAGCGTCAAATTGTTGAAAGCACCAAAGCACTTTGGTACTATAGGCTGGAAATGTCCTATGTTGAAAAATGTGCTGCAGTTCTTTCTTTTGATGTACCCCATATTCGCCATTGTTTTCCTTAAACAACTAAACCTAAAAAATATAACAACAACATCATCACAGCCATCTTGTCTTCATTTACATAAACATTATATATTTTATTTCATAAACTGATAACTGCATTGAATCTACTTTCTCGAATATATACTACTTATGATATTTTAATATAAATGGTAGAAGTGATGTTAATAGTCCACAAGCAGTAAACGGCTATATTGTCTGTCACATTCAGTGTTTATGATTCAAATTAAAACAGCAAGGCAGCAGTAGTTCAAAAACTGCGCTATTTTCAAATACTTAGTCGATTAAACATTAAACAATTTAGAAGACGTGCATTCGGGCTAAACGCTACCCTCTACCTAATTTTTTTCTGATATTTTTACACATCTCTTTGACATATGTGTTTCTTAGATGCTTCCAATACCAACAATGGAAAATGGTCCAAAGATCGCCAGACGGTTTTACAAGGAACTTACTGATATTCAGGTAGATGCTGCATGAATAATGTATTCATTTACCCCATATTTCGATCCAATACTCCATACTAAGTTGTTCTTTATTTTTTTCAGTATGGAAAAGTTTCCAGTCCATGGGCATATGTTGTAAATGATTCATCTGATGAGAACGAAAATTTACAAGCTATGAGTATAAATTAGTTGCTGTTTCTGGTTCATAGAAACCTTTTTTGTCGTATGTCATATGGACACTAAGAAGCTAAATATAACCCATTTGTAGAAAACCTCAATAATAAATACTTGTTTGACAGAAAGAATTTATGCTCGTTACCTTTATTTGCTGAAATAAGATTTTCCTAAAATAATTATGGCTAGTTGTAGCAAAGTCGGCTCGTGTTTTATTTTCCTATACAATGCAACTATTGCTTTCTTCATGTACAAATATTTTTGTATATGAAACAGAGACTTTGTGTCGTGGTGTCAAACTTAAAGATGGATTTCAAAATAGCAAATACCATGGTGAATGGTGATAATAACAATGTAATAGTTCTTAAAAGAACTG
The DNA here is from genome assembly GCF_021976095.1 of Xenia sp. Carnegie-2017. NCBI lineage: Eukaryota > Metazoa > Cnidaria > Anthozoa > Malacalcyonacea > Xeniidae > Xenia > Xenia sp. Carnegie-2017. Next base: position 15,381,852 of record NW_025813526.1, read on the forward strand.
TTTTAACCAGAACTCTAACCCAACAATTTAAAGGAACCGTTATTTACAGCTAGAAAGAGACACTATGCATTTCGGCAGACTACTCATCAGGCGTCAACGTCTGCTAAATCCAATCGCTGAATCACATAGAAAACATCTTTTAAGCAACACTCGCTGTGCCAATGCTTATTCTGATGAAAACTTTAAAATTATTTAAAAATGTCGCTCGTTATTCCAGCTACGCGTCATGGAGTCGGTATTAATTCAATTGACTAATCCTGTCCTTTGCCGACAAAAGGATTACGTGTTTAATCTGTCTCCGTTTTAAGTGTCATCTCTAAAAGTAGGGATGACATTGACTATTTGTAGCATTATAAATATAGCATGATTTGGAGGTTCTCATTTAGCAGACGTTGACACCTGACGAGTAGTCTGCCGAAATGCATAGTGTCTCTTTCTAACTGTAAATAACGGTTCCTTTGAATTGTTGGGCTTGTATAGAACTATGTATTTGTTTTTAAGTAAATTTTACCTCACTATTACTTCCCCAAAGTTGATATAGGTCGCAGCTAAAATTATTCATAAAATTTTTTTACCTGTAACAGGTTTAACAAGCAATAGCCGAATATCTTTGTAGCTGACTAAAGTTTTCAATTAAAAAGCACCGTGCGCTAGACTTATACAAAATTAAATAAATTTGTGATAATTTCGGAGTTTCATTAGCTTTTGACGATATTTTCGCAATTAAGTTTTTTTTATGCTTTTAATAATCGATATCACTTGACTCCGCCAGTCCGTAAACAACTGGTTGTTATCAAAGTACTTACTTGCTTGTTTTAAGCAAGTAATCTTACCTTAGGCTATGTCTCAGTGAATATTTTAAGTATAATTTCGAACGATTAATCACAAGTTCAGTTTAACAATCCTGCGTTAAATAAAGTTTTTAAGAGCATATTTTTTAGTTTTTAATGTAGAACCTATCATGCTAGAATAAACGATGTATTTAACGTAAGAAAATTATAATTTTAACTTAAGTTATTCTAAGAAAGCACTTTAAGAAACAAACGCAATAAAGAAATAATGATTTTGAAGATGAATCAACGTTCAGCAAGATGATGTGTATAAAGAAATGCTTAAAAATGTTGGTAACAATTTTTTGGTGGTTTGAATTTTTTGTCAGATCGAATGCTTCTATTTTTGTCTTTAAATGGCTCAAATAAAATGAACCTAAGTGCCTTTCTAGCTTAATTTATGTATAAAAAAGTGACATACGCAATAAGTTAGCTACTTAAAAGAAACAGATGTTGAATGAAGATATGATCTTAGCACTTTTGCCGGGATCAGCTTCATGAGACAATTGCTTAAATTGTCCAGCAAAGCGCGAAGATCATATCTTCATTTAATTTCAACACCACACTGCATATAACATTCTTTCAGAAACAGATGTGTTGGATTTAGACATAATTTATTAAATTTACTATAACTTTGTTGTCTCATTACATATTGGCGTCATTTTAGTAATGAGAGTTATTTCACTTTAATATTTAATACAATTCGACGCCTTGTATACATAAACAACGTGTTGTTATGACAATTTATATTTACTAGTTTATGATGTCCATTGGATAAAAATGTTTTTTATTTTGCAACGTTAAATGCAAACGCAAAAATTGTTTCCTCCCTTTGATTCATTTGTTAAAATCCACCTATCAGCGAAAACTTTTTTCTGAAATATTACAACAAGGTGTAATGTTTAACGTATCCCTGAAGAAAACGTTTTAATTTGTTCAAATCTTTTTTTTAATATGACGGTTGTAAGTTGCCTTTCAATGGAATTGCTAGATTTCGATTCTAGCAGAATTATGATATCATCGAAGGTATTTGGTGCATATATCTTCTATTGACAAGTGCCATGCATGACGTCACAAAAGTAAGTCAATAAAGACTTTTCGCACGACAGGCAACGTCCACTATAAGAAGGAGTTTGCCAACTTTGAACAGCGAAAAATATGGAACAAATGAATCAACCTAAAAAAAATTCCCCTGATAGGTTAGAAATATTTTCTAAATTGAACATCACAATTAAATTTTTTTTGTCGTTCAATTCTCTGTCACATATTTTATCACTGTGTAAACATGTTTCTTGATAAAGTCTTTCAACCCAAACCACCTGTTCTTAATGCACCCAAGCAAATAAAGTAATTTGGCCTTCCATTTACTGGCTTACACTCATCCCAAATCCGCACAAAAATCAATCCCCTTGTAGTGCTCCTTTCCCACACTGTGAATTACGATTCTTCTTTCGATCCACCAAACACCTCTCCAGCCTGTTTCCTTTCAAGGACAAAGTGCCCAAAACTCTGAAATCAAATGTTGTCTATTCTTTCAAGTGCCGATGATGCTCGGCATCGTTGTTGGTCAAACCACCCGCCACCTACACACTCAAATTTCAGAGCATCTGGGCATCACCTGTTTTTAGTGATTCACTTAGCTAAGCTGTGTTTTTGACTACAATGTTTAAGTGAGGCAACATGTTTTTAAAGAACTGTATAAAGGTGCTTTTAACGATTTTTTGGTGTTTTGAATATTCTCGTCAAATCATGTGTTTCAATTTTTGCTTCGATTCTTCACACAAAGGTAAGGCACGTTATGTAGAAAATACTAGCTATAAATAAGGTTTGTCGTAAAATATTAAAAATTTGCATTTAGCTAGACCCAATTCTTTTTTTATCAGAATTATGTTTGAAATATAGTTGTTCATTTCTAGATCGGAGACTGTGGAGCAATATATACAAAAAAATTAATGTGAAAAATGAGATGGAATGCATTGTTTCTTGCGCTAAGGAACCATGTTGTCGATCTATAAACCACAGGAGAAGGTTAAGTCAGGGAAGTCGGAGTCTTTGTGAAATGTTACATAGTGTCCTCAACAAAAGCAAAGAAAACGATTTAAATCATAATCGATTTTATGATTACATTGTTCTCAATTCCCCTTTCAAGGTAAAAATAAGTTTTATGTCAATCCAAGAATAATTGTTTTGATAAAACTGTTCTTTCTAGTTATATTAAATACGTATTTTTATATTTAGTTGTAACTTATTAGAGATGTTTGTTATTTAAACACAAATTCCTTTCTCTTCAATTCAAATGTTAATTTCGATTGTTTAGGAGTACAACGAAACATGCGAACTCCAATCGTGTAAGTTTAGATGATTTTTACATAGCTACACAATGTTTTTTCTCATATTTATATAAATATAAGGAATTTCAATTCATTCTTAGCTTTTAACAAAAGTTATGATTTGCTCTTTCCCAACGCACATTCTGAGAACATGATTCTGATGGATAATGTGATGCCTAATATGTCAGAGTTAACGTTGATGTTTTGGATAAAAATGAACTCAAGTCAACAAATGGCCCTGTTTTCTTATGCTATAGAAGATAGTTCTGATGAATTTTTTGTTGGCTTTGAAAAGAATTGGCTTATTATCAGAATGCAGTCCAAGGATATTTTGTAAGTTATTACGAAAGTACTTACTCATTTATTTGCATCATTTATCAATCAACATGCCAAAGTATGTTGAATTGCATAAAAAAAACATTCATTTTTATAATAATAATAGACATTAGTTTTTAAGCAACCAAAGCATTTTTGGTTGGTATAATTATTAAATAGTTTACATATGAGATTTTCGATGCTCTTTGTTTTGGAAACTTAGTAATTAATGTTAAGTTTTGTTTCGTTTTTCTTATCTTTTATTGAATTCTTGGTTTGAAAGAGGTGGTTTTTATCAGGAAGAATGAATTGAAAAATGTAAATTATCAAATATTTTTTGCTCATTGCTTCGAAAAATTCCAGTTTCATGATTTATAATCTATCAAATATAACGAATTTACAAAAAATAGCTTATATGATTAAGATAACTTGGGAGTTCCATAATACAGCTTTTTAATTAATGAAAATAATACTAAGTCCCTAACTTACTTCTATTCGTTACGTTACAGAAAACTCAACATTTCACAAATCAACGACGGTTTTTGGCATCACTTGGCCATTATCATTGGTCACATGAGTAAAAAAATTATTCTTGATGGATTTACAATTTGTAACAAAACTAAGTTAAATCATTCATTACCATTATTACATGGTGGCGGTGTTGTTGCTATTGGTCAAAAACTTGAATGTGTGAATGGTGTTTTTGATCCAAATATGTCATTTGTTGGTAAAATAAGTTATTTGAACTTGTGGAGCAAGATGCTGATCATTGATGAATGTACAACTTGTCTAAATCAGAATACTTTTGTAATTAAGTGGGATCTTATGTACCAATTTACAAGTGGAAATGTTACAAAAGTGCCTTCATTACCTAAGTTTGGTAAGTTAAAGTTGCATTTTTACTCCAATCGTTTTATAATTATGTTTATGAAAATAATTCAAAGCAGGGGCGGATCTAGAATTTTTCAAACATCAGTCATAAAACGTCGGAGGCGCTCCGCACCTGGGGGGGTCTGAGGGTATCTCTCCTGAGAAATTTTGAATTTCAGAGCCTTAAAAATGCCATTTTAAGCGTTTTAGAGCATTACAAAATGTATTTTGTGGGCATCGCTTTTGCGTAAATGCAACACATTTTGGTTACGTTTTTTTCAAAAAAAAAATGAAGTGAACAATACTTGAATGTTTTGCCAAATATTTAGGCTCATTATTATGCCAAATATATGGCTCATTAGCATGTCTAGGAACGTAAAATTTATTTTACAATAATGCTATATTCAAAAACAGATATAGCCTTTAAAAATTTCTACCAAGTTGTCAGGCATAGACCCCCCTAGAGACCCCCATTTAAACCTCTATGTAATGAGTTAAGTTAGAAATTTGGTACTACAAGTGACAGTTCATAGACATAGAAAAGCTCAGAGTTAAACCATGCAAGTTTATTGTAACCCTTTACCCATCTCCACATCAGTATTAGCAAATTCAACTTTTGAGAAAAAACTCAAAATTTTTTCTGCCAAAGATTAAGCAAAAATTATTAGAGTGAAAATTTGCAGTTAAGGACAGCTTAATGCCATAAATGTTTATTAGGCATTTCACTTGACTATTATCTTCTTCAAGGTGTGCTATATAGCAATCACTAGTAGCATTGTATTTGCAAATACAAACAGAATGTAACCAACATGGCTTTGTGTCATCTTACAACCCTACATCACACAAAGCCACCACAATCACAACATTAACAAGACGTGCACAAATCATATGTGATTCACCGGACGCTCTACAAAACGAAAACAACTATCTCAAACGTGTTTTTGACAAAAACCACTATAACTCTGACTTTATCAAACGTAACACTTACAAACCCAACGAACCCAGCGAAACGAACAACTCAGTGACAACAGCAACGATACCTTACATCAAAGGTACGTCTGAGACTATCTCGCGTATCTTACGACCATACAACATACGTGTCGCACATAAACCAATCACAACGTTACGACAAGTACTAACGAACATAAAGGACAAAGAACAACCCAACGAACGACAAGGTGCAGTTTCCAAAATAAACTGCTCCGACTGCCACGCCTCCTATATTGGGGAAACTGGCAGGAACTTAAACATAAGACTTACTGAGCACAAATGAGCTACTAAGAAGCAAGACAAAACTAATCACATTGCCGAACATCACCGAATCACAAAGCACAACATTGACTGGGACTCGGCAAAATGCATCACTTACAGTACTGACTATAGACAACGGCTTACATTAGAAAGTTGGTATACCAACTTGGAACAAACCCCCCTGAACAGATCACAGCAATTACCGGCACCTTACAAACGACTTATTCACAATACAAACAAACGATCAACTAAAAACATTACACTTCAAACTAATTCACAATGACAATACACAATTGACACCCACACACTACAACTAAAAATGTCACACCTAAATCACACATCAGAACTAAAAATAAAATATTTGACTTCACACTAATCCACAATGACAATACACATTTCCTGCACATTTCCTGTACACACAATACAATGACGTAAGAACCAGACAACAAATACGGCTAACCTGACGTTTACTCCTCATTTGACTCTGAAGATGACTACCGCTAAGGTTGTTGAAACGTCAGTCAACAACAACAAAAACAGTCCTTCTCAGGACTTTATTAACCTGGACGATCATCATTTACAAACATATAACGATACTCCCGGGCTCAAACCATTTACTTTATGTCTTTAATTATATAATTACATGAATGTCAAAATTGGTTCATGTGTCATGCTTACTGGTTATAATAAATATCTTTTTATATGATCGAAGCTAGTTTAAATGTAAATCTGAAATAATTTAGTTTAGAAATTATAATGATCATCAGAAAAATTTCCTAGTGATCATCAAAAATACTTTGCTGTTTTGCCAAATTTCAAGGTTTATCTGCATACATGGAAAGACATTTTTACTTTAGAGAAAATGCTTTTCATACACTAATAGCCCTTTGTAATTTATGGCAAACAATCTGATATGAGCCGTAGATTAACACACCTTTACATCTCTACACGAGGTGTTCAGTTAGAAAAGGGGACAATATGTGACATGGGACAATATTTCATGTATGTGAAATACTCAGGCTTAAAACCATTCCAGTCAAATTGTCAAAATAAAAAGCTTCATGGATCAGAAGACTCAAAATCACAGGTTATAGTAAACAGCTATTCATGTAATCAATGTTAGTTTTCTCAAATCTTCAACAATATGTAGTATAACTGTCCAATGATTGAATGATCAATGATCATAAACTGAAAAGCCCCAAACATTTGTTTATGATAAAGTAAATAATAGTATGGCGCCTTATGGCTACAGATTTTTTGTCCATTGAAATATATTTGCAGGAATGTAGGATTTCGCTGCCATATAACGGTCACGATTCCCCAAGCACAAAAGAAATCATAGCTAAAAGTCCTTCGACAACAACAATTTTAGAAGCATCTATCTGCTTACCATACGCCATATTAACATAAATCGCATCACACACTCGCATAAATTGACTTTGATATATTACATTCATGCATACACTTCAGTTGTCCTTTACTTACGATTTTGTATGTAAATTTCTGCTGATAAAACTCAAAACAATGTTGGCTTGCTTTTGAACATCAATGACTGAAATGTCGCTCGCGAGATCGTCTTTGCCAAGCATTTACAATTCATCCATAAATTTTTCGCCCTCTTGAAAAAATTCCCAGTTTGGAAAGCAGCATTCATGTCAATATATGAATTTATAAAAGATTTCCATAAATTCCATCTGATTGTAGTTTAGTTTCTATCATGCTTTAGAAAATTATTATGAAACTATCTATCATTCAATTCAGACAGTGAGCTTGACTATGTTAGTTCAGTTGGCTATCAGTCGAAATAGGTCAAACCAATCACAGTAAGACAAAAATTTAAACGAACCAATTTTATGATAGCAAGTGGACTCCCTTATAGTTCCGGCCACCCCGCTTATCGGTCGAGATTATTCCAGATCGTCCACTGATCTGGCTATTGACCAATGAAATAAGCGTTTTTGGCCTTCTTAGACTCCTTTATCCGTCGAACCAGTGAAGCCACCCCGCTTATCAGTCGGTTATTCCAGGCAATTAAAATTCAACTGATCTGGTTACCAAGGAGATATTCATTGCATTAGTCATTAGTTTTCAATAATAAATAAAGCTGGATTTTTATCACGAAGTAAATGCGATAATAAAGTAAGAATAATTAATGAATTTTTAACTAATAGGAATAGGTAATTTTTGAGTTTCAAACATCAGTAGCGCGACGGATTTGACATACTCTAGATCCGCCCCTGATTCAAAGTCAAAACATTTTTCGTGAATTTTACTAAAAATGGCAAATAGTAAATAAAAAAAACGCAGGTTCATTTCCTATAAAGCTAAATATTTAAATCGATGTAAGTATTTTAACTGTATTTTCTTGAGACGTTTAATTGAGATGTACCCAACCAAACTGAAAATAAGATCTTATCTCGCACTTTTTTATCAATTACTTCTAGCAAAAAACCTGTATTTTTCTTGAAATTTGTATTACGTGGCATTACTCGCCTAACAAACATGTTCTTAAACCGTACCCAGTCAGCTATAGTTTTATTAAATGGCGAAATTTTCAACTTGAACGGCTTTGCTTAAGTTGCTCCTACAGCCTTTTTAACTTCTAGCTAATTTCTTTTCAGTAAGGTATTAAATAAATTTCTTGCTGTTGTAGTAATTTTATATCTTGGTCTTTTTTGATAATTCTGCTTCTTGCTATTTATTCTTTTCTTCTCTATTATTTTTCTCTTGTGTCTAGCTGGAAATGTAGATAATTGATTCATGTTACTTAACAATGGCAAGTACTTCTATGTTTCATCTTTCTTCCATTTTCTGATTGACCACGACGTTTTTTTATTTTCTTTTCTCAAAATAGACCCCGTGCAATGAAATTCATTTTGCTAGATCGCTTTAGTTCTTTTTGTTTACGGTCTCTATTTCCTCAAATCAATGTTTGCAATCAGTTCTGCTGTTTTCTCTTATTTGCATTTTAATTGTTCGAATCTTTCGTCAGCTAGTTTTGACATAAATTTGTTGCTCACTAGTATTGATGATTGGTTGATTTTTTAATTCAAAGCGCGCTTTAGTATATTCAATAACGCTTCAATAAAAAAATGTAGGAAATTAAAGTTAGCTACATTTCATATTACGTGTTGTTCAAGGTTGTCCCAAATTTGACTGATGCTTATCTAACGCTTCTTAACATTTATTTTTCAGGTTTTTCATCATGCAAAGAAGCATTAAAAGATAACAGGTATAGTATGCCTAACACATAATTTATTAGGAATTCGTGTTCATTATCTGATTAAAAAAGTTATGTCCACCTTGTTTTTTCCCACGATTATTGAGCTCAATTCCACGCCCACGCTTATTTTGTCGCGGTTGGTAAACAAAAGACAAAAAACACAGTTAAGCTTTGGGCAACTGGCTTTAGATAAACGACTCGAAAGACATTGATTTTATTAGTTTTCATTTTATTATTAGAGCAAATTCATGTTTAACTTAAAAACATAATGAATTACCGCAATAGTCTTCATCTGGGGCGGATCTAGAATAAATCAAATAAATCACGCGACTGAAGTTTACAATTCAAAAATTAGTCATCAAAATTAATGCTTACAATTCTATTTTGTCATTGGACTAAGTCACTAAGGAGTTATATGAGATATGCTCATGCAAATCTAGTGTTATTTTCGCTTGTTAGTCGTTAGTGTCGATCGCAAAATTTTGTAATTGGCGAGAAATTCTGATATGGATGGAATTTTACAGTATGATCACAAAAAAACTGACATATTGGACAATAACGAAAGAGATCCAATGAACGAGAAACAGATGCCAAAAGTTTTTTTCAAAACTTAAATTAAGTTTTTTTGAGCATCGCAGACTCCATGAAATAAATGAAGATATCAATAAACTGTGGTGGTGCATTTAAAGCACATGGAAACGGATAAACCGATGAAGAAACGACCGAAAAGCTTAAAACAAACTGAGTTTTAGGACAAAAGCGATGTTAATGATGAAGAAGCCTTGTTGCAAACGACAGACATCCTGGCCAACATGGTCATAAAGGGTGAAAGAAGCGTCGAAACTGCTCGAAATGAATAGGACGCTATGCTTATTGATATCTAGAAAGATTTCCATCAAGAGGAGGACCTAGGTCTGAGCATAAAGAAGCAACTTACTGACATTATAAACAAAAGTTAGCCTGCTAAACTAACCGACACAAAAATAAAAGAAAATTTGAAAGAATACGCACGACCGGCAAATTCTTAGAAACTAAGTGTCCCAGAACACAATATGAGTCCATTGAAAAAGGAAGATTTATTGCATTCAAAGCGAATTACTTTAATTTCGACCTCTTTTGCTAAAGGTATAAGGTTTTTTGCAGTATTTTTTGAAGTTAGTATGGTGTATGAGACAGTAAAAATGGTCAATTATTGATTAGTTATCAGAAGCCTCATTAAGCCGTAACATCTGACACTCTATCAAGGTGGCTTAAAAAATCTTAAAAATGGATGGTATTACTGACTTTAAAAGACACAACACCAGAGCTGCGTCATCATTTGCAGCAAAATGGAGTAATGCTGATATTGCATGAACCTTGCAAGTTGCTGAATGGATAAATATCTACGCTTCACATATCTTATAACAATTCCCTGCACATCAACGCCAGTTTTAGGCTAGCGTTGTTACAGTGCGGTCCAAAGGACCAAATGTAGCAAAATATAATGTTATTGTTATTCATCGAGAGCGGTTTTTCAGAATATATTGACGATTGAGGGGCTGTTATTATTACGTACGCTCATGATCCCAACACTTTGAATATTTCGCGTAACTCTTTAGTAACGTGGTCCAATGACGAAATAGAATTTAAGTGTGATTCTATGCATGTGATTTAATGAACAAGGAAACTAAGAAGTCAACCATGCACAGTAATGCCTGAGAGAACAATTTGGTTTGTTTCCCACCTATGGGTTTTTTTTCCTTATGTTTTTATCACTCACAGCATTGAAGACTGAACATTTGACCTGCGTGCACATATCTGACGTGATTCCCTCGTTTCATTCTCCAATAACTCATAGAATTACAATAAAACTTCAAATTACAGTTAGTTTTTCGTTTGATTTTAAATTATTTTGTTATCATCAAAATTCCTGATTTATAATGTCGTTCAAATTTCATTGTCAAAATTCTATTTTATATCTGAAAACTTATATAAAGGTCACCCTAGTAAACAGATCATACGATTTTAACATATCTGGAATTATATTAACTGACTGACTAATAAGCGGGTTGGCTCGACATGTTTGACAAATAAGGGACTTTAAGAATGCTGTTTAAGCCATTCCATTGGTTAATAGCCAGATCAGTAGACGATTTGGTATGATATCGAACGATAAGCGTGATGGCCGGATCAGTTAGGGAGTTCAATTGCTATTGTGTAATTAGTTCGTTTAAGTTTTTGTCTTAAGCCTTGTTCACAGCTACAAGCTTTCTACCTGCGAATACGCCTGCGAGCGTTGACGGCTTTCGCCTGTATGCTTTTGCCAGTTTTCCTAAGCGCGAAAAGTCAAAATGGCACCTGTTAATAGGAAGCTTTTTCCTAGAGTTTGGTTAGCAATTTGTTTGCTCTTACTCAAATTAAGATACAGGAAACTGGAAAAGTTGATAAGAAATTAAAACCCCGGAGGCTTAGGGTCCAACCTTTGCAACCTTACAGAAAGATCAAATTTTGGGCTATACCATAGTTTATATTTAGAGCTAAGATTGTTTAAGCAAGACTACTTCTCCAGGTTTTAATATTTTATTTTGTGTGCTTTGCAATGCTGATGTGTTTTCAGCATCGCTATTTTAAATATTGAAATGTGAGGAAATATAAGGATTGCGCGGTACATTTCAACTTGCGATGGCTGCCGAAGAATGTTCACAGCAAGAATATTGGCTTTGTTGTGATTGCTTTTGTTTATTTTGACTGATAGTTTTTTTTTCATATATATGGTTTGAAATCTGATTTTTGTTACATCTATAAAGTGTCTCTTTTGTTATTTTATTTCTTAACTCATAGAAGCATGAATGGGGTCACTAGCGGGGTCTATGCTCGACAACTTGGATATAAATTTAAAGACTATATCTGTTTTCGATTAGCATTATTGTAAAGTTAATTCTATGTTTATATGCATGGTAATAAACCTTAACTTTTAGATTAATATTCAAGTATTTTTCATTTCACAGTTTTTTTTTTGAAAAAAAAAAACGAAAACGAAAGCAAAATATGTTGTTTTTACACAAAAACGATGCCCACAAAAAATTTTGTTTTACTGTCAAACTGTGAAAATGGCATTTCTGAGTTTTTAATTAAATAAAGTAAATGGTTTGAGCCCGGGAGTATCGTTACCTGTATGTAAATGTAGATCGTCCAAGTTGGTATAGTCGTGAGAAGGACTGCTTTTGTTGTCGTTGACTGACGTTTTGACAACTTTGCGGCAGTCATCTTCAGAGTCAAAGCGGTAGTCATATTTCGATTAGCATTATTGTAGAGTTAATTCTATGTTTACCTTCTTGGTAATGAGCCTTAACAACCTTAGTGGTAGTCATTTTCAGAGTCAACCTTAGCGGTAGTCATCTTCAGAGGCATTTGACGTCGGTCAACAACAACAAAAATAGTCCTTCTCAGGACTATACCAACCTGGACGATCTACTTTCACAAACATGTAGCTTTAATCAAAATCGAAAATTTCCCAAGAGAATTTGACCATACCCTCCTCGGTGGGGAATGTCTTAGGTGATCCATTACCAAAGTTTGAAAAATCCTAGGTCAGCTCCCGCTGTTCTTTAATCAGTTTCGCTTTTTTCCTACTTTTTGATGTAGTAAAAATTTTCTTGAAGCAGTGGCAGATTTTTGAAATAATTCTTCTAATTTTAATTTTATTTATGAAAACACATTATATAAAACGTACTGTTCATAATATTCTAGTAATAATACATAACTATCCATCATTATACTCACTCAGGATTTTTTTTTCTTAAACAAAATGTTTGAAAAAACTTGATGTTTGATAACGTTTCTTTTTATAGAATATTATATTAATAAATTCTAGCAACAAAATCAACGTTCCAAATTGTTTTGTTTTTTATTTTAAACAAATGTAATAGTTCAAAAGATGGTGTGTACTTGATAATGACAGATACTTCACTTGGCTACAGCAAAGTTTTCTGTATGAAAAACATTTCTGGTTGTTCTGGAGAAGACTGGACGCTAGTGATGAAAATTGATGGGAAAAAGGTACAAAAAAATAAACTGAATTTTGCCTTTAACAATAAATAGTAATATATAACACTTTAAGACATAAACTTTTATCATATGTGCAGGCATGGCAAAATGATAAAAATATATTCATGTTGCACTCAGGAGCGTTATTTTTGATGGAAATCGCAATTTTTATCTTTACATTGAAAGTTTTTACAAACCATAAGTTATTATTTAAGCCTGGTTAAAGTTTCCACTAAATCATAATTGCTAACAGTCATTAATTTTCATCGCATTTGTTGTTACGACTTCTGCACGCAAATTAATAGAGACTTTATAGAAGTATTAAATACAACAATCACAATAAAGTCGTAAGTATTGGCTGGTGATGATTTTTGGAGTGGTGATTACGACTGATATTTTACAACCTAAATCCTACTTTAGAAACAATAGCTCACTGCTATTTAGTACAGTCAAAATATGCAGCCATAATCAACAAAACTTTCTTGGAAATTTTTGAAAAAGGCATTAACCTTTTTTTTGACAGCCTTTTAAAAGGTTATAGAGCTAAAAATTACAGATAGAAAAAAATTTGAAGCAATGTGGCGGAAGCTAATGAATTATCAGTTGAATAATGCTAAAGAAGCACTTGCAATTAAAATAGGCTGACTCACTTCTTTCATTATATTTCATGTCCACATGTTTTCCGTCCAGAACACCAATACAATTTTCAAGACTTTATTCATTTTTTCATTCACAAAAATTCGTCCACTCTAGTGGGAGATTTTAAATAAGTTTTGCTTAGAGGTAGTACATGATCAAGAGCTTGTCAAAATAAATTATATCTCTTAGTTTCAAAATCAAAACAAATATAGAACAAAATTATTGGTAACTAGTTTCCAAACAATGAAAGTTTACTGATCTAAATGCCTATAAGTTATTCCGAATTGTCTATATGTCCAAGAATTAGGTGCAGAAATTTATTTTGACGAGCATTAAATCTGCAACTGAACCAGGACAATCCAAATTGCATGTTTTGTTTCCAATGCCGCTTTGCGCATAGTCAATTCAAATCATTATACATGCAATCAAGTTAAAAACTGTTTTTTCACGAGTGTAGGAGATTTAAAGCAACATTTGTTCATATTAAAAGAAAGTGAGTTGAAAGTCAAGCAATATTTTGTGCTAAAATATCTTTATTTTGTGTGTTTATATACAACAAGCAAAAATTCAGTTCTAGAAAAAGGGAGGTTTGAGTGAAGAGTTTTCGTGTGGAAAGGAATTTGCGCCATCACTCATACTAGGATTTCCGACTGTGTTTATATTTATACACGTTAAAGGGTTATTTGCTGTTTTGATGAAAGGAAATACTGTTGGCTTCAAAATAAATGTTAGTAACATTTAAATACTATGTAGATAGTTTATAACATGCTTTAATTTACAAAAATTATGTTTAGGAAACATTCGACTTTAACTCATCGTTTTGGACAAATAAAAAGAGTTACAATATTAAAAATGGTAAAACAGGAGTGGATAATTTGGAAACAAAACTTCCTACCTACTGGAGCACAAAAATAAACAAGATCTGTGTTGGAATGAAATTCGAAGGTGAAACAAATTTTATCAGCCTCAATTTTCCTGCTAAATCGTTGTACGATATAATTGCCGATGGAAAATACCGCCAAACCAATGTGAGCAGAAACAAATGGATGTCATTGATTTATGACAGTGTTCTTCAACCGAACTGCAATAAAGAAGGTTTTAACGCAAAGGCAGGAAAAGAGTCATTTGCTCGTGTAAGGATTGGTATCCTGGGAGATAATAAAAACCATTGTAAGTCAAGCAACTCTTTCATTGGTTTTGGCTGTACGTACAAGAATTGCACGCGAAACGCTCAAAAAAATAGCTGTGGAAACTTTAAGCGCTGCAATAGAAATAATAACAAACAATCAATGGGATACATTTTTGTTTCCTAAATATAGTAATACTTATGTAGATCCACATTTTTTTGTTTGAAGTCATTAATATTTGTGTAGTTTGTTTTATATAGTTATGCCAATAAGCTCTATCAGTATAAATTGTAAACTTACTTTCTTTTTATTAGCTATACGGACAATTCATCAACTTTTCTTTAGAGTAATTTATAGAAGACTTTTACAAACTAAATTAGCAAGTCCATTTTTGAAAGGCTATCATTAGATTTATCTATTGTGAGGGCAAAATAATTGTATTCTTTAAGATTTTTATGTTTTAAAACAGTACCAAAAACGTATGTTAATAAATGGCACATGTAAAAATAACACAAAATATGCTTGTTATTTAAATTGGTAGCACTCATGTTTTTGTAATGAAAGAACTTGCAGCAGAGACATCAGAAGAAAACTGTTTTAAAAATAAATTTTTTTCATTCCAATTTAAAACAGTTTTGTTTATCTGTTTCATTACAAACAAAGCAGACAAGAATATTTTCTCTAAAAGCAACAAATCATACGCTTTAATTTCTCACGCATGTAAATATCTGATCCATTGCAGAAAATTAAAATGAAAAATTCAGCAGCTTAGACCCTATAATTATAGCTATTTAGCAAAGATTTATTGCAATAAAAGATCTAAATAAATGCAAAACTATGAGCATACGGTTATTTGACGATTGGCACAGCCTGGTCACAAGTTTAGCATACAATTTGTTTAACATAGGCATGCTTCATTTTATCATTTATTCCATGGACTCATTCAGGAATAAAATGTAAAGAATTTGAGTAGTTCAAACAATTTATTTTGCACGCATTAAAATTAGACTTAAAGTGATGTAATTTTCTAAAAATTATGCAAAATTTGAGCAGTATTTACATAGATACGGTTGTATTAATTAAGACAGCGTATTTAAGAGAAGCAGAAACTTAGTTACATAGCTACTAAAATAATTTTCGTTCAAGTGTATGGTTTCGTGTTTCACTTTTAAAAGCTATTAAATTAATAATTCCCCTATTTACATATTTTGCTTGTTTGAAACACGCTATCTTATTTTTAGGCAATGTCACATGCATAGTCATATTGTGCGGTGTTTCTGGAATTACATGAATCATAATTCATGTGAAATGTTCCCCGTTTTAAATATTTTTTAATAGCATAATTTTTTTTTTGAGTACAACAGATCACAAGGAAATTATTTTGGCACGACCATTTATTAATTGGTAAAGAAAATTTAAAATAAGAAAATTATCATTTCATTACAGAAAAGTAATTAAAAAAACAAACGTTATGAAAGCTAATATGTTTATAGTGATTCACTTATAGCTAAGCTGCTTTTTTTTGACAACGATGTTTATGCGAGGTAAACTATTTTTAAAAATATCTATAAAGTTACAAATAGCAATGTTTTTGTGTTTTGAATATTTTCATCAAATCAGATGTTTCATAATTTGCTATGATTCTACACACAATGTTAAGGCCCGTTGTGTAGAAAGTACTATAAATAGTTTTGGTAGTAAAACATTTAAAATACACATACATACACCCAGAGTCTTTTTTTTTATCAAAATTATTTTTGACATATAGACTGCTAAGCACAATATATAAAAATATTGATGTGAAAAATGAGTTAGAATGCATTGTTTCTTGCCTTAAGGAGCCATGTTGTCAATCTATAAACCACAGGAGAAGGTTGAGTCAGAGACGTTGTAGTCTATGTGAAATAGTCCATAGTGTCCTAAACTATAGCAATGGCAAAGATATAAAACATAATGGATTTTACGATTGTATTTTTTCAACTCCCCTTTAAGGTAGAAATAACCTTCATAAAGAAGTACGTTGATAAAAATGTTTCATCAAAGTTATACCAACTACCTATTTTTATCTTTAGTTGTTAAATGTTACACGACGTTTTTTTTATTTAAACACAAATTCCTTACTCTTTATTTCAAATGATAATTTTTTTGTTTACAAGTATAATGAAACATGTAAAATCCAATGGTGTAAGTTAGATGCATTCTACATTCACACTGGTTTTTATATTTATATAAACATAAGAAACTCGTTCTTAGCTTTTGACAAAAGTAATTATTTGCTCTTTTCCAACGCACATGTTGAGAATGTGATTCAAAAGACTTTGACTCTAAAGATGACTACCACTAAGGTTGTCGAAACGTCAGTCAACAACAACAAAAACAGCTCTTCTCAGGACTATACTAACCTGGACAATCTACATCTACAAACATGCTATTTAATAACGTGAAAATATTAACGCAATAATTGGCGTCAGTCCTGTTTGAATTGAGATGGAGGGGGGGCATATTCTTATATTCTGCTATGCTTGGTTAATTTCTTTATAAAAACAATGTGATTGTCACAAAAAATAATTTTGGCATAACTGAATATATCACTATGGTCCCCCGCAGATATCGCAGGACTGACGCCCATTTTCGCAATTGTTTTAATTCAGAAGAACGTTTTGTAAACGATGTAGAAAAGTTAAGTGAAACATCATCTTTCTACAACCTTAAACCAACGTTGTATTAAGGTTGTGCTTTTAAATGAGCCGCCATTAGACAGTTCAAAACACTATGCTTTTGAAAAACTGATATGAATGAGACTAATGAAGCGTTTGTTAACATTTCACTACAGCGCGGACATGTAAAAATTTGTCTTTGTGGTACATATTTTAGAGACAAATCTGTTTGAACTCGTTATCCAGCCAAGTCAAAAGCTATTATCTGAAGAAATAAATTTTGTCCATTTTTGAATTTTCTTGCTGGTCCGTATTTCCAATCATTTCAACTAATTTCTCATATTAAGAATAAGCCGTATTATGTCTATTTCAAGAAAAAAATTAATGAAAATCATCCACGTACAGCTTTTTGACTAATATTGTTTTGACAACAAGGAAACCCCCGATAGATCCTACGTTGTTTATTTGTTTGTTTAGGTTTCAGATAAAAAATGATGGCAGTTTTTATTTACATAAGCATATGTATATGCATATATAGTATTTTAATATTCAAATAGAATATTGCCAAGATAGTCTTTAAGAATTTCCTTAGAGAAAAAAGTCCTGTTAATGGCACATTACAGAAAGTTGTTATTAAAGAGTGAGTTGCTTAAAGATTTATAGAAAGCTTAATAAACGTTTTTGTTTTAAAAAAACATATTTGATCAGTAAATACGCTAATTTGACAAACTTTGAAGTGCAATTTGTGAATGACAAAGATCGAATGAATATAATTATGTTCTTTACCGGCTGCGAGCTCAACACAGAAAAAATATTTTTACGACCTCTCAATGCTTATTTCATCATCCTTTTTAGGATAGTGAAATATTCAAGTGTTCCCCATGGAGGTCTTCTACAATGAAAGAATCATTTGTAATAAAAATGTCATCAGGCCAATCAAAATGGTCCCGATGCATTTTTTTTGACGAAAAAACTTTCACGGTGTTTATGCAACCGATACTCGTCTTGTTTGCACAAGTAGAACTTCTTACATATTCAAAGTTAAACTATAGATTTGTTTGCTAAAAAGTGCCAAGGAAAATGAACTTATACAAATTTATTAGAATTTGTACTTGGTAACCTTGGTAACCTTTGTGTAGTCGATTAACAATTTAGAAATAAAGCAAAAATATCAAAATAGTAATTCAAAATATGGAAAAGGACGGGAGGTTATAAAGTGTGCATATGCAACTAGCTGCAGGAGTTAAGTGAGATACAAACAAGTTGAAGTTTTCAAGGAGTGTGGTCTATTATCAATTTTATATCGTACTTGGCTAATTATAAGTCGCAAATTACTTGTAAGAAAGGGAAAAGTAGGGTAGTAATTACTAATCAAATTCTTGTTGGTTGTAACGAAGCCTACCTATGTTTAAGAGTTATTGTAATTTGTCATTACTATATCTGCATTAGAAGTACAGAGAAGTTTGGATTGCCTGTTGACAAATGTGATTTGTCTTGATTTAATAAAGCAGTACATTATCTATACATTCAAAGGGTTTTTTGATAAATAAGAGTATATAATTTTAGTCAAACTTTATGGTCTTATAGATGCATTCGATGTTGCAAATTACTTTGAAAGAAAGTTGTCCTAGAAACACAGAAATACACGTAAACCGTATTAATGTCAATTGCAGAATGCATTGGGTTTATCATAGGTTATTTCGTTTCATTCACAATATACTCGTGAGTAGCTATGACACTACTTTAACGCTAGATTTCCTCAAACACATTTCTTTTATTCTTTAGGCGAGATTACACCGTGACTGTTGAATGTATTAACCATGTGTGAATGATTATAACCTGTATTAAAACAAGGTCCAAGACATCAGGTCTCCTTGCTAGCTGCCTTAACTGCTCTTCTGTAGCGGCAGAAACGTAAATATTTGCAATCGATGACGTCAATACGACAATGATTTCCTTTCTAGACGGTTTTCATAATACCAATTATATTTGAAAATTGTATAAGTAGAAAACAACATCAAACGGAGCAATATTGAGAAACTCTTCACTCAAATCTCTTGTGATTTTAGAGGGCACCATACTTGCTTGACAAAACATGAGTCAGGCTTCCGCGTTCTAATTTATGATGTACTCAAACAGTGTCCTTGCCAAATAATTAAAACCTACAGAATTATATCAAAACAATCCCATGTTTGTAAATGTAGATGGTCCAGATTGGTACAGTCCTGACAAGGACTATTTTAGTTGTTTTTGACTGACGTTTCGAACACCTTAGCGGTAGTCATCTTCAGAGTGAAATGAGGAGCAAACGTGAGGTTAGCCGTATTTTTTATCTGGTTCTTACGTCATTGTATTGTGTGTTCAGGAAATGTGTGGGGTGAATTGTGTATTGCCTTTGTGAATTAGTGTGAAGTGTAATGTTTTAAGTTGATAGTTTGTTTGTATTTTGAATAAGTCGTTTGTAAGGTGCCGGTAATTGCTGTGATCTTTTCAGGGAGGCTTGTTCCAAGTTGGTATACCAAATTTCTAATATAAGCCGTTGTCTATAGTCAGTATTGTAAGTAATGCGTTTTGCCAAGTCCCAGTCAATGTTACGCTTTGTGATTCGGTAATGTTCACCAATGTGATTAGTTTTGTCTTGTTTCTTAGCAGCTCGTTTGTGTTCAGTAAGTCTTATGTTTCAGTTCCTGCCAGTTTCCCCGATATAGAAGACGTGGCAGTCGGAGCAGTTTATTTTGTATACTGCACCTTGTCGTTCGTTGGGTTGTTCTTTATCTTTTATGTTTGTTACTACTTGTCGTAACGTTATGATTGGTTTATATGCGACATGCATGTTGTATGGTCGTAAGATATACGAGATAGTCTCAGATGTGTCCTTTATGTAAGGTATCGTTGCTGTTGTCACTGAGCTGTTCGTTTTGTTGATTTCGTTGGGTTTGTAAGTATTGCGTTTGATAAAGTCAGAGGTAAATGGTTTGAACCCGGGAGTATCGTTATGTGTTTGTAAATGATGATCGTCCAGGTTAATAAAGTCCTGAGAAGGAATATTTTTGTTGTTGTTGACTGACGTTTCGACAACCTTAGCGGTAGCCATCTTCAGAGTCAAAAAGAACATCTCAGTGTCATTTTGACTCTGAAGATGACTACCGTTAAGGTTGTCGAAACGTCAGTCAACAACAACAAAAACAGTCCTTCTCAGGACTTTATTAGCCTGGACGATCATCATTTACAAACATATAAAGTCAGAGGTATAGTTGTTTATTGTCAAAAACAAGTTTGAGATAGTTGTTTTCGTTGTGTAAAGCGTGCGATGAATCACATATGATTTGTGCACGTCTTGATAATGTCCTGATTGTGGTGGCTTTGTGTGATGTAGGGTTGTAAGATGATTGGTCTAGTAGTCGGTCAGTATGTGTTGGTTTGCGATAAACTGTTGTCCGTAGTTTTTGATTGTCTTGTTTTACCAAACAGTCGAGAAAAGGAAGAGTTCCGTTTTCTTAGTAAATTGTAAGTGGCTGTTCTGTTTGTTGATGTGAGGGTGAAAGTCATTAATCTCGTCTGCATGTAGTGCTGTGATTGTGTCATCTACGTAGCGGACCAAAAAAGTGGTGCACGTTTGTAAGTCGTGACCGCCCGTTCCTCTATAGACTGCATTACAATTTCAGCAAGAACTACAGAAACGTGTGAGCCCAATGCTGTTCCGTGTAATTGTTTGTAGTGTGTACTTTTGTACTGAAAGTAAGTCGAGGTGAGGCAGAGCTCCAGTAGCTCCATAATGTCTTCTGTCTGTAATGGCAGTACGTCCGTGGTGTTTATAATGAGGGTTTTTGCACAAGCAAGTGCTAGATTAAGTGGAATACTGGTATACCGTGAGCTAACATCAAACGACACTAGTACATAGTTGTCCGGTGTTTGTACAGTGCTCAGTTTTCTAATGAAAGTTTCAGTGGATCGTAGCCTGTGTTTTGATTTGTATGTAAGTGGTTGCAGTATATCAGTCAAGTACTTTGAGAGTTCGTAATAGGCGAACCACAAAAGGATACAATTGGTCGCATGGGTATTTCTGCTTTGTGATGTTTTGGTAGTCCGTTTTAGTCTGGGTGGTCGCGGTACTGAACATCTAATTCGATAGTAAATGCGTTCAGATATAATGTTGGATTTTCTCATCGAGAAGATCTTGCTGTTAAGTTTGCGTACTAGTGATGGTGTTTGATCTCGTTTAAGTTGTTCGTACGTTTGTCTGTCTTTGACAAGGTGTCCGTTTTGTTGAAGTAATTATTCCTCTCCATGAGCTTTGTCACGCGTTCTTTTTCTGCTGGTAAAATGACGATGTTGTCGTCGTGTTTTAGTCGTTTGAGTGCTTGTTGCTCGTCCTTTGTCAAGTTCTTGTCACTATAGAAAACAATTGTAAAGCGGAGGATTTCCTGCTTCTGATCTCGTCTTTGCTTGTCTCTGACAAGTCTCTTTGATACGCTAGGAATCCTCGACACTTGATATTATCTTCTAAGTTGGCATTCGTCTACGTGTTATGGAATGTTTTAGTCCGTAAGATAGTGGTCGTGTTTCAGTTTCGTCTACTGAGCGGGATGAGATATTCATCACCCAGTTATCGTCATGTTTATGTCTTGTACATGTCCTAGTGCATTTTAAACGTTCAACTTTTGTTGTTGTTTGATTTTGTGTTGTTTCTCTGTCTTGTTTGCTCATTTCTATGAAATAGCTTGTATCGTAGAAAGTAAAGTATCACTTAATGTCGTTGGTATGAGTTCCTTCAGTTTTTTCAGTCTTTGTACTTGTTGTTTAATGGAATAGTTGATTCGTCTGTGAGAGTCGTTAATCCGTGCTCGTATAAGTCATCTGGTGGTGGATTTGACAATCTGAATAGCCTCTTGTGTGTTCAACGGGGACTTAATTCTAAGTCCTGTTGGAAGAAGACCAAAAACTTTGCACTGGTGATTGAACGAGAGTTGTTGGCGTATGCGTCTGACGTTGCTTGCAAAACGTATGTAGTTGTTAGAAACAACACAAACAAAACAACAACAAAAACAGTCCTTCTCAGGAGTATACCAAATTGGACGATCTATATTTTTAAACATGTAACGATACTCCCGGGCTTAAACCAGATATTTTATTACGATCATTTGGACGACAGAGCGAACAACTTGCTAAGGACACTTGTAATATCATCATTTTACAAGCAGACAAAGAACGCGTGACTGTGGTCTTAGACGGGAATGGTTACTTCGAAAAAATGGACACCCTTGTTAACAACAGACAAAGGTACGAGCAACTCGAAGGAGACCCAACATCATCACTAGTACGCAAATCGAACAGCATGATCTTCCCTATGAGAAAATCTAACATTATACCTGAACGTATTTACTATCGACTTAGATGTTCAGTACCACGACCACCCAGACTATACGGACTACCAAAACATAAAACCACAAATACCCATGCGACCAATTGTATCATTTAGTGGTTCGCTTACTTACGGACTCTCAAAGTACTTGACTGACGTACTGCAACCACTTATAAGAAAATCAAAACACAAGCTACAATCAACTGAAACTTTCACTAAACTGAGCACTATACAAATACCGGACAACTATATACTAGTGTCTTTAGATGTGAAATCACTGTTCACCAGTATTCCACATAATCGGGTACTTTCTTGTACAAAACCCTCATTATAAACACGGACGATCTACATTTAAAAACATGGGATTGTTTTGATATAATTCTGTAAGTTTTAGTTATTTGGCGATGACAATGTTTGAGTACATCGTAAATTAGAACGCAGAAGCCTGCCTCATGTTTTGTCAATTAAATATGGTGCCCACATACGGAGACTTGAGTGAAGAGATTCGCAATATTGCTCCGTTTGATGTTGTTTTCTACTTATACAATATTCCAATATAATTGGTATTATGCAAACCATCTAGAAAGGAAATCATTGTCGTATTGAAGTCATCTAGTGCAAATATTTAGGTTTCTGCAACTACAGAAGAGCAGTTTAGGCAGCTGGTTAGTAAACCTGATGTCTTAGACCTTGTCTTGTACCAACTTAATCTTTTGTGCTATATTTAATGACAATATGCTTATACTATTTAATTTGTATAATTAGCATATTGTTTGCCTTATGTTGAGAAGAATTTAGGAATTGAACAAAGCAAAGCCAACTTTAATTGTTTCGATATATTTGACAGCATCACATTGTGAAAAAACCACTTAATGCAATAACGTTTTAATTCATATTTTGATGCAAACCATAAAATTATAAATAATTTTCTTTAAGATAATTATCAGAAACTGCACAGTTTTCATTTATTGGTCTTTGTTTTTATCCTGAGATACTGATAAAAGCTTAACCGTGTTTTTTTTTCATTCATTATTTCTTTAGAAAGTAGGCATACTGATGGTAAGATTTCAACATCAGGAAGTGTTGTGGCATTGCTTATTTGATCCTGTACTGTAACAGCAGGGTAGAGTGTTTAATGTTACATGAAACGGCTAAGTTCTGTGAAATGGCCAAATGCAAACATAAGTTGATGTGGCTTGGAAAAACACTCTGTTGATATTTTATGGCTATTGTGAGTCATAACAACATCCACTAATGCTTTGTTCATCCTGGGTAAGTATGCCTAGTGTAGGCAAAATTTATTACTGTTATTGGCAATATCTAGCTTTTTTTCAAATTCCATCTCTTCTAAGGTTTCAGTATAATATCGACTAACCTGAACGTTAACATCACCAATTGGACGTTGTACTCTCTGATTAGGAACTGAAGATCCCAGCTATGATCAAATCGTACCATTAACGGTCTACCATATTTATCGACAGTCTTTAAGAACTTTTGTAGTACAGATTCAGCCTTGTTGTTGTCGGATGCTTCTCGAAAAGTGATAAGACTAGTAAAGCCATCAATTGTGAGGTGGGTTTCAAAGCCTGTGTATGGTGGCCCTGTTTGAATTCTGAAATAATCCTTTTAGATTGGAATCAGAAATGGCTTTAAATATTTCAGGATTAACAATAACTGCGTTAGGTAAAAGGTTATAGTTTGTTGGCCGAGTTTGTCATTAGCGTACGGTCATTTGATCAACGCTGAATCCAAAATCAAGCATCTCTTTGACTTTGCTAGGACTTGCACCAGCTTTAGGTTGCCTTTTCAATAAAGTAGTTAAAAATAAGCGTAATGAGATCATTAAACAAATTAGCTAAATATCAAGTGTACTTTTACCTTCTTGTGGATACGTCTGTTTCTTCGTCGATATTCCCAACCTAAATTTCCATTGTGGAACGAGTATAATACAAGAATGAAATTTTCCAATTGCAAAGTAAAGTTTATAACTGCAGTGTAACTTAAATACGAACAAAGTAAATTTTGCCACCAGCCTAACTTTACCACCAAATTTGTTAATATTGTAGTGTCAATACATTCCCCGTGTAACATACTGGAAGCAATCGTTATTACAGTTTATTTTGAAATTCGTGTTTCTTCTTAGTCATTCTCCAGTTTAGCAACTGCTTATTGTTTTACATTTGGCACGTACGATATTTATTCTAAATTCGGATTGATAAGCAGTGGAGTATTTAATTTGCAATAAACAATACATGCCTTGTTTGGAGAAAATATACGGTTTGTTTGCATTGAATACAGAAATGGTTACTAAATAATGAAATTCGAGACATTGTTTTGCATAAATAGTATTTTTTTACACTTGGCGCCCCATATTAAATCACCGATTCTTGAGAGTATTCAGCCAATCTTGTACATTTTCATAATCAATGATCAAAAAACAAAATTTCAACTCCACTTTTGTCAATTTAAAACACAGTGCACTGTTCTTTTTCTGAGACATTTCGTACAAAGACATTACATTAATATCATCGCTTTTCTGCTAAAAAAATACCGTTTTTGGACTTCGTTAAGAGTTGTTAAAAAAGTTATTGCTTTCCAATTGTAAAAGATAGAGCCAACTCTTGGCATCAAAATGACTTTGGTAAAACTACTATTAAAACTGCAGTAGCTGCTCAGGGATCTTGCATTATAAACGGATTCCCAAAAAAGTAAAATATTTTTTACAGTGAAGATGGTAAAAATTGGACACTTTAAAGAAAATGGATCGAAAATTGTATAAGTGCATTTGAGTAAATTCTCGGTAAAAAAGTATCATGTGCAAGAAGTTTGTCGTTTCGGTAAGGTATCGAAAATGTTTCGGTAAGTTGGTCTTTCTAGATCTTATATTTTACGTTGCAAGCTTACCCCGGCTACATAAAAAATTTCTAGAATAAACAAATTCATAATGTCATTTTGGTCATTAAGACAATAGCATCTACAAGATGTCTTCATAGTCCTCTATGCTTCCTTTTCGGCATTTATTCTCAGAATTTTAGAACATTTAACTGTTATCACATTTCCAAAGAAAATTTAAATTTTCTAAAAAAAATTTTGGTGGAGAGGGGCTGAGCAGATCTACAACATCACTGAGACTTTAGCCACAGCAGCTAAAGTCGATATATGAATTTCT
The DNA here is from genome assembly GCF_021976095.1 of Xenia sp. Carnegie-2017. Lineage (NCBI taxonomy): Eukaryota > Metazoa > Cnidaria > Anthozoa > Malacalcyonacea > Xeniidae > Xenia > Xenia sp. Carnegie-2017. The sequence goes on from NW_025813526.1 coordinate 15,407,651, forward strand.
TTGAGCTAAAAAAATCTTTTCGTTTACCATTAGCATCAAATGATCAAACAATTTTGAATAAATATGACAAGAACAATATAACTGTTCTTAGCAATATTAGGATATTTAAAAGTGGCCCTGTCAGTTGAGTTCACACTTGCAGTCAAAATTTTCAAAAACTTGTTATATGAACTTAAAAGAAGGCGTATGCAAAAATATGCTTAATATTGCTGATGCATAAAAGTTCGTAAGTTTTATGTACTTTATGCATGTTATGTTTGTGTGACTTTTGTCCTTATTATAAAAGCTCACTAACACTCACACTCACACTTAGATGACTTTGTAGCCATGCTCAGAAGTTGTGATTTGGGGTAAGTTTTTAAAAAGACGTTGTTCTTAATATTACATCCAAATTCTTAACTGACTTATGAACGTTTTTTATTGTAACTGAAATAAACGAATTTTGGTTTTATCCTTGTGGCAAAGGAGGCAGGTGGATTAATACCGTTGGTTCTAGAGAAATAAGTCTTTAATTTTTTAAAATAGCTGTTGTAATAGCACTTCTATTTTGCTAAAGAAAGAGTGCGGCCACCCCTATTCAACATCAATGTCGTAGAGTGCAACGAAGCATTGATTGGAGGAACTGGTCTTAAGTGTTTGCGGCTGGCTGGCTGTCTTTATTGCTGAGGTTGTGATACACACTATCATACAATATCAGACCTGTGTAGGTTAGGATTGTCAACAGTAGAAAGAATAACGAGTGTTCTTTTCATGGCCATTATTTTATCGGTTTCGCACAAAGCTTAGTTGCTGAGCCCTGATTTTCGTTCGGCGTATCGCTGCTGATCTTTTAGAGGCTAACAACATGTACGCACTGCGCGCCTATTTTTACTATTTTAACGCGAGCGCAACATGCAATATTTGATCCGCGTTTGCTGAGTGTAGCGCGAGTTAGATTGCACTCCTAATATAATCACATCATTAAAGCTGTTAAAAAATTTAAACTATAAAAGGAAACTTTTTGTCAGGTATTTATTTTTTGCAATCAGTAATAAATTTTCCCTGTCACACAATTCATTGTTTTCCTTTCAATAATCTGAGTGAAGAATGTTATATGCAACGGGATCCCGTTCATGATACAATTCCTTAAAGTGCAAAGATCATATCTTCATTTAATAATTTGAGTCAAAAACAACCTAACAAAGAGACATTTTTTTGAAGATTTTTTTGCAGAAAGCATTTTTTTGTAGAAACTGTTTGAATAAATTTAAGAGAACGTTTTTGCATTCAATGCCAATTTAATATTTTTAATACGAATTGTAGAAATATTATTATTCTTTTAGAAAAATTGTTCAAAAGTATAATATAATGATGTGCATTTATACATATTGCACAAGTGGTGTGCCTAAAAAAACTTAAACTTGACATTATATTAATAAGACACAAACATACGTAGTACGCCACAATTTATGACAGAAAAATGAAAAAATACAAACAGTTACTTTGCTTTTATGCATTCGGTGAAAACGAAAAAACACTTTCCTGTATGATGATTGTAACTTATGAAAATATTGGTGGTAAATTTTGCTCTGAAAATGTTTACGGAAGGGGGGGGGGGTTGGAGGTCAAAACATAAATGTGTCTTTTGTCCTTATTTTCTGCATTTTTGAGAGAAGAATGGGAATGAATACATTGAAATGAACTAAATACAATAAAAACATGGAAAATTAAAATCATGTGAATTGGGATGTATATAGATAATTACCTAAGAAACTAGCCTTGTTTGAATTTCATGTTCTTTAGAAAGTTTCATGTTAGTTAAGTAAAAAGGGGGATAAACCATATTATAATTAACTTTAAAAATTGAACAAAAGTTGCTCATAGACAATACCTTTTCTGGCTTTATAGTATTTTATGTATGAACGAAACTAACATCTGCAGTGCACATTTTCATTTAGCTTATAGAGACACTTGAAATAGTTGACCAATATGAATAACGTCAACATAAACATATTTTTTCCCGGGGTGTTGTTATAAGGAATTGAAATAATTTGGTCTGTTATTTTCAATGTAAATGGTATTTCTTGGAATTGTTGAAACAATATTTTGTTTCATATTTTTTCTGACAATGAAAAATAATGAAAGATAATGAAAAATCATCAAAATTTGTTTCCCCGTCCACAGAAAAGTACTTGTCTTGTGTTGACAACAAAATTCAAAAGCCAATATTACTAGCACTTTAGGACAAAACAATTTCTTATTAAGTTATATTTTTTCTAAGCTGCTGTTTGAGAAGAATAGAAAACAACTCGTCAGAATTCAAAAGACAAATTTCATTGATAGCCAAATTGCTTCTTCTATGGTAAGTAAAGAAAACATAAAAATACCTAAAATTCAGAGCCTATCACATAATTTAAGAACAATAGCTCGTATGGATTAAACTTCCTTATCAAGAGCATACATTTCTTTATCATAGTCATGCTTATACGTCATCCAATAGATAATCTAACACAATCTTCATCTTATATAATACTTAGCGCATTATGAAACATTTTGTATGTTTTTTAAACATTTTCTGTAGTTTAGAGTAGCATAGCCATGCATCATATATACATATATGCTACTTGGTAATTTGACTTCTCTAAAATTCTTTAAAAACATTTTACCGTTTCGCAAATCTTTTTATCATTTTATATTTATCCTTATGATGAAAACAAAAACGAATTGATTGATCACAACCAATGATAAAGTTCTACTAATTTATATTTATGAATGTCTGGAAATGTCTTATATCATATTTCCATTGATGCGCCAGACAAAATAGTTGCTACATCAAAAATATTTGAAGCAACCATCATTAAGTATTTTTATTGTAAATGCAGATAACAAAAATAAACAGATAAAAAATGTTTTTCGACTGTCATAGTCATTTAAGAATTATAAAATATTTGCAAACTGTTTTACGTTTTTAGATGAGAATGATAGTAAACTAAAACTTGAATGCATGTGTGATAAAGAATGTTTGATTGGACATTAAAACTAAAATTTAGGATTTAGGGAAGTAATCAAGAAAGAGAGGTACGCAATTGATATGGGGCAAATCATCATCAAACATCAATACAGAAGTCATTATAAAGAGCAAGAAATACATGCAGAAAAAATGATACATTTCTCGTCTCTTGTTTCTTCTGCTACGATTATTCAATATTGCAAGAATACTTATGACAGATGGCAAATACCTTTTAATTGTCTGAAGCAAAATATTTGAAGAAGTAAGAATTTTTTAACACTGCAAAGTTGCATTCCTCTATTTAGCTTTTTAGACTTTTTTTTACTTTAGCAGTTCAGTAAAAATGCTCATAAATTTCATTCAATTCCAAACTTAAATAATTATGAGAGTCAAACTTCTCTCTAATACTGACAGATGTTGTAAAGCAGAATATCATGTATTGCATAGCGGCATCGGGATTCTGTTAAACACTGCGCAACAGACTATTTTGCCCTCAACTTTGCTGGCTTAGTTGAGCAATACGTCTTTCCCATTAAACTAAGTTCACATGAGCAAGTTTGAAATCAACCCATTTTAATTGTTTCTAAACTGCTCTTGGTAAATTTCATATTTTGCGTCATTTAATTATAATGGACATTGAAATGTATTATTTCGTTCTATGCTTTCGTTTCCTAGAAACCTTATATCTATTTATGCAAAACAAGTTATACGCGGGTGAACTCGACTTATATGAATTGTTGTAAACATTAGTCATTATAATGAACAATTTGTCTAATCTATTGCAACAATATTCAATCGTCATCAATTTTCTGAAAGTAAACGTGAAAATACTTTTTGGGGAAAGAAGTTAAAATGTTACGTAATTGTAGAAATCAATACTTGATTCATACATCCCAAAAAAGGCTAAGAACAAAATGATTATATCATTGGAGTGTTGATAAGACTTTCATAAATAATGCAAAAATTTTATTACGAAAGCTTTAAAGAAATTAATAATCGTTCACCTTCTAACAAATAGAAAATAAAGATGTCATCAAGCTTAACAAAAGCGTTTCTTGGGACTCTTATAATCCTGTCTATTACTGGGCAAATAGTAAATGGTAATGACGACATATCAATCTGCAAGAAAAACTTAGAGAAACTAAAAGATAACGTGGAAGAATGGATGGAAACCTGCGTTGATAAAGATGGAAACGACGATAACACAACTGCATGCAAGGAAGTAAAACAATACAACAAAGAAATGATGCAAATGCAAACAGAAATGTGTTTTTTACGAAGGTATAATCTTTAGATTTGTTAAATTTTCATAGTATCTTGTTCATAGCATTAAAAATAATATGCAACAATAATAGGTAGAAGTTATGCAGTCAATCTAATTTCAGTTATTAGTAATATTTCTACAGTGAAAAATTCTTTTTAAAATACTGATTTTGGTCTTCCACCAAATATTATGATCGTAAAGTCAATAATAATTTGCATTTTTTTAATCCACTCGCATCGTTGTTATTTATAGTTTTTTTTTATCATTTATTTAGATGTTTATCCAAAGCCATATTTGATTATTATGAGCTTTGATAAAGTATACTCTGTTGATTCTATTACTGGAGATATTCATGTCAGCACTATTAATGGATCCAGTAAGAATAAATTTGACAATGCATCAAGATATAATGACATCGAAATTGATGTAGTTGAGAATGTGCTTTACTACATTGATGACAAAGACATCAAACGGGGAAATTTTGACTTGACTAGAAACGAAATTTTTGCGAAAAATGTTTCTGTTCGTGATATTACAGTTGACTGGATTGGTCGTCGTATCTTTTACATTGACTCCACGAACATTATCTACCAAATTTGTTTGAAAAATAAAATTACAAGTGTTATGAGGCTTCAACCAGGATTACAATTTTCCAGCATTGTATTTGACTCAAAACATGGGTAAGGCGATATTGAATTTTTTTTATTAACTTGTTAACGCAAAATTACGAAACTATGTCAGTAAGGTAAGAGTTTTTTTTATTTAGACACGGTGTTTTCATTTAATAGAAAAGTTGAATTTTAGAACTCCATATTATTGTTTGTTATTTAAAGGTTTAATAATAGAAAAAAATATCGATTTTCGAGGGAAAACAAAACTCGCTTTTTCCCGAGGCAGCGAATATTAAGTATTTTGTTGGCTATAAAGAAACAAACCTCATATATTTCGACAGATTTTTTTTAAAATCAACGTCTTTCGGAGAGATTTGGCCAGAAAAATTTTATTGCGTGACTATAAGGCATTTCAAACCAACTGCAATGATAAACACATTTCGTGTGATTATTCAGCACAGTAGTAGTAGTATTGCTGCCCGTCGAAACGACGATGGCTGTCTGCAAAAGTCCATTTAGTTCACTGACTTCCACAAGCGCGCTCGTGACTTAACATGCCACTGCGGCTTGCGCAGGTCCTGTTGCAGTGTTGGCAACGAAATTCTCCCGAGTCTGCGACAGTGGAGGCGTTCCCGGTAGCGTGACGTCTTGATCGTTTTACAGCGTTGTTCCGCCGCCTCAAATCATCCTTCTTATTGAGACCGTTACGTGACTTGTCTCTCCAGTCGCATCAATTCGCCGCTTCGAGTTGCCAATTATCTATTGAAATTTGACATGTTTTCAAAGTGTATTTGAGAGAGTCTTCCCAACGCAGGAGCGGACGACCAGTACGTCTCTTTCATTCAGCGAGCTCTCCAAAGAGTAGCTGTTTGGGTAATCGATTGTTTGCCATGCGAGCAACATGACCAGCCCACCTTAGCTGCATTTTGGCGAGGGTAATCTCAATGTCCATGGAGTTGGCTCTCGTCAGAACTTCGTCATTCGTTACTCTTTGTTGATAGGAAATGCGGAAGATTGCGCGCAGGTGACGTTGTTGTAGCTGACGGAGACGTGTGACGTGTCTACGGTATAACGTCCAAGATTCGGCACCATACAAGAGAGTCGACAGTACCACTGCATTATACACGGCGATCTTTGTAGTAACTTTAATGTCATGCGAAGACCACAGACGTTTCCACAGCCTGCCGAATGACGAACTGGCACACTGTATGCGGTTGTCAAGTTCTTTGTCAATGGAGCAGTCGCTGGTGACAGTACTGCCAAGATACTTGAAGGATTGAACGTTTGTGAGCGGAGTGTCATTGACAGTGATCGGGATGTTATCGGTGAGTACGAGAGAGACATGACTTCTGTTTTCTTCGTGTTGATGATAGCGCCAACGGATTTGGTAGCAGCCTCGAAGCTATCCATCATGCGCTGAAGGGATTCCTCCGAGTTGGCAACAAAACGCAATCATCTGCATATTGAAATTCTCTCATCAGTGTCCGCGTGCATTTGGTGCTGGATTGGAGGCGACGAACGTTGTAGAGCGAGCCATCCATCCTGGATCGTATGTATATGCCTTCTTCAGGTATGTTTTCAAAGGCATATGTGAAGAGAGCAGTCGCAAAGAGGGAGAAGAGGGTGGGAGCAAGTATACAACCTTGCTTCACTCCATTGTTGTATTGAATGTCACGAGTCAACTCGCCGCCTACCGAGATCTTGACGCACATGTTGATATGTAATAACTTTAAGATATTGACAAATTTTGGTGGGCATCCCATTTTTGCGAGGATGGTCCACAGTGCCTCACGGTTCACAAGATCAAACGCTTTGGTAAAGTCAACAAAAGTCATGTATAGCTTTTGGTTCTGTTCTCTCGATTTCTCCATGAGCTGTCGAAGGGCGAATATCATATCACTCGTTCCACGATTTCGGCGGAATCCACACTGGGTTTCTGGCAGTACTGCTTCGGCAAAAGGATCGCGCATTCTGTTTAGCAACATTAGAGCGATTATTTTCCCGGCTACAGCCAACAGACTGATGCCTCGATAATTATTGGGGTTATGGCGGTCATTCTTCTTGAAGATGGTGATGATGTTTGCATCACGGAGTTCAGCAGGAATGGTCTCATCGGACCAGATATTTTCAGTTATGCCATGCAGATGTTTTGCAACCAAGGGTCCTCCGCACACAAATAATTCTGGTGGAATTCCATCAGGGCCCGCACTTTTGTTGCACTTGATATGTTTGATGGCATTTTCAACTTCTTCGAGAGTGGGCACATCACCAAGAGTGTCAATCATAGGTCGTTGAGGGAGATTGTTGATGACATCCTCATCATAGATGCTGGTCTCGCTTAGAAGCTGTGTGAAGTCCACCGTTCTCGGGCGTCGTCGGATGTCGTAAGGAGCTTGGTACCGTATGAGTTGAGCAGCGGGACAACGGAGCTCTTTTTTGGCCCGTAAATGACGTTCAGCGACCGAAACAATTCTTTTGCATTTCCAGTGTCAGCATATCTTTGGGTCTCTTCTGCGCGCTCTTGCCACCATTTGTCTTTCATAACTCGGAGTCTGTTCTATGGTCCTCTTTATTTCCTTTAGTCTGTCACCGATTTCATTCATTCTTGCTTTCATTAGTTCGGCAATTTCTACGTCATTCTCATCAAACCAGTCCTTATGAGAATGCTTTTGGTAGCCAAGGACAGTCTCAGCTGAGTTAAGAAGAACCGTCTTCAGACTATCCCACTCTGGAGCAGTGATATTCTGTAGCTGTTCGTCGATGCAGGTTCTGAGGGATGTTGCGACTTCTTCTGATTTGAGTTTCGAGACGCAGAATTTCTTCGGAATTTTCTGAGCTTTTCTGGGTGCAGGTTTGCTGATCTTGAGACACACCTCTGAAATTAGAAGTCTATGGTCCGTCCAACAATCAGCACCTCGCATGACTCTAGTGACATGGAAGTCTGATATGTCTTTTGACTTTGTAATGATGTAGTCAATTAGGTTCCAGTAACCAGAGCGAGCGTGCTTCCATGTTGTCTTTAATTTGTTTGGTAGTTGGAAGTACGAGTTGGTGATGGTCAGGTTGTTTTCAGCGCACATTGTTAAGAGAAGATTACCATTGCTATTTACATTGCCGATGCCATAGTGAACGAGAACGGATGGCCAGCTGTGGAAATCATTGCCAACTCTAGCGTTGAAATCGCCAAGGACGATACATTTGTCGTGGGCTGGAATAGTGCGAATGATGGCTGACAAATCTTCATAAAATGCATCTTTCATGATGTCAGAATGCTGCATAGTAGGAGCATACACGCTGATGAGATGGAGCGAACGTTGCTTATTCAACAGCAAACGAAGTGACATGATGCGGTCCGAATGTCCAACTGGAAGCTCAGATAATCGGATGGAGGACTTGATAGCAAAGCCAACTCCTGATTCGTGTTTCTCTGAAGAATGTTTGCCTTTCCAGTAGAAAGCGTATCCACCCGCTGCCTCTGTGAGTGATCCCGAATCGTGGAGTCTTGTCTCGCTTAGAGCAGCAACGTCAATATTATAACGATGTAGCTCACGGGCTACAAGAGCGGTAGAACGCTCAGGACGAATGTTTCCTGGATTGTCATTTAGGGTTCTTACGTTCCAGGCCGCAAGTTTTTTGAATTTCATTGTTATTTTGACCGCTTTGAATGAGTACCCCGCAGCCGCGGTGTGCTGAGCAGGCGAGTGATGAGAGTGCGATTTACTCCACCTTTTCTAGGAGCTTCCCCGGATTGGGGGAGGGTGCGCATCCCTAAAAAAGGGCATCCTCGTCGCTTGGTGAAATACCGAAGGATATTATCTCTCATTCTATCCAGCGATTGTTAGAATCCAAGCCGCCAGCAATCGAATTTCGCACTAGAGGCTGCCAGCCTACTAAGCCTGCCCCCGTCATGAGTCATCCGTATTGATGGACTTTTGATGGACTTTTGATTGCAGACTGCATGCACAGTGAGAAGAGCATGGTTGTGCAGGCCATGTTCTATTGGCTTGGCCACGCGGTTCCATCTTCAGTGGCACAAATGATCGCGACGACTGTGAAACTACGCGGTTGC